>NC_142517.1:183427000-183733583 GCF_057876585.1 Rhinolophus sinicus | reverse complement strand
TTATTGATCTAGAAGAACAGATCTCAGAGCTGATGGTGATAATAGAACAAATGAACAGAGACCACCAGTCTGTCGAAAAATTGGTGAGTGACCCCTTGAGTTAGCCAACATCTCTGGATAGAGAAAAGACCAATATTTTCAGATCACCCGCTATGTGCCAGGCATGATGCCAACCACTTGACTCAGGAGAGCCATGTTGTCCTGGTGACAGCTCTGGAGATAGCACCGTAGTCACCCAGTAATTTTTCTGTCTCGGTCCTCATCCATAATTGCAAGAACTCAAGTCCCTCCTCAAGGCCTCTTATATTCTGTGAGTTCTCACGGTGCCTCCGGTACATTCAATGCCAACGTCCTCTCCACACCAGGGGGCACCGGCAATTTCCCACGGGGTCTGCAGAGGCCTTCGTGGACAGTTAAGTTTCAGAGGTTACAGAGGCTCTTGCTTAGGGCACCAGCACGGTCAGCGCTTCCACTGTTGCTCAACAATTACCCGGGAGCCTCCAGTGCTCACTTCCTGTTGTTGTCAAAACTACCAAAGCCTTCACTTCAGTTTCTGCTGAGGTCAATTGCACTCTGTTTCCTGGGGATTTGGGAGACACCTCCTTTAAATTTTACCATCTGTTTTATCATAGTCTCTTCTTCCCCACCTGGAACAGGTGTGCCTGGTGGCCTCGGTTGGAGTGATAAGCCAGAGTCATAATCAGAAACATCTCCCCACTCCATGCCCCTCCCCCCAACCACACACACACACACACACACACACACACACACACACACACACACTTGCCTGTTGTTATTGAAACCCAGTTGTGAAAGGTGATTTCCAAGCCCTCTGATATACTCCAGATGCTTCTGACTCCTACAAGGGATATCCTCTTTGCACCACCTGGCTTATGACTCAGACTAAGCCCTCTCTTACTACTGATTTATTACTATATTTATCTGCAAGTCCTGCCAGGTTTATGGTTTCCTCCTACAGAAAGGAAATGGAGGAAGTTAAATAATTGTCTTAAGATCACTTATCTGATCAGTGCTGTATTATTGGGCAAAATGTACATTTTCAGTCACTGAAACATCAGCCCTGCTGAAGATATAGTTAGAGATTATTCTAGGGAGGGACCTAAGATGGTGACCCTTAAAATTCTCCCACCTGTGAACATCACAAATTGTTGTGTGACCCTGTGGAAGGGAGGAGTGCTGGTGCCAGTATTTAGTCAGAGAGGGACAAGAACAAGCCCTGAATCCTTGTCTCAGCTGGCAGTGGGTGCTCACTGGTTTGGAAGAGTCCATTCTTCCTGAGACACTGACCAGAGGATCTGATGTGTTCGAATGGAGGGTACCTGGAAGTGAGCAAATCCTGCCTGCTGAACAAACCATTCTGCCAACAAGGATTTATTTATTTATTTATTTATTTATTTATTTATTTATTTTTAAATTTTATTTTATTAAATTTATTGGGGTGACAATTGTTAGTAAAATTACATAGATTTCAGGTGTACAATTCTGTATTACATCATCTATAAATCCCATTGTGTGTTCATCACCCAGAGTCAGTTCTCCTTCCATCACCATATATTCGATCCCCCTTACCCTCATCTCCCACCCCCCACCCCCCAACAAGCATTTATTAACAGTGGGTTTTAAGTTCATTGAAGGCAGAGTCTGAGGCTTAGGCCTCGTTGGCTCTTCTAGGCCAAGAAACGATTGTTCAGTTGAATTACATATGTGAAAATCCAAAGGCCATGCTCTTACAAAGAGGTTACAGGCCAGTGGAGGAGACCAGACCTGCTCACAAAACCATGTTGTGACAGAGATGGTTTCTGTGCAGCAACATTATGAACTGATTACCCACCAAACAACACAGAGCAAGGCAAGAATTGTTCTGTTCCCTCAGTAATCATGGAGAGGCATGCGGAGTGGGTGTACCCTCTCAATGGGAAGACTTCTCAGAAGTTGCAGATTGGAGGGGGAGCGGGGTCCTTAATCTTGTGTTGCTAATGCTGGCCCCATTTCCAGCTCTCCAATGAAATGAATCTCCGCTGTGCTGAGATGCAGCAGAACTTTGAAAACAAGAACAGGTATGCTTTCAGGAGCCAGAGCCACAGAGACAAACCAAGGAGAGGTAAAAGGAGATGTGTTGTCTGTGTGGGTGAAGAAACCCACAAAATCCTCTTTGCACCACCTGCTGGACACCAGAGCGGCCTCATAAGCCCAGATGGAGAGAAGTCCTCCTAACTGAGTCATAAACTTGCTTTTTTAAAAAACAAAATTTTAATTAATTAATTAACGTATTTATTTTAGAATAGTGAATTAATTAACTTATTTTATAATAAACGAGTTTTTTAGACTAGTTTTAGGTTCACAGTGAAATAGAGAGTAAAGTACAGAGAATTCCCGTACACCCCCTGGCCCCACACTCACACAACCTACGCCATTATTAACATCCCGCACCACCATGGTGCATTTGTTACAATCGATGAACCCGCATTGACACATCATTGTCACCCAAAGTCCACATTAGGGTTCACTCTTGGTATTGTCAAAACATTCTGTGGGTTTTGACAAATGTATAATGACATGTATCTACCATTATAATGTCATACAAAATAATTTCACTGCCCTAAAATCTTCTGTGGTCTGCCTATTTATCCCTTTCTCCCCCATAACCCCTGGCAACCACTGCTCTTTGAGTGTCTCCATAGTATTTCCTTTTTCAGAATGCCATATAGCTGGAATCATACAGGCCACAGCTTTTCAGATTGACTTTGCTCACTTACTAATACGCATTTAAGGTTCCTCTATGTCTTCTTTTTTTGGCTTGACAGATCATAGAGCCTTTCATTTTAACATTCATCTTGAACACTGGAATAGAGCCTGGAGAGACCTTGGACTCTAAAATTATGCTGGGAGCTAATGCAGTCCATAGTTTCCCAAGAGAGCTGTAAGCAAAGACCGTGCTGTTAGGGGGTGTCTATGGCACCCACTGGCTCCATTCAAAATAGTAATTGGTGAAAATAAGACTCCTTTCCCCCTTCTCTGGGTAGATGCCAGGAGAATGCATGAGGAAATGAGGGCCCCACAGCCTGCCCATTGGCTTCCTGTGTGAGGGAGGAGAGGTGGGATCAGGTGAATGTAACAGCTCAGCTTTGGATTTCTTTTCACTGATGATTGTGGCTTTCTCTTGGGATCCCAAAGGGAGCTCAAAGAGGCTCATGCAGCAGAGCTCACTGAGTTGGAGAACAAATACAAAGCAGCCTTAGAGGCAGAGAAGTTGGCTGCCCAGGAAAAGCTAGGTACGTTCGGACCCGGAAGAATGACCATGGTGAAGGGGCGGGAGAAACTCTCATGTCCATGGATGGGTAATAGCTAGACTTTAAAGGTTTCCTCCTAAAGCTCAGGGAGAGGGAGTGATTGAGAATGAAACTGGAAAGAGGGAAGCCATGTCTACCAAAGTCCTTCCTGCACCCAAACCTTCCTGCAAACAAGTTTTGGGAGCAAGTCCCTTAATCCTACGTCTCAATTTCCTCATCTGCCTTTATCAGAATGATAAGAATGTAAAATCATTTTTTAAAGTTCTACAAATATAATACTATTCTAATTCAGCAAGTTTCCTCCTGCAAAATGATGGTGTTTCACTAAATCTGACATTCGATGATTTGTGTGACCTTATAATTCAGAAGGGTTGTGTTGGCCATTTTTCCCATTGTTTATGCTGCTTTGGAGAAGACGAAAGTGCGTCTTCTTCAGAGTTCCGAGTTTATAGACTAATCTCCACAGAGAGGAGGAATTCTATAATGTTTTCCCTTTCTTTTGCCTTGCACTTTTAAAAGGTGCAATTTATACCTTGCTGATTCCCTAGCTTTTTAAAGAGAATGTGTATTATATTCAAAATCAATGTACACTACAAAATGTTATTTTAAAAAGAGTGAGGCAGGTGCATGCTGCAAAGTTTTGGTCCTCTTCTTCCAAAGATGCAGGTTTACCCTGGGAATTCGTTCTCAGACTTGTTCAGATTAATTCTCATGAGAATTGCCTGAGAAGCATATTATCAACAAAGACCTGGCTTCTCCTCTGAGCTCGATTCTGTAGGGTCCAGGTATCTGAGTTTCTAATAAGCTTTCAGAGTGATTTCTGAGGCACACCATGGTTTCACCACCTAGGGGATGAGTTTGAGGTAGGGAAGGTGTGCAGGAGACCTCACATTTGAATTTGAAAATGTGCATTTCAGAGCAATAATGATACCCTGTTTTCCTTTTGTCCAGAGGAAATGGAAAAGGAATATAAGTATTTGAAGAATGTGTTTCATACGTATCAGGTGAGATTCAGAGTTCCTTGGTGGTTTATGCGAGTAAGAGAAGCAAAGCTCATTCCTGGCTGATAATGTTGGGATGAATCTAGAGCTCTGGCCCAGAAAATAATTTCCTGAGATTCCGAATAGCGTTCTTGGACCTAAGTGGCACTAACTGCGCCCGGGAAGAAGAGTGAACCTGTGAACTATGATAGCTTTCATGAATGATAAATCAGTCACCCAGACCCTAAAGAAGCCCATTGAAAAATGTTTGTGATTACAAAATTAATACCTGCTCATTGTATTTAAAAAAAATGGAAATACAAAACCAACAACGGCAACAACAAAAAGAAAGAATCACCACCCCAGGACAACTACTGTTAATATTTGTACTTTGTGACATCTTGGATTTTAGTAGAGTGCTAGGTCAAAAGGAATAACCACTGTAAAGGTCTTTGATACATTTGACCAAATTGCCGTCCAGAAAGACCTGTATCACTCTGCACTCACTACTCCCACAAGCAGAACGTGGGAGTGCTCTAGCCATCTCAGAACATATCCCATTCATTTAATCAGCTAATTGGATGGAGGTCCAGAGACACAAATTTAGGGTAGGAGTTCTTCCTGAGAGATGAGAGAGAGGGAGATGGGTGTAGACAGGGAAGGGCTGAGGGAGAAACCTTCATCCTAGGGTGACCAGGTTTGCCCAGGACTTTTGGAATTTAGCACTGCAAGTCTGGAGTCCCAGGAAACAACTGAGTCCCATGCAAACAAGGCCAGTTGATCACCCTATCGAAAGAGGAAACCAAGTGAAGCGCCAGCACCGCCTCTGAAATTTGATTTACCACTCACAGTTTTAGTTTTGAGCTTGTATCCAAAACTCATTTTTCAAGAATGTACCTTGATACAGTCAGGAAAAAACATCGTAGAGCAGAGTCCAAGAGAAGTGTCAGGTCGATGAGCAGGTTAGCTGCCCCAGTTTCCTAGGTATACTTTGTGTTTGCTTCAATCTGGGCCTCTCCGGAGAGTTTGACCTCTATAGAAACACAGCTGCCCACTCACTAGTCATGAAAACGATGAGAGAGAACCTCTATTTATTTATTATTATTATTTTTTTAAATATATATATATTTTTAAGATTTTATTGGGGAAGGGGAACAGGACTTTATTGGGGAACAGTGTGCACTTCCAGGACTTTTTCTCCAAGTCAAGTTGCTGTCCTTTCAATCTTAGTTGTGGAGGGTTCTGTTCAGCTTCAAGTTGTTGTTCTTTCAGTCTTAGTTGTGGAGGGCGCAGCTCAGCTCCAGGTCCAGTTGCCGTTTTCTAGTTGCAGGGGGCACAGCCCACCATCCCTTGGGGGAGTCGAACCGGCAACCTTGTGGTTGAGAGGATGCGCTCCAACCAACTGAGCCATCCGGGAGCTCAGCAGCAGCTCAGCTCAAGGTGCCGTGTTCAATTTTAGTTGCAGGGGGCGCTGCCCACCATCCCTTGCGGGAGTCGAGGAATTGAACTGGCAACCTTGTGGTTGAGAGCCTGTGCTCCAACCAACAACTGAGCCATCCGGGAGGCAGCTCAGCTCAAGGTGCTGTGTACAATCTTAGTTGCAGGGGGCAGAGCCCACCATCCCTTGCGGGACTCGAGGAATTGAACTGGCAACCTTGTGGTTGAGAGCCCACTGGCCCATGTGGGAATCGAACCAGCAGCATTCGGAGTTAAGAGCACGGAGCTCCAACCGCCTGAGCCACCGGCCGGCCCCGAGAGAACCTCTATTTAAATGGCCACCAATAATTGCAAAGGAGCTCTGATGCCCAGGCCCAGTGTGAATTCTGCAGCTAACCTGACAAGGAAAGGAGTCAGGCTTCTGAGACGTTAGTGACAGCATCCGGGTCCTGGGCCTGCTCCCTCCTGCGGTCCCACCCTCATGAAGTCTGAGCCAACCAATAAGGGCTGGCATCTTCTTTAGGCTTATTTAACCTCAACCACAAAGGAAGTTAGATTTGCTGTGGGGAATGGGCACTCTGAAAACATCCTATTGTTTTCTAAGTGTTCAAATTAGCTACTAGACATTTCCCTTCTTTCTTCACGTGCTATTTATAAATGATTCATGATTTAGAGGGAGCTGACGTGAATCTTCAACATGGGGAACCCTACTGTCTCCAAAGGAAGCTCCATTCCAGTGGGCAAACCCTGTACAGAGACTGACTTTTAGGTTCTTCAGGCTTTCAGGATGGCTAAGCTGGAATGTACTTCCAGCAGTCCCCCAAATGGGGCCCCTCGGCCAGGATCTCAGGTGATGGGAGCTGCAAAGGGCCCAGTGCTATGCCTTGGGCTGTGCGCAGCCTCTTTCAGGACCCTTTTACTTCGTGATGCCTTTGTGCCTCCACAGGACAGCATTTATGATGAAATGGAAGATAAGTGGTCAAAGAAGAAGGCAGAATGGGAGAAGAATGAGCAGCTGGAGCGGGAAAAGATCCTGCTACACCAAAGTGAGTACAGAAACTTCTGAATTCCTGAGGACAGATGCACCAAAAGGCTGTCCTTAAGCTTGGTCTCAACTCAAGGAAGGCAGCTTGCTTTCACTCAGGGTGATGAGCCACATGGCTGGTGCCTGGTATTTTTAAGAAAGTGACAGCAAGAATGGAGTCTTTTATGAAGTTCTACCACCTGAGATTCTAAGCCTGCCTCTACCAAAACTCACTGGTGCCAAGTTTGGCCATCATAGGCAGGAACGAGCTTTGGGACATGTGTAGGAATGTAGACTTGTCATCTGGATGCAGGTGACCCCAAAGTTCCAGAAAAAAAAGTCCTTGAATTAGAGTTTCAAATATTCAGTTCTTGAGGGTGGAGCAACTAAATCTGTTTTACTGCAAGCCTCTATATTCCCACCACCCCCAGAGGAAGCCATGTTTGATCTATTTTTTAATTCAGGTATAATTGACATATAATATTGAGTAAGTTTAAAGTGTACAACATAATTTGATACATTCTGTTATATACCTTTAATATTTCCAACACTTAGCACAGTGCTGGATCATACGAAGTGCTCTGTAGGTGAGCCTCCGACTCCCCCTGAGCATCTTCAATAGCAGAAAAAGGAGAGAGGAATTTATGGAGACTCTGCTCCCTGACCTAGAGGATTGGCTGAGGTAGGAGTGGGGCCTCTACAAACCTATGCCACATCCTACCCCAACCCAATTCATATCAGATTTAGTTGATTTTTAACAAATTACTCATTTAAATGCAGATGCCCCTGGAAAAGTTAATCCTTTAGGCCGTTCCCACCTCGGTGGGAATGCTGGACTGCTAGAAGGTAGCAGCATGAAGACCCTGGCGCTAAGGCTGGGGGGTGGAACACGAGCTGCTCCTGTGTGGGGCTCTACATAGAATCCCGGTTTAGCATAGCCCAGGTCATCTCCCAGACTCCTAGCTACTCATACTACACTCATCCATGTTGTCAGAGTCTAAAGATGGAACAACCAGTTTTGGAAAAGCAGAAGTTAGCTGCTCAGAATGTAGCTCAGTCTAGACTTATCCTGTGAGCCCAGGAGTTGCCTCCTTATCCATACTCAGCACCAAGAAACTGGTGTTAGCGCCTCACCCCTCCTTCCACCCGTTTAGTACTGGGTCTCTGCTGGCAAGTTCCCCTGCCCTCCACCTCCCCCCCAAAAAAAATTGTTTAAGCCTACCTCTACCCAGGGCTAAGTACAGAATGAATTGTATTGCTAGAAAAGTCACCTTAGCCAAGAGCTGTATTTTAAGACAAGGATTTTCAAGAAAGCGTAGTGGTTACTTCAGCAGAGGGAATAAACAAAATAATAAGCAACAGATCCAAAATAAACTACGCAAAAAGTAGCGAAGACCTTAGAGGTCAATCCCATAGGGCTGCTGTGACGGAGTCACCACGGAGCTCACCTCACTCGCAAGCACCTCCAGGCCGAACACCAGACTGAAAGGACCTTTCGTGTCACCCAGTCTGGGCTTTCTGTTATCTTCAGATATTCTGGTTTTCTCTCTGCATCTTTTTCCCACATATACACATACATGTGATCTCTTCTCACTTCCACAGAAAATCAGATGACAAAAAGGTTTGAATTAAAGTCAGAAGAAGAAAAGAAGAGAATAAATGACTCCTACAGTGCTGCCTTGGAGAACTTCAATCGAGAGAAAGAGGTAACTCAGCCCAACGCACATCAGTGGTTGAATGTCAGGTCGAAATGGGACATTTGGTTCCCAAGTGTGCCTCTGTCATTAGAGGAGATTTTGTCCTTCTGGCATATTTCCCCTTTCCCCATATATGCAAGTAGACTGACAATCTTGCTGTCCATTATCTAGAAAGTCTTAACACGGGGTTATTGGAATGAAAATTGTAATTAACAGAAAATAAAAGAATGTGAAACATGTACAGAAATTGAAATTCCCTATTTGGCCAAAATCTCAGACTCTGAATGTCCTTCTCATCCTTGACTACAGCGGAAGAGAAAGGGTATTGTTGCAAATTAAACTAAGCAAATGTGGTCATGTACAACTCTTAATAAAGCAGAGTAGCTACCTTAGTAAGGGTTAGCTACTCCGGGTAGTCACTCCCCCACAAGCTTGATACAGATTCCAGGTTATGATGAAAGCAGATCCCAGACCAAACATATGGACATTTACTAAACGAACATGCATTCATCAGCATGTTTAAGCGCTTATACCACCAGTTCGCTGAGCTTTCGGGTTCATGAAAGATTTACCAGAAGTATACGTGAAGGTATTACAAAAGTAGGATTCTGTAACCACTGTAGTCAGCATCAGGCGACCAGAGGTCCTCCTGTGCAGGACACAGGACCATTTGGGGGTCAAGTCTTAGACCCCCATCTCTAAGTACACAAGCTATAGACTTTGTTGGATTCTTGTGCCCATTTCATGCAAAGTGGAGAGTGACTCTAAAATATTTTAGATATCTTGAACATTCCATTTTTAAGAGCCCATTTCTAACCCTCATGCCAATTGAAAAGCCACTAATTTCACCAATAAAAGCCCCTTTATGGCATCTACTATATTACTGAGCAAAACAATAATGAGGAGATGGGGCACGCTCTGCAGTATGTCCAATGCTTCTGGGGTCTGGCTTGCTCAGATGTCTGAATAAGAAGTAGCAGTTCCTCTAGTGGGAAGAAATTTGATTATCTGCACACATGCCTTCTTCCTCTAGTGACACTGACTATAAATCTGACTATAAATCGGGCGCCCTCTCTCTCTGTCTCTCTGTCTCTCTCTGGTATAAGTGACACTTAGCAAAATGCACAAATATTAAATATACAGTGATGAGTTTTGACAAATGTATACATCCATGTAAACAATACCCAAATCAAGATCTAGGACATTTCAACCCAGAAAGCACTCTTGTGTTCCTTTCCAGTTATGCCCGATCTCCCTAAAGACTTACCCCAAAACAACCACTCTTTTGATTCCTACCACCGTAGATTAATTTTATTTACTTTTAAACTTCATAGAAATTTGAATTCTATAGTGTATGTTCTTTTGTGTATAGCTTCTTTCCCCCTAATGTCATGCCTGTGAAATTTATCCGTTTGTTGTTGATAGCAGTAATTTCTTCCTTTTTATTGCTCAGTAATATTTCTTTGTAGGAATATTGCACAATATGTTTAGAATTTTCCTGTTTTGGAAATTTGAGTTGTTTCCATTTTGGGGCCTTTTACAAATAAAGCTTCCGTAAACACCCTATACAAGTATTTTTGTAGACATATGCTCTTATTTCTCTTGGGTATATACCTATGAGTTCTATTACTGAGATCTAGGGTAAGTATAGATTTAACGTCATAAGAAATTACCAAGCCACT
Source organism: Rhinolophus sinicus (assembly GCF_057876585.1). NCBI lineage: Eukaryota > Metazoa > Chordata > Mammalia > Chiroptera > Rhinolophidae > Rhinolophus > Rhinolophus sinicus. The sequence continues at coordinate 183,723,452 of NC_142517.1, read as the reverse complement.
TTCCACAGTAGTTGGACCATTTTGCTCTTGCATCTTAAATATACGAGAATTCCAGTTGCTGCATATCATCAACTACAGTTAGTATTGCCAGTCTTAATTTTGACTATTCCAGTGAGTATAAAGTGTTATTTCATTATGGTTTTAGTTTCCCTGGTGACAAATTATGTTGGTTAATTTTTCATATGCTTATTGGACCATATATACTTATGTCTTCTTTTGTGAAGTGTCAGTTCAAGTCTTTTTTCATTTTTTAAAAACTTGGGTTGTTTATCTTTTTATTATTGATATGTAGAAATACTTTATATACAATGATACAATTTGTCAGATATATGTGTTCTGAATTCTCTCTCACAGCCTGTGGTTTACCTTTTCCTTTTTTCACATTGTCTTTTGATGTGCAGAAGTTTTTAATTTGGGTGAAAATCAAACTATCAAACTTTTGCTTTTATAGTTACAGTTTTTGTGTCTTCTCTATCAAATTATTGCCTATTCCAAGGACAATTTTTATGGTTAATTTTTATGGAAGATAGTCTTTTCAAAAAGCTTTTTAATTTTAGCTTTCATGATTCTATGATTCATTTTGAATAATTTTTGAGTGTGGAGGGAAATAGAGGACATAGGTCTTCTTTTTTTCCCATATGGATATCCAGTTGTTCCAGAATGATTTGTTAAAAAAAACTTTTCTTTCTCCACAGAGTTCCCTTGGTGTCTTTGTTGTATTTGGGGAGGAGAGTAGATGGACTCTCTATTCTGTTCTATTCAACTGTTTGCCTATGTGAAATCACAGAGTAAAAATCTTCTAACTTCACTCTTGTTTTTCAAGATTATTTTGGCTCTTTCATAGCCTTTGCATTTCTATATAAATTTTAGAATTATCTTGTCAAGAAAACCTGCTGGTATTTTGACTGGAATTGACTAAATATAAATTCAATCTGTGGAGAATTGGCTATTTAGCAGTATTAAATCTGTATACTAACAAGAAAAGCCTTTGACGAAAACATAATTTATTTTAATATTTGTCAATGTACTGAGGATGAACATGAATGAGATTTTTCATTATTTAATTTCAACATGTTATGTAATTAGTTTATAATGTGTACTTCATAAAATCAATATCTAAACTTTGGTAAATATTATATTTCTGATTCCTATTCTGGCTTTCTTAGTTTTTGAAAGAAGTACGAGAACCCAAGTGCTGATCTTTTCCAAATAAAATTATTTTTAGGAGCTCCTGAAACAACATGAAAAGGACACCTTGCAGTTAGAGGAACTAAAAAAGACCAAAGAGGTAAGCTTTTTCATTATTCCTGTGGAATTAGCATCTTACAAATACATCGGTAAAATTATATACTCTCAATAAAATGGAATCTGTGATAATTTTCCCAAAACCAGTTAAAAAAAAAAGAAAGACCTAATGCTGAGTTTGCTGAAATCAATAAGCCAAATAGGATTTTAGAATTACCTGTAAAAGAAAGCCATTGGTATCTTTCTAGAGCCAGATTTGAACAAATATATGAGCAATATGCTGTGTGATCTTCAATGTCAAATGCCTTCCATTTCTAGTAAGGCTCAAACCACAAAAGAGTGTTGAATAGTAAAATGCCAGATTCTTCCCTTTAAGCTCTGAAAAGTACAATAATGCCCCCCCTTGGAACTGTGACGCCAAGCTTCTCCTTAAAACTCTGAGTGTACCTCACCCCCATAGCATTCTCAATGAACACTTTTCTTCTGGAACTCCACGTGGGATGCACCTGAAGGGAAATGGTTCAAACCCACAAAGTGTCTTATGGTTCTTACACTGAGAATTTAATTTGGGTCCAGAATGGACATGTTTGGGAAGTGATCAGCCATTACGAAAGCATGGAATGATATCTTCTAGAACCCAGGCAGGGCTTCACCATTGTTGGGCAGACTATAATGTCCTACAAAGTGAAGTAAAGGGTTTTGGAGCAAGGTAGATCCAGTGTATTATTATAACTGCTTTAATGAGCTTGTTTACTAATTCCATTTCTATCCATTGATTTTGCTCCTCCTTTATGGTCACATTTTTTTGCTTGTTTGAATCCCTGGTAATTATTTTAAATTGGAGCCAGCCATTGTGAAGTTTACCTTGTTGGGTGCTGATTATTTTTGCATTCCTTTAAATATTGTTGAGTTTTGTTCTGGGATTCAGTTACTTGGAAATAGTTTGATCTTTTCAAGCCTTGCTATTAAGCTTTGCTAGGCAGAATTTAGTCTAGGGCTAATTTTTCCCTACTGAGATGCTATAATTCTACCCAATACTGTGTATTGGAAGGGTTTTTCTACTCTGGCTGGTGGGAAGATGAACTAGTCCCAGTCCAGAATTGGTCCTGGGGATTGTTCCACCTACTCCATGCTGGTGGTTCTTTCCTCCTATTTCATCTCCTTCAATTTCTTCCCCTCCATCATACCACTCCAGTGGCAGTGGACTTCTTGTTGTTTATTTAACAGGCCAGGATGCTCACACTTTGGGGTCCACTTGATTTTTTTCTCTTCTTGGAAAGCTCTTTGCCAGATAGCCACATTGCTAACTTCCTTACCTCCTTCCAGTCTTCACTCAAATGCCACCTTCTCAGGGGATGCTCTATTTAAAGGCTCAAGAAAAGGTCTGACACTTCCTTTTCCCTGTTTTGTTTTTCTTCATAGACTCATAACCATCTAACCTGCTAAATTCAATGTTGGCAGGGATTTTGTCTATCTTATTTACTGCTAATCCCATTTCTAGAACAGTGTCTGGCACATCACAGACTTTCAGTAAATAGCAATTGATTTTTTTTTAATGAATAAAAAAATGAAAAATGACTTGGTACAGTGCTTTGCACAATGCAGTTGCAGTAAGTGATGGTACCTCTCCAGTTATACATCATGGGAGAATGCTTATTACATGGGAAGAGCTCTTAGAACATGTGGAAGTTAAACGAGGCTGACACCCGCAAGCAGAAACCAATCTGGTTCAATTTTATAGTCTCTCCAGGATCTACCTAAAGTAGATCCCACACTTAGCCCTTTCCTGCACTTACACTGCATCCTCTACCTGTATCCTTGGTTTGTTTTCAATTTATTATTATAATTATTTATTTACTTTTATTTAATTTGTTTGTATCTCCCCTCACTACAGTGTTTCCCCAAAAGAGTAGGAATTATATTTGTCTTGTTCATCATAATATTCCTGGTGCCTAATACAGTAGTGGGGTTCTGTTTTTGGGGTTTTTTTTCCTAATTAACAGACTAATTTTAGAGCAGTGTTAGGTTTATGGAAAAATTAAGCAGAAAGTACAGTACAGAAACTTCCCATCCACACACACAATTTCCTCTGTTATTAACAGCTTGCAATGGTGTGGTACATTTGTTAGAGTTGATAACCCGTATTAATACACCGTTTTTAACTAAAGTCCATAGTTTACATGGGGGTTCACTCTTTGTGTTGTACGTTCTATAGGTTTTGTCAGATGCATCATACCACATAGTCACCCTTGCAGTATCATCCAGAATATTTTCTCTGCCCTAAAATTACTCTGTTTCCCTATGCACCCTTTGCTTCCCCTCCCAACCCCTGGCAACCACTGGTCTTTTTCTGTCTCTATAGTTTTGCCTTTTCCAGAATGTTGTGCAGTTGGAATCCATAGTAGATATTTAACAAATAATTGTTTAATGAATGAATAATTGATCGCTGTTGTGACAACCCACGTGAGCTCTGGTGAGGGCTGCCTCTGGCACAGTGACAGTGAGGCTGCCGAGGAAGGTATAGATGGACGAGACATAGAGGAGGGAGAATGGACAGGGCATAGTGACTGAATGGTGCAAGAGAAGGAGTAGCTAAAGTTGATGCTTCACATTCTAGTCCAGGTGCCCTGGAGAAGAGAATAAATGGGTAGATATCATCATGACGTCCTGAAACAATTTCTCCTTGCACAGGTCATAGAGCAAGAGCTGAATGCACAAGCAATTGTCCTAGAATCACTTAACACAACCCTCTACCACACCCAGATGGAACTCCAGAAAGAGGTGAGTCCTGGCTGGAGTGGGGATGGAAGTTGGGAGGAGGAATCCAGGTCTCTGTGCAGCTTGGCCCTATAGTTCTGGTGTGGGAAAAGTAGCTATTAAAATGTATACGTCTTTCAGAAAGCTGTGGTTGGAAATCTGGAGAAAACATTCCAGACCAAGTTTGCCGAATCTGAAGAGAAGTTTAAATACACCATCCAGCTCCTGACAGAAGAAAACATTCATCTGAGGTGTGAATGATGCCGCTCACAGAAACATGGCTGAGTTGCCTTTAGGAAGTAGGAGGGAATTTGGGTGAGGAAAAGGTGAAAATGAACCCAGGTATTCCATAATGAAGTCAAGGTACAGGCACGTATGGGAGGGAGATAGTCACTCTGAGCCTGGCCACAGAACTTACCTGCTGAGGCCAGACAGTTCATTTGAAATGGACCTGGGAATGTGTCTAGACTCCCCTTCCTTACCTATCTACATCTTAGTTTTTATGCAGAATGACATGAGATTTGCCTGAGAATCTCTGAGTTTATTCAGTTTTGTGACTAGGGATTATTTTTAAATTTATCTCCCCTGAGAGTTTAGGGGTTTAGGTGTTAATGGTTTACCCTTAGATACAGCTGCATTTGTTTCCTGTGGAAAACAACTTCAGGTCAAAAATTATACCGTTACCTGAAGATGCATCTTAAATCATTGAAATAAACTTTGGTCAATACTTTAATAAAGGGAATTTACTCATTGTAATTATTTAGTAGAAAATTCCTCATATGGGCATTTGGTCACCCAAATATTGTATCTCACTAAATTCAAAGCCACTACAAGTAATGCGTGAGACTGCCCCCAATGAAGGAATGAAACAACATTTCTCTCTCCCTAAATATCCTACACCTCTTTCTACCCTTTGAGTCTATAGTGATACATCTCTTTCTTTACAGGCAAAAGATAATTGCCAAGAATGAAGAAATTTATGAGGAACGATTGGGAAAATCAACCTCTGTTACTATTTATGAGGATGATTCCAATACTTTAGAAGATAGTAGCAACAAAAGACAAGAATTATGAACAGAAAAGTTGTTCTCCATCATCAGAGATGGTAGGAATAGTGTCTCTGTAAGTCTAGAGAACTCCTGTGGAGTTTTCTTGGGAAATGCATACGATGAGTTTAGTTCTTGGGTTGTCTTCATTCTATTTTTGTCTTTTCACAATGTGCTTTCTTCTGAGTAGTTGGGAATGTTTCAATTCTCATCTCAATTACATAGATTTGCATGACTCTTCATTGAAAAGTGATGTTCTCTATACCTGGAGCTGAGCTTTCTCTGGGCTTTGTACTATTTTTCTCTTCTACCTTAATGTATTTCATTTTGAAGACACTGATCTGAAAAAAATTCTTCTTACTGAATGTCGACTACATTTTGAGGTATACCTTTTGTTCGACTGAGGCATTTACTAGCAAGATAGATAATTTATTGGTTTGATTCCACGAACTTTTCTTTCTTACATGTGTCCCCACTCTCCCACCTCTCAATCATATTCCCAACCTATAATTTGGGAAGAGTTTCTGATGATTCTTGCCACCTTCTCTAAACCATTGCCAGAATTCAAATGTCCACAGGACAGTCAACATAAATAAGTGAAGTGGGCTGGACATAAATAAAAGCAATCCCATAAGCACAGTGATAAATGGTAATTGGCAGTAGATTCAATGAGGGGATTGCGCAGGGTGGTGTACGGGATTGGGGGTGAGGGGTGGGAGAACCCATTCCATTGTTGCCAAATGGGAGCATGGAGTCAATGTGGTCAAATATTCTGATTTTTCAATAAAAGGTATTCTGGTTTGTTTTCATTTTTGTTTTAATTGGGGAATACTGGGGAACAGTGTGTTTCTCCAGGGAGTTGTCCTTCACTCTAGTTGTGGAGGGTGCAGCTCAGCTCCAAGTCCAGTCACCATTTTCAATCTTTAGTTGCAGGGAGCACAGCCCACCATCCCATGCGGGAATTGAACTGGCAACCTTGTTGTTGAGAACTCGTGCTCTAACCAACTGAGCTATTCAGCTGCCCCAGTATTCTGGTTTTTATGTGACATCTGCCAATTTTGAAATATGAAAAACACATTTTTTAGAACAACCACTGCGTGAGCAAACAATAGGAGGCTCGAGTAAAACATATCTGTAATTTAAAATTTTTCCACTTGTGAGATGCCATTGGCAAGAAACAAAACCAAATCAAACAAAACAATCTCCAAGGAACTGTAAGATAAAATTATATTTTATCATGGTAAGCATATTTTTGAAAACTATTCTTTAAAAAATGTCTAGTTTTTAAAAATAACATAAATCCTAAATATTTCAAACGAACTGAACACATAAACGAATTATAAATTTGCATGCATGAAGGGACCTCATCATTTTTAGCAAGAAAGCAAATCAAACATGTACAGAAGTATGTATATATTGCAAGAACGATAAGAGAAAAGGCTGAAAAGGGAGTTTGGAAACAGATTATAAAGGATTTATAAAACATTTTGAGTTTTTAAAAATATTTTAATGTAAAAAATAACATTTTCCAATTTGTACTTTAAGGAAACCTGTACTAGGGTTCAGGGCATATTGATTATTTTGAATTAAAGTTACTTGAGAAACAACCAGTGCAAGAAGGACACTGACCCTCTTTTATTCCCCCAAAGGCAGGAAATAAACCTCCCATGTGAATGGTACCCTCCCTGTACCGGGGAAGCTAGAAGGTATCCTTATCACCAGAGATAGGGAATTTAGGGTCAAGAAGGCTGTATAAATAAATCTTGTTACTACCCCAACTCCAAACACCTTTGTCTTGTCAATACATCACAAATGTGTTATTTTGTCTAAAAGGTATAAATCTGCCTTATTTGGTCATTTCTTTGAGTCTCATATTTCTATGAGCGCCTATAGCTATGGAAATTAAATTTGTTAAAAAACAAAAACAAAAAAACAACAAAATTACATTTGTTTTTCTCCTGTTAATTTATCTTACATCAATTTAATTAGTATGAGGTGTGATCAACAATACAGGGAATGTTTAAATAAAAATAATTTATTACAGTAAATGACACATTGCCATTAATTCCCCTCAAAATATTCACCCTCACTTTGAATCTAGAAGAGTAAAAAGAAAAAGTTTTCATTGCAAAGTAACGTGGAAGGTGGCCTGGAAAGAGAGGGAGTGGACGTCCAAAAAAAGAAAGTAAATGCTGAACAATTGGAAGGAAATTAAATTAAGTGATTATGGGTTAAAAGCAGATGAGAGATGTGTGAAGAACATTCTGCCACTGTTTTTGAACCTTCATAATGTTACATTTCTTTTAAACTTACTGTACTTTTTGTGCCTACTATAGTTTGTTTTCCCCCTTCTTCTGTCCCCCACCCCTCCACTCCGGTTCAAGCCATTGTTCCTGCCTCCCCCCCACCCCCACCACGGCTGAGGCGGTCGGTTCTCGGTGGGTTGCTCACAGCAGCTCGCCGCATCTCTCCCCGGATGCTGGCTGCTCACGAGGGCTATGGGCCACTCACAGCCACACACGTTAGTCCGAGGCAGCCCAGCTCCAGGGAGCGCTATTGTTCACAGTCTTAGCTGTAGAGGGCGCAGCTCACTGGCCCATGTGGGAATTGAACCAGCAACCTCAGCATTAGGAGCACGGCGCTCCAACCACCTGGGCCTCCGGGCCAGCCTCCTACTATAGTTTTTAAAAACTTTTTTATCACATTAAAAATACAATTAAAATCACTCCATTTTATTACAAATAAAATGGCTATAAATGTCTAGCTATTATTACAAACCCAGAGATTTAAGCTTGAATTTGCATAAAAACTAGACTGATTTCCTTTGGCTCCCATTCTCTCCCCTTCCTGTCATCCAAAAAACAAACAAAAAACAGAAAGTGGGGAAGAGCAGTGTGTTATTAACAATTCAGTTATGCATAGTGTTATGCATCAATTAAGAGGGAAGAAGAGTTTTTTTCTTAGAGTGAAAGAAGGTTGTGGCATCTGCTTCCCCTTGTTTTTCTTGTCATCCTTATTGCTCACTTCAAAGTTCACTTCAGTGAGGATGGTGAGAATATCTTCACCTCTGAAAAACATAACATTTTGACCATCTGTGAGGGAAAAATAACTGGTAAACCCTTTCATATGATGTGCTTATGATAGTTATTTCCCTCAAAACATTTGAAATAAACAACACTCTATGTCACACATCGCTTCTGGTATACGGCAATTTCTGTCAAATAAAAACATTACAGTGTGTCCTCATCCATCTTATTCACCATCATTTGAAATAATAAGTTGCTAAACTAAGAGGTACCACAGCTTTCCAGGTAATGGAGTGGGTCTCAGAGCCTAATAACTTATCTTTGATTTACTCAGGATCTCTGTAGACCACCAGAAACCTCAGTGTTAACATCAGATTTTGTTTCTTTTCCTCCCAAACTATTTGTACATTACTCTGCTCCGTGTACTATGTCACTTGCCCCCCAGATCACCTCAATGCCCCCTAAACACTCTACCTCTAATTGACATAGCTTCTGTGGATTCAACTATGATGCAATCAAACTTGAAGCAAGTAAAAATTGGATGTCTCCTGCAGCCACCTCACCCCTTTCTCACTAGTCTCTCTAATCAGTTTAATTGGGCAACCTATTCATCCACCTCTACAGATAGTCCCTAGAACGTGCAGGATTTTTGGTCTAAATTCCAAAATGAAAACATAGTGTTGATGTCTGCCATGGAAAATTCTCACTCTTCAAACACTTAAAACATAATGAGATATACGACTAGAAGGAACCTACAGAAGATTCCTTGCTATCCGTCAGTTGTGTGTGCATTTGGGTGAACTGTGACATACAAAACTATCATTTAAATAAAGGAAGCATAGGATATTTAAATGAGGGAAGGATATTTTCCCACATTTTGTCGCTTCAAATCCGGCCAAATTAGTAAAACTATAGAGGGTTTCTACTCTTTAGTACTTATCTCCCACAATGCACCAAGAGGTTGGTTAGCTATTTTAGAACTTTTGAAAGAGTTAGAGGATGTTAAACATTGAAATGGGTTATTGCCTTCTTGGAAGTTTTCTAGTTGAGTTGAAACAGTCATGTTTTTGCTTAAACGCCCAGCTAGATTATATGACTTTATCATCCTTCCTAGCAATACGATACCTTGATTGTCCTTTGAGGTGCTAAAAAAAGGAAACTCCTCAGTAAGTAGCTCAGTTCTTTCTATCTATGAACTAAAGATGTTAACACTTCCCTTCTTTCCCACTTTGCAACTGACCTGGAAAGTACAGCTATGTGATCTACGGCTAGACATTTATTGATGAATGAAGGGTTGGGTAGGGAAAAATTACCTAGGACATCTTTCTCTCAGGCTCTGGCAAAGTGACTGAATATACCAGGTCCCCTCCATGGGGTTTCGGTAGGAAACACAGTTGTTCACAGTAGCCATCCCCAGGAGAAAGTCAGCCTCATCTGGGATATATGTCCTCTGAAGTAATGAGTCCCTTTCTAAATCGTCTTCCTTCTGTTCTGAGTCAGTCTCAACAGCTATACCTTTCTGGTAGTTATCCCCTTGACAAGCCTGAATAAAAAAGATTTTGGGTTTGCCTGCAAGGGAAGGGCACTTCGAACCAGTGAAGTAAGAGGTCAGCTCATAGATGGGGGCTTCCTGCCCATCACAGCCATAGATGATGCCCTTGTCTCCATGGGAGAGGATGCAGCACATGAAACAGTCCTTGTTACTGTGGTCCATGCTTTGGTAGGATTTCAGAATTTCACAGATTTGCCATGCCGTTGAGTCTTTGTAAACAATTACCTCAAAATGAAGCTCACTAAAGGTGTTTTTCAAAGCCACTGAAAAGTGAAATAAGAAAGGTCATATTACATTTCAATAATTCCCAGCTAAAGAGAACACTGATCGTATAAGAATTTGAAGCAGAACTTGAGAACAAGACCCTCTATATTAATGACTGAATTCCACAGGCTTCTAATATTTACTGCCACCAGCTGAAAACATTTCCCAGTCTTGAGGCAAATAAGAAAAGGAGAGTACTATTGTTGGCATGTTGTGTTATCTCAACGAGTCTACAAAATGGGTAAGCTATTGTTTAGGCTTACTACCAAACCAATCTAAAAAATAATTGTATTACTTACATAATCAGAATACAAAAGCCAAAAAACTTTTTGAATAAAAGATCCATACTTATTTTATTCCTAATCCTCTCAAAATTGTCAAAATATAATATATGAATGTTTACAAAATCAAATAGAACTAAAAGACTGTCACCTCTCTATTCCTCCCTATTACCCAGCAATGTTCCATGAAGGCAACCACTTTCAATTTTCAACTACTTTTCTTTTTTGGTATTAGCTTCCATTTTATAATAAATTTGGGTGCATTGCTATTTATTTGTTGATAAATTTTAGAACTTTGTATTGAATTCTTATTATGGGTGATGAGCCTTTGGTGCTCTTACACAATTATTTACAACTTTTAGTTGAATCAGTAGTAATGTTTGTGTTACTAATAATATCTAAACATAATATTCTTTAATTTTGCTTCCTTTCTTATTAAACTTTTTGTCTTTCTTGGAATTTGTAATCACATTATTTTTTATTGCTTTATTTGCTGTACGCTTAACATTATTTTCCCCCAAATGCTCTCATAGATCTAGTTAAAGTCTTTCAATATTTTCTGGCTGCCTGTCTGACTCCTTTTTGAAAAAATTAAAATTGTATATATTTAAGATGTACAACATGATGATATACATAGTGAAATGATTACTACAGTCAAACTAATAACATACGAGTATCTCCACACATAGTTACCATATGTGTGAAAGAGAGATGAGAGCACCTGAAATATACTCCTAGCATATTTCTACTGTGTTTCCCTGAAAATAAGACCTAGCCAGACCATCAGCTCTAATGCGTCTTTTGGAGCAAAAATTAATATAAGACCCAGGATTACTTTAATATAATATAAGACTGGGTCTTTAATATAATATAATAATATAATATAACACAACATAATATAATGTAATGTAATATAATACCGGGTATAATATAATATAATATAATATAATATAATATAATATAATATAATAGTGGGTCTTATATAATATAATATAAGACCTGGTTTTATATTAATTTTTGCTCCAAAAGACGCATTAGAGCTGATGGTCTGGCTAGGTCTTATTTTCGGGAAGACACAGTAGTATTCAATATAGTCTGTACATTAGATCTCTAGACTTATTCATCCTACATGACTGCAACTTTGTACCGTTTGACAAAACGCCAGAAATACAATCAAATATTATTTCTTTTTAAAGTTTTAATAGTAAATGAATGGAAATCAAAGGCTAGAAACCTTTTCTTGAGTGCCAAGATGTGTAATGATGAATGATGCAGTCAATGAACTTAAGCTCTGTGGCCTTTTAAAATCATAGAATCGTTTTGCTTGAATAAACAAATGTTAACAGAGACCATTTGCAGAGTCCTGATGATTAAAATCAGCCTACCTTAATTCCCTAAACTTTACTCAATTTGAAAAAATAAGTCATTACCTGATGTTATAACCTGTAAAAACCATTTAGAAAATTCTTTGACCAAATAAAAATTCTTAATATCACAAAGGTTGGGTTGGATTCTTTCTATCATTACTTTTAGTTGTGGCCATTTCTATGTACACACACTACCAATTATTTTTTTGTTTAACTTGTGAGTTCTCAATCTTAGCTGAAATAGGCTGAGCGAAAGGATTTGTCTAGTTTAACATTGAAAATGCTACTTCTGTTGGGGACTCACAATTTCTGCTGCACTCTTATAAATGCAACTTCTATAAGTGCTCTTGGCACCAAGGCCATGTTTTCACACATTCTACAGAAGCACTGTACATTTTGTTGAATTAAAAGCAGAGCTTGGGATGGCCGGTTAGCTCAGTTGGTTAAAGCGTGGTGCTGGTAGCACCAAGGTTGCCGGTTTGATCCCCGCATGGGCCACTGTGAGCTACGCTCTCCTTAAATAAATAAATAAACAAAATAAAGCAAAAGCTTATTGCTGCTTTTCAGTATAAGCCTTTTAGTAATATTTGATATTTTATCTTAATATACACATTGTTTTGATTTTTAAAATTAAATAAAAAAAGAAAAGCAGTAAACCAGCAAATATAGAAGAGTATTCTTCATCTCTACAGGGAAATATGGTTATATCCATTTAAAACAACAACAACAACAACATGTGGCCCTGTTGATACAGCTTACGATCTCCCCTTCTGATAGAAACATAAGTATTAGACATATTTCAATTCTCTTTTGGGTTTTACTATACCCGCATCCAAGTCTGTTCCATTTCTATTCTTCATGCTGTGAAGTTTGGGCACTTCCTTCCGTGCTATGCTAAAGTCAAAATTGTTAAAGATCACACAGTACCCCCGAGGTTTGCTTTCCATTCGGTAAACTTTGCTGGATATCTGAAAAACAAAAATCCAACCCAAGAACTGACTCTGTGGGTCAAACACATGAGATATGAACATACAACTCCCCAGTAAGAGGCGAGGCTGTCCCCTAAGCCACACAGGGCTGCAAGTGCTCATTCCATGGCTCCAACCCAACTTGACGTTTCCCTAGCGAATTCGTTTCCGCCTAGGCTCCCAACACAGGATTCCCCAGACTTCTGCGGCACAGCTAGTGTATAGAGTCCATGTCCCAATACTTGGGCCTCCTGAGCACTTTGCACTTATATTAATATTGTCCTCATAACAGATTATCATTCTTTGTTCTCACTTCTGCTCAAGGCAGATGATATGTGTCGGGAACTAGAATTTATTAATTTGGGAGAGCTCAATCAGGAGTTGCTGAATGAACGGATGTCTTAGTGCTGCCCTTCCTTGATTTTGTGATTCCCTTGGCTGTCTACTCAACTCCTCCATGCTTCTGGGCTACCAGCTGATGGCCTGCCCTTCACACAAGGCATAGTGTGGTCCCAGGATTTTTAAAGCTGATGGCTTAATCTGACTCTCAGGACCACAGCGACTGGAGACGAGAGAGGCACTGGTCAGGCAGGGTCTTGGCTGTGCTGCAGGTTACAGTATCTAGACTCTAGTACCTGCCAGCATCAGTCAGAGGTGGCCCTGTGTTGTCCTGGTGTTCTCAGGGCTGTTTCAGTGCTGAGATAGTCAGCATTTACCGAGAAAAGCATGCAGCTCTTCTAGATATAGAACAGAGCTCCAGACTTGGGGGCTAAATTGCTGGCTCTACCACTTAATAACCTTAAAACTTTGAGCAAGTTAATCTCTCTTGCAGTCAGTATCCTTGGCTGTTCCTTGGGGACACTTGTAGAGTGCTTTACTCTTCACAAAGTACCACAGGACTTTGGTTAACCCTTGATTTCCAGACTGAGAGAGGTCTGGTAATTTGTTCAGGAGACCACTAGCAAATTGTTTCTCTCAAACTTAATTTCAAGTCTCCTGCTAGATTCATAGCGTTCAGGATTTCCTCTGCTTCCTGCCACGGAGAGGAGTAAATGGGCTAAAGAGTCAGAATGCATCTGGTCCGTTGTTGAAGGTTACATAAACAGACATGACTGTGTCTAGAAAGGCAAGTCTTACACTGGCTCATTGAGATGAGAACACGGAGATGGCTAGATCGTGAGCGTTTGCTGCTGATACCTAATCACAAAGAAGAAACGGTGTTGAAATGTCAAGTTAAAAGAAAAGGCTTTGCTCTTCCAGTCCTGCTGGACTCCTTCCCCAAAGCCCTCTCCCAGTGAAGCGGATGCAGCTGCTGAAAGAGTTAGGTAGGAGTCTTCTCACTCCTCTGACCTCCAACTGTTCCAATGTCTTTGTCTTGGGTTTTAAAATAAAAATTTTAAACATAGGAAACCCAAGAAATCATTTTTTTTTTTTAACTAAAAAGTCACACTTTAAGCTTGTCCTTCTGTGAATTTTTCCTACAGTTCTCAAAATTTTCCCTATGTTTCTGCCCCTTCTAGTTTGTCTGGATGCTAGAAAACAAAGGCTAAGGCATACAATAACTAGATTCTGCAATGCAAAGAGAAGAAGGAATGGAAGGTTTCCTCATACCTGTCGCGATTGGCTGTCCTGTTCTCGCGATTCACAGTACTGTTGGCTCGGGGAGTCCGACACTGACAGCATCCCAAGAGACCCCTCCCCCACATACAATTGAGACGCCTCTGGAATGAGACACGAGAGGGAAGACATTTTGATAAAGAAACATGTGGCACCGAGGACAACATGAAGTCCCTTTTAAAATGAAAATTCACAGACTGCCTTGAACATAATATCCTCGTAGTTCACATAACAGGTATAAATCTTATTACTGACTAACTGCATTTTTTCAAACTTGCAAGCCTGGGGCCACACGGGCTGTGTCTTTTGACAATTCTTTTTACTGCTGTCACTGTGTAGAGATGGTGACAACAGGTAGCCACCGAGCATTCATCCTGATATTAGGCTGTAGGTCCATTAAGATGTGGATGTGGTAGAAGGTTGTGGAGAGCAAGCAGTGAGGATCAGAGTAAATTAACTAAATAAACCTTGAAAACATATCTCCAAGTATTACCAATGAAAATTCATCTGGACTTTTTTCAAGTTGGTAAAATAATAAAAAACAAATGGAGACCCGCCTTGAAAACTCCTGAGCAAACAAAACCAGTTTAATCATACCAGCAAAGCTTAATTTAGCTTATTTGGCAAGACTACTTTGACCTTAGCCATTTCTTGCTTATGCCTCTGGAAATCATGAGCAAAACTTGAACTTTTGTCCAAGATTGATGATATGAAGTAACCATGGACCAATCCCTCATTATTTAAGAAAATTCTAACGTTCTAACCAATCACTGTGAAGAATACATAGTTACTGCTTTCTCACTATATAAGCTGCTTTATAACAACGTATCTCTGAACCTCATTCCACATTTTGTTTTGAACACTTTCAGTTTGCAAACTGCCTTTTTTGGTGTGTGCTTAATAAATTTTTGTTAATTACTACAATGATTCATTGGTTTTCTTTTGGCTATTTATGAACTTTTAACAAAGGCTCATTCATCCCTCTGAATTAAAACAGAAACACACATTTTTTATTGGAAACACTGTGACATAGAGGGATTTGTCAATTTAAGAATATATTTTGCTGATTCACAGCTATCAGGTTGTACCTACCTCTGCTTAATTCTTCATAATCATTGATTTTCTTCAGCAGGCTCTTGTTGACTTGGTCACATATTCTTTTCAGAGTATCCAAGTTTCCTTTCCCAAGGATGACCCTCTTCTCCATCTCTATGAAAATATCGAGCAATGTCTGGAGGAAGGAGAAATAAAGTTGGAAGCCAGAATTGGGCCATATTGGCTTTTAGATTGGATTTTTTACTTTCACTTTCTCCAAACCTAACTTCCTAAGCAGACCCTCCTGAGAGGGCATGTGGTCTTACAAAGCCAATAGACTACTATCGAGACAATTCTGTGTTTTCTGGCCCAGAAAGACAGAAGTGAGCAGAGGAGAAGCCACATCAGACATCACCCAGTCCCCAAGCCCTAGCCCCTGTGCTCAAAGTCTGTGGATATCTTTATAGGAAGACTGTGAAACAGCCCAAGTTGTATTGCTGAGACTCAGCAGCCTGGGGACTGCTTCACACCCATTATTGCCTCTGGTACTGTATCCACTACATGGACACATACACAGCCACACACACAGACACACAAAACCACACTACACACACACACCACCATCATACCACATACACACGTACACACAGATACCACACACACACACATACCACACACACACATGCCCCACACCACACACACACACCATACACACACACACACAGTTCTAGGTCCCAGGTTGTTTCAGAGACTGCAGAAGTGGGGGAACTACCTCAGGTCCACCGCTGTCTTTCCTGGCTCTGCAGGTTCCCACATTGAGCTATGCCCCCGCAACCCGCCTTCTGTTCTCCTGACACCGCCTTGCTCCTGATAATCAATGAGCAGTACTGTACAATATACAAAGGACTCATACATAGAACACTCATGGCTGACAGCTTACTTCTTCTCCCCTGGTTAAAACATGAGAATTCAGGTTGCTTTTACCAGAGTAGCCCTCTCTTCATAAGCAGAAATTCCCACTGGTTCAGAACTAAACTTTGGTGCGACAACAGGTCTTACCATGTCATCATCCAGTTTACATTTGGCAATCTCTTGGCTCAAAAGAAACTTAAAGGCCTTCAATTCCGGTTTGGTTACATCTTCTGAAATCTGAAAAAGCATGACCCTGTGGTGGGAAATGGAGACACTTGAGAAATGCTTCCTTAAATAATTTCCCATTTGATATATGGAGTCACAGCAGACTTGATTCCAATGGCCTCCCTTTAAAATAAAGCTAGCTAATGACATGATTTATGAGTTGAGTCCTTGGAAAGAGGCTGGTGTAGTGACACGGAAGACTGTTCACTCATGCCCAGCTATCCCATCTTTAACTGATTTTAAAGTTCTACTACCTTTGTCCTTCAGTTAAATTCAGTTAAATGAATGGCTCAGTTGGTTGGGGAGCAAGCTCTTGGCAACAAGGTTGCTGGTCCCTGCAACTAGGGATTGAGGATAGCAACTGGACTTGGAGCTGAGCTGCGCCCTCTGCAACTAGATTGAAGAACAATGATTTACAGCTGACGGGCCCTGGAGAGGCACGCTGTTTCCCAATAAAATTTATTTTTTAAAAAATTCAGTTAAACAAATTGTGGCTTCCCTTGTCTTCACTATAAAATCACGACCTTGTTGCAATAAAAAAGTTTTGATTTTGGAAATTATGCTTTTCAAAATGCAAATCAGATCACTATTTCCTTATTAAAACTGGGCAGTGTTTTCCCAGCTGTTACCTTCAGTTGGAAGGCCAAATACTCGGTTCTATAATACAGACCTTTGTGAACTGAGCCCAGCCTGCCTCCTCTTCTCTAGCCACTCCTAACCACCCTCCGCCATCTCTTCTCCAAACACCCAGCAGCCCCCTGACACTTTATGCTGTGCCCCCCTCACTCCCATTCCCTTGTCTGTCTACAGACAACCATTCATCCATTAACAGTTCATGCACTGCCTGAGTGTCCTCGGGGTTGCATTCACCCCGCTGTGCCTTTGTACCACCTGAAGCGTAACACATATAATTGTGTGTTTATAAAGCTGTCCGAATCCCCTGAGAGCAGGGTCCATGCTCTTTTTGTTCCATAAGCCCAGAGGGTTGTGAGGTACAGTGTTTAAATTTAGGCGACCCAGACTACTAGTGTTGGAACCTTGGTTCCACCATTTATGAGCTGGGTGACTTCAGATTGTTACACATTTTTTTCCTCATTGTAGGACGTAGACAATACTATGCCTACACCATTCAGACATGTTGAGGCTTACAGAAATAAGTTTATCTGAAGTGCTAAAACTATCCTTGGCAACAGACTAAGTGTTCGATATGCGATAGGCACTACTATTTCCAAATCTATGATAGGCTCTTGGGATATGCTTGTTAAATGAACAAAGGAATGTTTTAGAAGTCAGAAAACCTTTCACAAAAACATGTTAACATCAAAATTAAATTTAAATTCTGAAAATAAAAATGGTGTAGAAACAGAAATTACTCAGTATTATCATCTGCTTCACCCTTCTTCTCATGGAATCTTCTACCCTAGAAGTATTTCTCTAACACTTTCTTACTTTGGTCAAGTTTGGTCAAGATTTGGTCAAAGCTACCACCCCTTTTAACTTTATAACAAGGTATGTTGTGCTTTTACTTTCCTCATTACTGAAACATACTGGCTTTATTGTACCATCATTGTCTCGACATTAATTAACCTGATAGTTTATAAGACACTTACTTTATAAGTAGCAATTATAATTTGAAAATTAAAATGTCTAGTGTTTCCTTATAAATGTAAAGTGGTCACACTAGCATATTTTTTCTTTCTTGGCTAATGTTCAACAACGATGAATAAGCAGTAGGTTGTACTTGTGCTGAGCCTTTTATTCCCAAGTTAGTGTGTTGAAGTTTTTAACAGACAGATCCTGCCCTCATTAGTAACTCTTGACCCTCCAACACAGAGGGACAGGTCATTGTCTGGTATTAGCAGTTTGTCTCAGAATCTAACTCACATGGCAGAAGGAGTGTAACCTCCAGAAGACCAAGACAGTGGGCATAAGATGAGATGGTCCAGCCTTCCTACTTCTGGGGCTGTGTTTTTTAGGACTAATTGATGCCTTAATTTACAAATTCCTTAAAAGAACTTAACAATCCTATTAAACCAAAGTTACCCAGTATTGAATAATATTCAATAGTGTCCGCCTTCCCTCTCCTCCCCAGTTCATGTTCACCCAGAATGTGTCAATGTGACCTTATTTAGAAAAAAAGGGTCTCTGCTGTTGTGATCTCATTAAGATGTGGTCATACTAGACTAGAGTGGGTCTTAATCCAATGACTGGGATCCTTATAAGAAGAGGGAAATTCAGACAAACAGACAGAAAGGAGAACGGAGGCAGATGTTGAACCGATGCATCTACAGGATGAGGAACACCAAGGACTGCCTGTAACCACCAAAAACTGGGAGATCAGCATGACACAGATTCTCCATAGAGCCTCCAAAAAGGGACCAACGCTGTTGACACCTTGGTTTCAGAGTTTTACCCTCTAGAATTGTAAGGGAATAAATTTCTCTACTGTGTTAAGCCATTCAGTTTGTGGTACTTTGTTACAGCAACCCTAGAACAGAAATACACTCAGAATATCTCTTTTGTCATTTAAAATAAAAATGGTGAGGCCACAAGAAGAGAGCATGACAAGGAACATGCCAGAATCTCAGGTCTCTGAGACCAGTAAGACCAGGGTATTAACAGGCCGTTCTAGTAGAAGGTAGCAAACCCAGGCCGTGAGGACTTAATGTTGCACATGCTACAGTTATTGACAAGGAAGCAGAGACAGTGACAAGGGCTACACCCAAGGCTTGAGTAGAAGCTTCCTGAAAGGAAAATTAAAAATATCTTTAAGGAGTGTCTGAGAATAGAGGATTTTGAAAGAGAATTTGGTAATGTGTTTCTATTTTTAAAGTCTTAAGAATCACAAAGATGTAACTGAATGTGATTTATCACCCCTAGGTTACCTGCTGTCCCACAGGTGGGGACAGGCCAAGCTGCAAGGTCTTTGTCAGGACAGACACCCACATCACCGCCGTTCTAGCAGCAGCTGACCTCACAGGGGCTAAGCAGTCTCTGTGGGGTCCAGCCTGGCCAATACAGAACAACTGGCAACATACACCTCATTGGAGAATTTTGTAATGCAAGTGTGGATAAAAGCCTAATTCTCCCCTGAGAATTTCCGTAGTCATCCACAAGCAGGTGGGAAGAGGATTTCAGGGTAGGAAGCAGTGATGCTTTACCCGATAATAGACAAAGTAAGCACACAATGTGGGCACCAGCAAAGCAGAGAGACCGAGGTAATAGACATGTAACAGAAAGTGAGAGAGTTAGAACATTTAGAAAAAGTCTATTTTTAATGTCAGCATACTTATAGGTAATGTTTCACTCTGAAAAAGATTTCATTTTATGATTTTAGCATATTTTTTTTCTGAATTATACATAAGGTCTCTAAATTTCTTAATTGGGCCCTGGTAGGACATCTTCCCAGAGCCTCCAAAGTCATACTATACAGGCAACCTGAAATCAACCCTGCCCACAAAGATGTGTCCACTCCCCACATACCTCCCAGTGCCACACTGGAGGTTCTCCCCACCTGTAAGCAGAGATCTGAGCCCTGCCTGGTATCTGAAGCTCCTTAGTCATCTCTTCCTTGCTGGTGCCCAGGTGTTTGACCAGCAGATCCAGTCTGTTAATTCGGAATAGCAGCTCCTTCAAAAAGGACAAGTTGTTTTCCTCCAACATTCTCTTTTCCTGGAGTCTCTGGAATAACATTAAGGCATCCTTGATGGGTTCCTGTTTCCTTTGTGGGATGTAGTCCTGGCTCAGGAACTTGAGGGAGGCCAGCTCATCACTGTCCAGTTGTTCCCCGATATCGTAGAGACAATCGCTGAAATCCATGCTTGTCCAGTGTTAGTGTAGTTATAGCCTAGGTCAAAATGCAACATCATATTCAAATGAGGAAGAAAAGTAGCATTTACTGGTTTGTTCCTGCATCAAATGCTATTACATCTACTACAGTATATACTAGACATTGTACTGTGGATATAGGGAAGGTAAAACAAACAGGACAAGCTCCTGCTCTCAGGTAGCTTACTGTTTAGGAAGGTAGATATACGAACTAGCCAATGGTCAGCAAGTTGTGACCAGAGTGCCCGAGGAATATAAAGCCTGGGAGAAGCGCTTCCTGGAGGGAAGTCACTTTTGGGGAGGAGGTGGGAAAGGGCAGTTCTTGCAGGAAATCGTTTATGCAAAAGATGGAGTCAAGAATATTCAAGTCAGTTCAGACAGACACAAGGAACTCAATAAATAAGCTGGAAGGGCTTGGGATGGGGAATGATGGGACAAAGAGATGAAGCTCTGGCCAGGGCCTATTATGGGTTAAAGGGTTCAGGCTTTGTCCTGGAGGTGATAGGGGACTAAGAAAGGATATAAACATGAGAATGATGTCATCTGATTGAAATTAACATTTAAAGTGTGGAGGACAGATTGGAAGGGTTGGAGGTGGAGAAGAGATAGAGTCTGACTGAAACGGTGGTGGTGGGAGGACGTGCTGCAGTGCTGTCCTCCACACACCTTAGGAAAAGCACCCACTGCTGGTCAAGAACCCGAGACTGGAGGCAGAACCAGGTCAACCCTGGCAACCCTTTCAACAGTCCCTAAATTAGACAATGCGGTTTTTTCAAACACACATTGAAATAGGTTTAAAAAAAAAAGGGGGGGGAGAGGGCAGTGTTTCGGGAAACCCAAACAACCTTCATGAAACCAGTCCAGGATCTGCGGTTTCTCCTCCCTTGAAGCCCTTGAGTCAGTCACCTTTACCAATTTCTCGCCACTCTCCCTGCTCTGATAGGCCTGTGAAAGAGCCCTGGGAGCGGTGTTTGTATGGCTTCTTCATAGGAACAAAACTGGGACCTGGCTCTATAGAGCAGGATACAGTGTTGCCATCAAAGCCAGGAAGCTCCCTTGCAGCTGACCCTCGGGGGAGGCAGGGAGTGCAGTGGTAGGTACCGAGTAAGGGGCTTTGGGTTCAGACAAAACTTAGATCAGAATCCAGGAGGCAGCTGCCTTCAGGCCCTGGGCAGTTCCTGTCCTCTGAGGTTAGATTCCTTTGTAAACCACGGATCAAAAGAACACCCATCTCCTCAAGTGTTGTGACAATATAACCTCTAATTCATTTAGATAACAATGGCCACCAACTAGTGAATGCTAAACAAGTGTTAACCAAAGAGAAGGAAAAAGACCCAGACTGTGGGGCCCTGACACAAACTGGTCACAGGAGCACTCCTCTTACCCTCCTAGTTTTCCCATTGCCTCGCTTGATAAATGTGAAAATTCAGTTGGAAGCGGTGGTTTTCAAACTCTGTAAAGTTAAGGAACTTTTCGTTGAAGTCTCACTCACATGCTTACTTACCTTAAGTGGTGGTCCCGGAGATCTACCCTCTGAGAACCTTGAAGTAGAAAAACCTTAACTTCCCATCCAGCTCCATCATCTCCTTGATTCCACAGACTCTGTGTTCTTGGGCACTTTCCTTTAACCTCAAATAACCTTAACCTGTTTCGACCTCTTTCCTCCATTAAACAAGGCAGATCGCTCCCTGCATTTACAAACGTTCTAAAAACGCAAATCCTGACTATTACTCAGAGGTAGTGAGCGAAAGTGATCCAGGACCTCTGTATTTTCTACATCTGATGTTAAAATAGAAATATTTTTTATTTGCACATTAAAGTAAGCCTTAATGTTTTTTAAAAAGTGGCCAAAATGCACTTCGAAACTTTTAAAAATACCTTCTTCTCCCCACACTGATTATGTAGAAGCAGTGTTTTTTATGAAAATTGGAAATACAGTGAATTATAACTGTATTTTATAGCAGGATACAGATACTTCCCTGCAAAAGCAATCAATTATCAGGGAAATACTTTTATTTAGGAAAGTTATCTTAAACAAGTGGCTAGCACCTAACAGCACACGTTCAAAGTGCAACAAACAAAAACTGCAGACCATACAAGGGGACAAACTAGCAAGCTCAATTCCTTAAATCACACTACAGAAACACGCATGTGCTCAACAGGTTATGTTCTTGGAGTGTCATCACAGAATGATGTGTAACCCCGAATAACTAGAAACACCCCATATGTCCTTCAATGAAGGAATGGCTAAATCAACTAAGGTATAGTCATACTATACAATAGTATGCAGCAGTTAAGAAAATGCATTCCATCTTCTGAAATAAAAATGAATATCCAAGACATGTTATTATTATGACAGTGAAAAAAGCAACTTGCAATATAATGAGAAAAAAAAATACATCTAAAGCAATACAATAGATTTTCAGTGATTACAGACATATATGTAAAAGCAGAAAATAAAAAGGTATGGAGACCTGGAAAGAGGCACACCAAACTCATAAAGTTGTTCTTTCTGGGGAACAGAGGAGGAAATTAGAACTTGGGGGTGAAGGAGTGAGGAAAGGGAATTTATCTTTTCCTATAATGTGTTAAGAAAAATGTATGCAGATACTATCTGCGTAAATGAAATTAATGTTAAAATATTAGCTTGGATGTGTTCTTCTGTTTAAGAGAGTGTAATCAAGTGAGTAGATAGGCAAGAAATGAGGCTTTTTGGGAAACTGAAGGCAGATAACAGCAGGCAGGGAGACCAGATTACAGAGGAGTGGTACAATCATATTTGTGTTCTTAAAAGAAAACAAAATGTAAGAACTTTAAACTTTAAAAAGAACTTAAGAGAACTCGAAGAATTTATTTTCCCTCAAATGGCAGGAAACTTTCATTCATCCCTCAGAGACTGAAAAAATCTGGTAGACTAAATATAAGAAGACTGTAGAATACCTGCATAGCACAACTGACCAACTCTATCAGGCATTGCCTCTCAATAGAAAATGCACCTCTTTTTATACACATACAAAATATCCACATAGGAAAAAATCTTAATAAATTTTAGAAATCTTAATAAATTTCCAAAAAGCAGAAATAATACAGTCCATGTTCTCTGGTTATTAGAAGTTAATGAAATTAGAAATGAATGTATTAATTGGAAGTTAGTAAAAAATGGCCAAATCGAACACCCTACAAAAAAGGCTAGCCACATTTAGGTGACATTTTTTAGCACACGGTTTTAGAACAATTGGGAAGACTTCTAGAACAAACTGAAATGAATCCTAACTGAACTCCTTACATCAAAATAAACTGCAGATGGATCAAAGAGTTAATCCTTAAAATTAAAATACTAAAGAAAGAAACATAGGGGAATTTTTAAAAATAATCTTGCAGTGGTGAAGAACCTTTCTAAATATAACAGAAAACCTGAAAACCATTAAAGAAAGGTTGGTAAATGTCCTTAAATAAAAACTAAAATATTCTGAAAAATAACCCAAACAAAATTTTTAAAAATCAATAAATCTTGCACTGAAAAAAAAGGGGGCAATGATATGATGATATAAGATAGAAAATGGACTGATTTTTCAAAAATAAGGTTCCTATAAGTCAATTTTAAGAAGAGTGAAAGATCAACAATCCAATGCATATACAGGTAAAGTCATGAGCAGACAGTTGAGAGAAAATACAGTACCAGTGGCTTTATTTTTTTACAACAAATGGCTTTTAAACATTTGAAAATATGTTCAATCTCACAATAATTTTTTTTAAAGGAAATTAAAATTACAAAAGATTATTTTCAATTACCAAATTGGTGAAACAGAAAACTTGCAATACAGTGTTGTAATCCGGTGGAAACAAAAACAGGTAGGTGAGTGTTTTGGCTATATCTGTCAAAATATGAAATGCACATATCCTTTGACCCCACAATTTAACTTCCAGGAGTTTTTCCTACATTAGCTTAAACATCAGTGTACTAAGACATATGTACAAGGTTATTCATGGCAGCATTGCTTGAAATAACAAGAGTAGGAATAACTATTTATCAATAACAGAAGAATTAAATAAACTATTAATCATATCCAATGGTACTCTATTCAACTATTTAAAAGAATGGAAAGATCAACATGATTGGATATGTGTGATCTGTATAATGTTTTAGTAAGTGGTGCATAGATTTGAGTATTCACAGATCTTTGAACAAAATACACAGGAAGCTGCTCAGTGGTTGCCTCAGGGGAGAGAAAGTAGAGGGCCTGGGTGTGAGTGTAAGGAAGGCCTCGGGGTAAACAAGAAAGTGAAACATTTTTCCCCCCATTTAAAATTTGTACCATGTGCATTCTAAATGTACACATACCTAAATTAAACGTATCTATTTAAAGATGGGTTTTTATTCATATACTGGAACAGATCTAAACTAGGTCCAACCCTCTTTAGTACCATTAGGTTCAGTGTCTTTAAATTTTTAAACCAGTTCTAATCACTGTGAAAATCTCATTTTATAAAATAAAATCAACTACAGAAGCTAATGTAAGCAGAATCTTATTTTTTCCCTCCACAATTATTATTTTCTGATACCAATCTTTATCATATTCATTTTAGAAAATACAGAAAAAATAAAAAAGAAAATTAAAATTACCTCTAATTCCATAATTCCATCATCCAAACACACCTAAAAATATTTTAGTCTTTCCTACTATATGTTTTATATATATATTTCTTACACCATTATGCAAGATGTTACACCATTAACCACAGGCCCTGGGGTTCTAACTACAGGGACCTGGAACTAGGTTTACTGAACAAGCTAAAAACCTTACTGGACAGGCTAGAACTTTGTTAAAGTAATAGTTTTTTAAAAAACATTCATTGTTGTATTTTTATAATCATAAAATAGTAAAAATAACACTTTACCTTACACCAAGTGCAGAAAACTATAAAAAGAAAAATTACTTAGAAGCTCGCTATTTAAAAGTAATTCTTTGGTGGGAGCATTTGAGATCTTCACAACAATTGTCAGTTTGGGCTCAAATAAACTCATAAAAAATTTTTTTAAAGTAACTCTTTGGTCACATTTGGTGATTTTTTTATTCATCTATTTATATATCAATTATAATAAAAACACACATATATAATGTGTTTATATACACATAAAATATATAAATTTGCATATTTTGATATACAATGCATATAAGGCAGAGGAGAAAAAATGAGAAGGAAATACCTCCAGGAAGTTTTCTTTTACTGTCGATTACTATATAATATCTGTTAAATAATAAATTCATATAAATACATTTGTATTACATAATATATAAGTATATTTAATATTTTTATAATATAGTCATGCCTCAAAATATTTCAATATAAATGTTTATATTGAGATATATGGGTTTATCACATATAATTCATATAAACATAAAAATATTTTTCTTGTCTCATTTTATTACAAGTCTCTGAAAAAATTGCTATAATCATCCACATTTTACTATTGTGAACAATCAGTTTAGAAATAAGCTAATAAGAGCGGCGTCAGGCTCAGATTTGAGCATCTCAGTCAAGGATTTCAATGACAGGCCTTGTGAAGATTTTTTATTTTATTCTAATTGCAGTTGGAAGCCAATGAAGGAATTTAACTAAGAAAAACATATAATCGTAATATTTTTAAAGATTAAAATTATTAAAAATGTTTAAAGACAAAAAAACAGAAAACCCACAAAAACGAGAATTCTTAACAAATCCACTAGAGCAGAGAGAGGGGCAGAACCTTACAAACCAAGCCAGCACATGCTGGAGCCTGGATTTAGACCTCAGCATCTCATTCCAGAGTCACAGCTCCACCGCTGCCTTATATGCCACAATTTAATCGCAAATAAATTTCATCTAATCACAAACAGTCCTTCTAGCAATAATCTAGCAGCACCCTAGCTTCTTCAGTGGCGTACCTCAAAGATGAGGAAAATAAATCCAAAACTTGCATTAATCTTCAGAGACAAATATCCACATCTCATTCAAAGCTCAACACTACTTAAAAGTGGCTCTCAGGCCCAACCCATAAGCGATAGTGTGGCCGTTCCATCCACCAGGACGGCCACCCCAAAACGGGAACTCCCTCAGAACTTGCAAGATTGCCACTCTGCACACAAACACTGTCCACTGCAGGGCCCTGAAGTCAGTGCTTTCATACAATCCAGTAAAAGTGTTTAAACCTCAATAAAACATACATCCAACCCTGTAATTTTCAAATTAAATGAAATTCATAATTTCATCTATAAATGCTTAACCCCAAAAGTAGTCTCAGATCTTGTCAGTCTATACTCATTATTATATTATTCTCTGTACCACTTTGTACCTTTTTTATTTCTAAAATAAAGAAGTAAATAATTGAATTATTAAAACTGTGTGCATGTGTGTTTGTATGTGTGTATGTTAGTGGTTATAGATGCCGGTGAGTGTGTGTTGGTTGATGGGTAGCTGTAGCAGCAAAATCAGTTGAGATTTAAATTTTGATTTCTTTTCTTTGACAAGTTTTGCCAATTTAAAGGTAAGACCTCTCTACAGACAGCTGTACTTGAAACATTCCAGAAAAACCCCCAGGAATGCCTCAACCTAAGCTGGGAAGGCCTTGAGATCTGGAATCTGTGGGCCTGGAGGCTCTAGAGGGACTTCTACCGGTTTCCCCATCTATGCTTAAATAAAAGGCTCACTTCCATGGGCCCCAAGGACACTAGATCCCATCCCCAGCAGCCTAGAAAACTCTAGAATCAAAGGCCTTCCTCCCCAAAGACCCAACTGACTTTACCAAAGGCAAATCTTGGAAACTTCACAGCTGCTTCTTCACAGGCTTGGGATCCTCACAGCTGCTTCTTTTCCCCTGGTGCACTTAAGGCTAGAGTACAAGCCGAATGAAGAATTATAAGCACAACTTGCTCTACTTCCTGTTTCACTCAACTCTGAGTCACATAGGGTGCTCTGCGAAGCTCCTCCTTCTAAAGCTTCAGGAAAAAACTTGGTGGGCAAGAAACAAAGTGTTTCCTCGGAAGGAAACATGGCTCTGAGTTTGGCTCTGGCTGTGTGACTTTGGACAAATCATTTTATTCTGGGGATCCCATTACCACATTCCAAAATTGGAAAGTTGGACCGGATGATAACTAAGAATGCTTTTTTTTTTTCATATTTCAGGAATTTACAATTTATTCTAAGTTCATTATTAAGACTTTAATGTTTTCTTTCCATAAATATCAATTGAGCACTTCTGAGAGATCTTGAGATCCGGAAACTATGGGACCCTCGCCATGGCTCACAGAGGATCTGCGAACTCCCACAGCCAACTCTCATGGTTTCCCAACCAACACTCAAATACTACACGGATCACCCACATGGGCCCCAAGTCACCTAGCTCCCACCCTCAGTGGCTTAGAAAATCCTAGCCTCAATCCAGCCGACTTTACCAAAGAGGCAAATCCTGGAGCCCTCACCGTGGTCTGAGCCTGGGAGATGTAAAAGTGAGCAAAACACACATTAGCCCTGCCTTTTTGCTGTGAGTCAGTTGAAATATTTTCTGATGTTAAAAGTAGAAATAAAAACTAAAAAAAAATCAAACACCTCTGTTCGTTGAAACTGCCTTTTTTCTTTCCCCAAACAGAATATAAGTTTTCAGAGACCCATCTTATAACTGAGAGGATTAAACAAGGTATCTGAAAGTGCCTCTTCCCCTGTAGAGGGCTAGGTAAATGTGCTATGGTAACACCCACGTCCTTCTCTACCACTTGATTCTGCTCATAAAGGCTAAGTGAAAACACACAACAGAATGAAATCCTATTAGCGGCTAAATCCTAGCCCAGGACGTATTCTCTGACTCTTTCTTGATGCCTTTTGAGCATCTACCCCATCATTTGTCCCACTGTTTTGTGTCTAGTTCCTGTCCTAGGTTGTGATCGTCAAAGGGCAGAGACTGCATCTGTTAAGTGCTCCTAGGACCTGCGACGAGACTACGTAGCAGTATCTAGAACATACAAAGTTTTCCTGAAAATCGACAAGAAAATGAAACCATGTGGAAGGACAATGGATACAAACATGGGGATACTCAAGTAACAAAGTGTAGGACATGATGCTCAAACTCATCAGTAACCTGGCAACGAGATAAATAAAGCAACGAGATACCCACTTTATACCTATCAGATTGGCAAAGGTTTGCAAGTTGGATCAGGTCAAGAACTGGTGGGCAAGTTCTTATATAGTCCTTATATATGACGGTGGAAACTGTCCATCATGGAATACTACATAATGGTTAGAAAGTGGAGGCAGGCAAAACACATAGAACTTAAAATACAGAGTGCTTACTTTAAAAAAAAAAGAAAAAGAAACAGAACGAGCAAAATACAACACACATAATACTAATACGTATGTAATAATAATTGCTAACATTTACTGGGTACTTAGTAGTGCCAGTCACTGTTGCAAGTGACTAACGCGTATTATTTCCTTAAGTCCTCACAACCACCTCATGAGGTAGTACTAACCCCATTTAATGATGAGGAAACAGAGGCACAAAGACAGTACTTACTTGCTCCAGTTCGCATAGTTTGAAAATAGTGTATACACACAAAACAATTTTGAAAAAATACAGAATAATTCAGGGATACATATCAAGAGATTTGAAGAGTTGTCTTTTGGGAACCATCACGAGGAGTAGGAAGTGGGCTGGGAGTGCGGAAATCAAAGAAAGGACCTAGAACAGGGCAGAGGGAGAAGGGGCTTAGAGACCAAGGACCACAGGCCATCAGGGTCTGACAGAAGGATTCACTCTACCCTCTGCCGCAGGGCAAATGGAAAAGAAAACAAACGCAAGAAGATAAAGAATGTCTTATGGAATCTCCAAACTACAGCAGGAGAGACACACTGTGTCTGCATTGGAGGCCTCTGGAGATTTCGAGGAGACTCTGAGAAATGTAGCAGAGGAACTGAAGATTTCCCGAGTTAAGAAGTAGCAAGGCCAGTGGCTGTAGTTCAGAGAGAAACACCAGTCGGAGATCCTGGAAGGACCCAGGTGTGTCACCACTGGGCAGGTTGGAGGCGCCCCCTGAGTGAGTCCCGGAAACATGGTATCCAGCAGCCACCTCCGCACCAGGCACTCACCTGCTCCACCCTCTTCCAGTAACATCACAGTCACCAAATCTCCCGATGCCAAGACCCTTTCACTGCCTAATTTCACATGCTCAGATTCCTAAGGCTGATCCACACAACCAGAGAAAAATCCCTTGAAACAGAGAGGGGAGCAAAGGGTAGGGATGGAAACGCCTCCAGGAAGTTTTCTTTCACTTTCGATCATTCCACCAGGTTCTTCTGCCACCTCCAGGGGACTCACTTCCTGTTTCTCAGTTCTCTACATTCAGAATTTACTAGCAAATTCATATGGCTTTAAAAAAAAATCACAGGAGACAAAAGAAGAATTAATAAACATTGCCCTGCAGCAGAAGGGCAGAACCTGGTGTTCAGCAAGAGAGAATGAAAATTCCTTAACAGAAAGCACTAGAGAATAAACTTGATTCCTAAAAAAGGAAAACAGATGACTCATTCTAGAAAGAAATCTTATTTAAAGGAACAGATGCCCAATTTCCAACCACTCAGAAATTGGGCATGTGTTCGTCAACATGCAAACTAAAAACCTGGAAGCTGGACATGTTTCAGTGGAAAGCATTTATGCTGACTACATTTAGTATTAATAACCCCTGTAATTTTTAAAGACAGGCTTCAGACTTCCCCTTGAAAGGGGGCTGGGGAGAGGAAATGCCTTCTGTGAAGTGGCCCAAATCTCAGCACTGAAGCCATGGACCAGCCGCTGCCCCAGATCGTATGGCAAGGGCTCTTCTTGGGTCAAAGCAGGCCTCTAGCAGAAACGTGGGGAGATTCTGATTAAGAAGTGGGGGTGGGTCTGACCCAGCCTAGGGTAGGGGTAACAGCACTGCTTATCTCCTGGCCACGCTCTTAGGTTAGTAGTAACCGGTGCCTGTCCACTGCCGTGCCTGGAGAGGTGGGAGACAGAGGTGGCGATCTGTTTCCCAGGACACCGAGCCCCAGGCTCTCCCCAGCTTTTTTTCATCCTCCGTCCCCTCCCCACCCTCTGCCTCTGTTTCCTGTTTAAATTTTTAAAGGATTTTTCTGCCCTTTTGTTTTTATATCTTGCACATTTTATAAACAAAACACCAACAATAATACAATGACTAGATGTTGTATCTCTTTCACATGAATTAGCTGTAATTCTCACAGCAGTGCAGAATCTTGTTCTCCCATGTTATGGATGAGGAAACTGAGGCTCAAATAGATACATAGGTTCAAACTCAGTCCCATTGGACCAAATACAGGATTTTCTCACTATAACACACTTCCTCCTCTTCCCCAAACACTTAGGGTTTGAAATAAACCATGTGGCTGAAAGAGCAATACATTTAAACTAAGACAGAGTGACCTCTGCTCAAATGTCAGAAGGTCTTGGGTTCTCAGTCACCTAAGAAAAAGGAGTTGGCCAAAGGCACCAGCTAACATTTATCAAACATTTTATGTATGCCAGACACAGTACCTAAATTGGCTCACTTCATCCTCTGAACAATTTTTTTTGCTATTTTTGCTCCCATTTTGTGGATGAGGAAACTGAGGCCTGTAGAGGTTGAAAGACGGCCAAGTGAGCTAGTGAGTGACAGAATGAGGTCAATTTGTCTCTAAGACACTGAGTGGTTAATCCCTGCCTAAATATTAATACACAACAATAGTTCTCAACTTGACTGATCTCAGAATTAACTGGGAAGATTTAAAAAAGATCACTCTTCAGGCCCCAGTTTTGAAATTCCTACCTGTGCAGAATTATGGGAGATAAAACGGATTGAGCACCCAAAGTAAGGCCTGGGCCTTCGATGCTTCTCAATAAATATTCACCACCATTGTTACTTAAGCTCACATCATGGGTAAGATGTCTATGAATTATTAGACATAGTGTACAGATGAAGAAACTAAGTTCAGTGTCAACCAGCTGACGAACCTCAGGGCCAGCAAACAAACCCAGAATTTTCTCACTTGAGAGGTTATGCTCATCTTCCAATCTGCACCAAGACTGGCAGAAATGGATGAGTCACCGAAGATGTGAAAGTTAATAAACAGAGCTCATTTAAAATAGAGCCCATAGGCTAAAAGAACTCCCAGGGACCTGCCACTCACCGCAAAACAGGAAGAAACGGACCTTGCATCTCCAACAGGAAGTTGACTACATTACCACCTCAGCAAGAAGAAGAAAAGATTCCTCCTTGCCCAGTAACAGCTGCAGCCAATGGGAGACTGCCAATGTAAACACACTTAGCCAATGTAAAGACACTATACTTTGAACTTTCAGTTTCCTTGATGGACCCTTTTACACCAGCCCCTCCCAAATCCATAAAAGAGCGTTCCTCTCCCTTGTTCTCTGGATTTGCATGCATGCAGTAGACCATTAGACGGCATGTCCTGAATTGCAATTCTTTGTTCCTGAATAAACCTATTCTGCAGGAGGAATATCCGGCTGTCTATATGTTAAAGGTCAACAGAGGCATCCAGGGAGCCATGCTGTGGATGAGTGGAGATCCTTAGGACTTCGACTTATGTCATTTGTAAGGTATTGATCCCAGGCTTTCCCAGTCTTAGCTCTTTTTAAAAAGGAAGATGAATAATTAATAAGTGAACTGTGAACCTCGAGTTAGTTAAATTCCTATTTTGATCTGCAAGGATCATTATTAATTCACTTGCTCTAAACAGTTTCTTGCTTCCATCTTGTGATATATGTCTGTGTGGTTATTTATATCAAAATGAATAACGTACATGGTCTTTAGCTCCAGAGAAGCTGGAAGATCAGGTGTAATGCAGGGTCTCGGCTCCTGCTCCTGACAGGCGAACGCAGGAGATGTGGAGGCCAAAAAGGAACACCAACGGAGCCATAGATAGGGTACTCATACCAGTATATTCTCCATGGCCGCTGGTTGAGACACAAAAGCCAACATCCCCCAGTACCCCAACAGGGGGTCTTCCAGCATCCCAGTCTAGGTGGTGGCTGGCGGAGACACAGGAAGTTAGGATCCACACAATTCGCAATCCGCCATCCACGCTTGCTAACCCCACTTGCTAGCTGCAATCCGCCGTCCTCTTCTCTGCCAACCAACCAACCCCCTAGCATAGCCACGGCAGTTATATTAGTGGCTAATGGCTAACTGGTATCAGCTGATGGCCACCCAGCCACAGCAGATGGCCATCTAATAACCGAGCCAGCACCTTTCCACATGAGGCTGAGAGCCTGGAAACTGCTCTCTGCGATTCTGTTCCCACACCAGGAGGTGTTGCAGTAGCAGCAGGACATGGGGCCACTGTTCCCCACCTAATGCAGGGTGAGGATGGCCTGATTTGACTTCATCACCAGGTGATTTCCACCCTCCTTTATCTCTGCTCCCACCCGAAGGTCTACTCAGGAGACTCACCATCTACCGATCTGCTAAAAGCAGATTTGGATCTGTAAGTCTCCCTAAGAAAAGCCAAGAAAGACTACACCTCCTCTCAACTCACTGTAACACACCCTTCCCATTGATCTGGATTTGAACCACAGGACATTAATCAAGGATAAATACTGACAGCGGGAGAAAAATCTTCAGAAGTGCATGTTCTTTTGTTTGTTGCTTCTTTATTAAGTTGCACATACCTGACTCAAAGGCTAGGTGGTCTTTCTTGTGGATTCGATCAACACAACCACAGGCCTTCTTTTACTTTAGGCACTGGCCTTGGCTCCTGCCCTAGATTCCCTCCAGGAAATGGTGAGGGGGAAGAAAAGAGATTGCATTCCAATCAATCTGTTTCATCCCCTCCTGAGCCTTCCAAGGAGAGACTCAACTAGTTGTCTAAAAGTTCTTAACCCCTGGGATTTTAAGTCTTTTGATTATTGATTTCTTTTCTTTATTTTTTCTTTCTTTCTTTATTTTGGTATTGAGACAATTAGACAGTTGTGAACAGATAGAAGAGGTTACAGTCATTGACTTCAACATGTATATTCTGCAACGTGCTGGTTGCCAGTATCTGCCTTTACTTTCTTTAACAGAAACTACTGCAAACTAGAACCCATACCACTGACCTAGAAAGGAGGAAAATGAAGTAATTGTTGGGCTGTGATGCCAATATTCATGTCATCAACCTAGCCTTTTCAATATTTTCTTGAAGGTCTGAACATAGACAAGGTGAGGGTCCTCCATGTTCTTGTTTTATTACATGCCCCTACTCAAGGGGGCATGTCAAACCCTGAGGAGAAATGTCAAGAGTCATTTAAAATATTTTTTATTATGGTAAAATATACATAAATTTTACCATTCTAACCATTTTAAGTGTACATTTCAGTGACATTAAGTACATTCACACTGTTGTGCAACCACTGCCACCATCCAAGAGCCATTTTTAATGATATCATAAGAATATGTTAAACAGGATACAGTTTTAAAGCATTTTCCCTATTTCATCTCATTTTACCTTCATTGGTAACCACAATTTTTAGTCTAAAACAGGCAGGGCAGGTGTTATGAAGACGTTTAGGAGACCAAAGCTGAGAAATGTGAAGTGACTGAGCTGAGAGAAAAGATATTATTTTCATGAAATGGAAAGTGGCACAACTGAACATCCACATGCAAAACAAAACAACAACAAAAACAATCTAGACCCTGACCTTAACATTTTCCCAAAAATGTACTGAAAATGGATCTAAGATAGATGTGTAAAATGCAAATTTTTAAAACTTGTAGAAAGTAACAAAGGAGAAAACCCAGGTGACCTTAAGTTTCGTGATGAGTTTTTAGATACAACACCAAAAGCACAATCCATGAAAGAAATAATTGAGAAGTTGGACTTTATTAAAATTAAAAACTTCTGTTATTCAAAAAACACACAAAAAAATGAAGAGACAACCTGAAGACTGGGAGAAAATATTTTCAAAAGACACATCTGATGAAGGACTATTATCCTAAACAAACAAAGAATTTTAAAAACTCAACAGTTAGAAAACAACACCCCATTTATAAAGTGGGCAAAAACATCTGAACAGACATCTCATGAAAAAAATATACGGATGGTAAAAAAGGCATATGAAAAGTGCTCAACAACACGTTATTAGGGAACTGAAAATTAAAACAATGCTGAAACATCACCATACATCTTCTAGATGCAATAAAATTCAAAACACTGACAAAACCATATGCTGGTGAGAATGTGGAGTGACAGTAACTCTCATATATTGCTGGTGG
This sequence comes from Rhinolophus sinicus, assembly GCF_057876585.1. NCBI lineage: Eukaryota > Metazoa > Chordata > Mammalia > Chiroptera > Rhinolophidae > Rhinolophus > Rhinolophus sinicus. The sequence continues at coordinate 183,689,053 of NC_142517.1, read as the reverse complement.
GAATGCAAAATGGTACATCCACTTTGACAGTTTGGTAAATGAAACATACTTTTACCATATAATCCAGAAATTATGCTTTCAGTAAACCAAGACTCTTAACCCAAATGAGTTGAAATTTTATGTCTACACACAAAAACCTGCACATGAACGTTTATAGCAGCTTTATTCATAATTGCTAAAACTTGGAAGCAACCAAGATGTCTTTCAATAGGTGAATGGATGAATAAACTGTGGTACAACCATACCATAGAATATTATTTAGCACTAAAAAGAAATGAACTATCAAGCAGTGAAAATATATGGAGGAGCCTGAAATGCATATTACTAAGTGAAAGAAGCCAGTCTGAAAAGGCTACGTGTTATATGACTCCAACTATATGACATCTAGAAAAGGCAAAACTACAGAGACAGTTAAAAAGATTAGTGGTTGCCAGAGGTTGGAGAGGTAGGATAAGCAGGTGGAACACGAGAGATTTTTAGGGCAGTGAAACTGTATTCTGTATGACACTGTAATGGTGGACACATGATATTTTTTTGGAAAACCAATAGAACTGTACAATGCAAACAGTAAATTCTAATGTAAACTATTGACTTTAACTAATAATAATAATGTGTTATAATAATAATATTGCTTCATCAATTGCAACAAATGTACCAGACTAATGAAAGATGTTAATAATAGAGGAAAGTTCCAGGAGAGAGGTTATGGGAACTACTTTCTGCTCAACTTTTCTGTAAATCTAAAACTAGTCTAAAAAATAAAGTCTGTTACTTAAAAAAAACCAACTCTCACACATATACTATCACCTGATTAATGGATAAAGATGACACTGCATTGAAATGAAAAAAAAAGGATGATCTTTATGATAAATAGTAACATATAAAAATAAAATGAACTGGGGGCGGCCCGCTGTCTCAGTTCATTAAAGCACGAGCTCTGAACAACAGGGTTGCCGGTTCGATTTCCACATGGGCCAGTGAGCTGCACCCTCCACAACCAGACTGAAGACAATGAGCTGCAAGCTGAGCTTCTGGAGGGTCAGCCAGATGGCTCAGTTGGTTAGAGTGTGAGCTCTTAACAACAAGATGGCAGGTTCAATTCCCGCATGGGATGGTGGGCTGAGCCCCCTGCAACTAGAGATTGAAAACAGCTACTGGACTTGGAGCTGAGCTGCGCCCTCCACAACTAGATTGAAGGACAACGACCGGGAGCTGATGGACCCTGGAGAAACACACTGTTCCCCAATATTTCCCAATTAAATTTAAAAAAGAAATAAAAATAAAATGAACCTTTATCTCCTACCTACAGAAAATTCAAATCCAGATGGATCATAAACCTAAATATAAAAAGGAAAGCAACAAAGCTTTTATAAGAAAACCTAAGAGAACATTTTCATGATGTTAAAGTAAACAAAGACTCTTAAATAGGAAACTAAAAGGGTTAACCATAAGGGACAGAATGATCAGCTGGGCTGTATTAGAATTAAGAGCTTCTGTTCAGAAGATGATTCCATTAAGAGAGTAAAAAGGCAGGCCAGAGAACAGAAGAAGAAATGTTAACGACATTGAGCAATTTCCAAGATATGTTGGTAAATGAAAAGGGGTGTCGCAGAATAGCATCACTAGAACGATAAACAGATACACACAGGACCACCACCAGAAATCACATAATGGCGTCTCCTCTGCATTCCAGCTCCTTCAATATCATGAATCCACACCTCCAAAGTGAAAAGCCTTCAAATGATTTTCTGAGGGAAAATTTGCCTCTTGTTTTGAAGTGAATATTAACTGAAAGACTCAGGCTGAAAACCTAAACTGATAAGGTTGCCACGTTAGCCGCCTCAATCAGTCATGTCCCCACCCAATCTGATCACTCTCTTAGCACACAAGCTGGCTACACACCAGAGCTCCATTAAGCAGGATCTTCATGCAAGCCAGCATGGTCAACCCATAAGGTAAGGTTCCCCATGATTTTCTTGCCCTGCATTTCCTATTATATTGTCCTGGATATTTTTCTTTATCTTGTTAATTATTTAGAGTAGAAAAGAGAGAATTAATTACCATGACTAAGGAAGTCATGGTAATTAATGACTAAGGAAGGGTATTTGGATGGTCAAAAATCGAGGCTGTTATTCATTAATACACTGTGCTAGTGGAAATTCTGCAAAATCCAGCCATGCCTGGCAAAAGGCAGAGCTGAGGGGAAAGAATGGAGCCAGGAGGAAGGATCTCCAGCCTGAAAGTTTCAACGTCCCAGGTGGACTCTTGGTTTATTGCAGAGAAACTGAAATTTATATATATTAAGTTAAAAGAAAAGTATTACCTGGATATTCAAGTGGCCAGCAGCCTAGAAATTCCAGAAACAAGCTGATTCCTTCCTAAAATTCTAAATAAATTTTACCAAAAGGTAAATACAGATGCTTCTTTCTGGGATATGTTCTTGCCAAGAAACGCCTCCAAAAATATAATGAAAGTCAAATGAAGAGCATTTTGCTAGCATTCCTGTGATCTCAACTTCTGGAATTTCCACAGGTGGAACAGATTCAGCAAATCAGTGTGAGAGGGTGGGGCTCTAAGCAGAAAATGAGATACACCATTTTCTGTATCATGGTTGCATGACAGGCCATCTTACGGCATGGAGAGAGCACATTCAGAGCATGAGGTACCCAGACTTGGATCTGGGCGGTTCAATTTAGCTCTCGGTCCAATTTCTACATTCCAAAACAAGGAAGTTAGAAAATCTAGAAAACTTCTAAGATCACTTTCAGTTCAACATTTAAGGCGTGCATGATGATGTGCTCTTTTTTTCATTTAGGATCTCTATTTTTCCAGGATTCTAGTTAGGACATTCATTCTAGTTGGGACTTTATTGAGTTACAAGAGGATCCAAGGCAGATGATAAGGGTTCACCACCCTGAGTAATGGATGAAAGGTGCTATCCTTGCTCCTGGTACAGAAGAGACTGCCCACAGTTGATGGGGAGAAGTCCCTCCAACTGACAGGATGTGAGCAGCTTTGAACCTGTGAGATTGGTCATGGGAAACGGAGAAGTTTCCCTCTCTCCCACAGAGTAGCCTGTGCGACTTCCACATCACCCAGTTCCGGAAGTTGCCCCTGCCCTGTATTTGACAAACTGCTGGAGGTGTCACCCTCTACCTGACCCCACAGATAAACAGCTGATTGTGCTGCTGCTAAATACTACAAATGGGCATTTCTTTCTTTTAGCACATATATTTTTCCAACTCTGCTTTTTTCTTTTGCTTTATTTGTGTGTGTGAGAGAGAGAGACTGTGTGTGTTTTTAAATTATTGGATATTCAAGCATATCTATTTTATTTCTAGTATTGATCTCTATTTGGTCAATAGTGAGGTATACCAAAATATTTCATCTTCATATAATTTTTTTCTATATTCCTTTGTCAATTTCTCAAACTCATTTTAAGCTCGGATAGGTCTTTCTCACACAGAGATAAGAAATTCAATCAATTTGTTTGTTTTATTTGTTTATTTTTTAAATTTAAGTGTCTGATCCAATGAACTCAGGGCCCTGACTGCATTGTGCTTGTGGATTCAAGGCTATGTACACCTCACCAAATTAGCTGGGAAAAACGTATTTTTCTATGTTCCATAACTGCATACGGGCTTTTCTTTTTCTTTTTTTTTTTTTTAGAAAAAACAAGGCAAACTTTTTTTTTCAGTTACAAAAATATGTGTAGGTCAAATATACAGTCTAGTCCATGTAAGAGTAGTTCCAGCCATTTAAAATCTATACAGAGTTTGTAAAAAGCAATTCATATACAAGTCTTAAAAAACATTTCATGAATAGTATACAGCCATTCAATTCAGTTATTGCTTGTTATATGCAGCTTTTACTGGAGACTGTTCTCCATAAGAGAAAGGGCAGTGTTTGGGCACTTTGATTGTTATTGCTTAAGCTGTGGTTTTAAAAATCAATCGAAAATCCTAAAAATAGGCTACATTTTTAGGAAGTAGAAAACAAGTGTACCAAAAACGTACCATTTGGCCACCCCTTCTAACTTTTGGCCAACCTTGGATTTCTATATTTCTCACTCCTCATTCTCTCATTAAAGCTATCGGTCCCACTACCATTCATTACCTAAAGTTATAACCCTGGAGTTGCCAAGAAAAATCTTTTTAAGAAGTTTTGCTTTTAAGTCACTGAGTGTATCCAATATTCAGGTATCAAATAAGAACATTTTACTCCTGTCTAGTAGATTAATTCACTTCATAAGAACACATATTAACATAAAACATAAACATTACTTAACATGAAAAAAGACAACTGAACATCTCTACATGTGATTCTAATATGTCAAAGTAGTTATGGTTTCTAAATTAGTAATGTTTTCATTGAACTGGTTTGAAAGAGCCTTATACTAAAACTGCATTACCAGTGTTTACTGAAAATAGGTATGTGTTCTACTACAAAATTAACCTAATTGATCATTAAAGTACACATTCAGTGAGACTCAGATACGAAAGAATTCCTTAATGTTATCCTAAAAATCACTCATCTCTAACCAAGGGTTGGTCATTCCAGAACTTTCCCTAAAGAGTCTGGGCTTGCAAAGCTGAATCATCATCTGGGTACTTTAGGTGCTATCTCTCAAAGCAGTTTGGCCTTCATCATGAATAGCACCATGTTGCCCACTTCAGTCATTCCTGGATGACTTTCACCATTTTTATCATATTTCCAATTTACTTGTTCTTTTATTTGTCTCATTTGTACCTGATTCGCTTTCTTAAGTAAAAATTTACATAAATAAAAGTGTTAAAAAGGAAATTTTATGTCACTACTATAAATGGAAAGGCATTACGTTTGCTACAAAAGAGGAGCTATAACAATAAATAAAATAAAAATATCGCACTTATTAAATTCTAGCCAGATACTATTGCCTACTCTCTCCTTTCTCAAAAAGGGAAGTTAGCATGTTCTGAGACATAGTAAAGATATGCTAGCACTGAAAGTGAATTTCTTTCCCCCTGAGGTAAGAGAATTATAAAGAGAATAACTTTTTACTATGTTATCCATCATGGTTGATTGCGTAATGTCTATGTACCTCCCAGTATCACCCGTGGCCCCTCCTCTGTGGTAGGGTCCCACACTATAGAGGAACGCTGCATTAGCTCACAGCCCAGGTATCAAGAACTTGGCTAAATACTGCCCCCCTCCATACATACAAAGCCTGAAGGTAACAATAGTAGACTAATAACCAAAGAGAGGGTGGGTAGATCCCATTTGGCCCCTGCTCCAGTCAGCCCATTGGTTTCTGAGCTGAGCACGGCAGTGGTGCTCACCATTTCTCTTGCCCCCAACCTCCTTTGGAAATTCTATGTTCACCTCAGTGTTCCCAAGGTTTGAGTGGTCAACTGAGCTCAGGCTGCACAGGACCAGCCCCACACAGACTGAAAGTAGATATAGCCCAGGAGCTGCTCCTAGAAGGAAGATGATGATAAGTTGAAAACCAATGTCAGCCCCTCCGGCTTGGCTCTCCCTCCACTGACACCTTGACCTTCAGCCCTCAGCCTCTGGGGAAGGATCTAAAGTAGTTGGAGCCACCAGGGTTAGCCTTCCAGAAGCAGGTAGTTGGGGAAAGGAGCCTAGCCCTTTACTATCTGGAAAGAAGCTGGGTGTGGTAGAGGGAGCTTGGACTTTGGGATCGGACAGATCTGGGGTCAAATACTGGCTCTGCCTCTTGCTGAGGATCTGGGTACCTTCCTTTGCTTCACTGAGCCTTAGTCTTTTCATATGGAAAACAGGGATAATAATGAGTACTTGATAAGGCTGCAGTGGGGAGCAGAGTAAAGCAGTGTGCAGACGGTGCTTGCGTATGTTATCTGACAGAGAGCAGGTGCTCCATAAATGCGAATTCACTTGCCCACGGGCATCCCTTAGGCAGCCATTAGCCACCTTTTCCCTGAAGCTGTTGGGATGGGGAGGGCAGGCCCGAAGCTCAGTGTGGATAACCAAGCACAGCTCAGACCATAATGTGGTCCGAAACCAATGTATGTGAAACCAACACTCAGAGTGTGTGACTCACCCTCTTGTAAAGCTTCCCTACTCAGGCCACTGCCACTTCCTCCTGGAATGCTTACCTTCCAAACAAATGGGACATTTGTTTCTTACTAGAATGAGGAATTTTTGTTTCTTACTAAAATCACTTATTATTTTAGTTTCTTCTTTGAAAACTATCCCCCCAAGAGTCCAACCCACATATACAAAAAGAAAAAAGCAGTTGTTTTATCACTGTATTTATTTGAAGTACTGATTAAAAAGTGAGAGAGTCTCCCATGGCCTCTTCAGTGCTGCCATGACAGTCACCACTGTTAACATTTGGATTCTCTCGGGCTTTTTTCTCTGCCTACAAAGCCATAATGTTGCTTGCTCTGCCACTTACTAGCTGTGTGACATTGAGCAAGTTACTTAACAGCTCAGTGCTTCAGTTTCCTCATTCACAGAGTAGAGATGTTACTAATTCCTGCATTTGAGGATAATTATGAAAATCAAATGAATTAATACATGCAAGATCTTTAGAACAGGTCCTGGCATGCAGAGTAAATGCCTAATAAGTGGGAACAAATATTACAGCATCTATGCACATAAATCATATAAACCGTTTTGTTTACAAAAGCAGGACTAGTGTGCTGTGCTGGAATCAATCAGTGTACTGCCTCTCAGCTTCAAATCCACCCTTCTTCATCCTGCTTGGTCATGCCGTAGCTACAAGATATAAAAATGTCTCCTTGGCCAGTTGGCACAATTTTAGGATTTGTCAATAGAGGGCGCTGAAGGTACAGCACAAGTCAGAGCAGATGAAGGGGATTCCCTTCCTGGTTCAGGGTGCTTCTCTTCCGGCTCCTAAGGCACAGCTGGCTTGCAGAAGACCCAGAGAATTCCTAGAGGGTTGCTCACCCTCCAGAGAATTTTGTGGGCACACGAGGGGCAGCCTTCTGCTCACCAGGTCCGGCTTGCTGACTGCAGACAAGCTTTGGCTAGTGACTCACTGTGGGGGCAGAGCCCCAGAAAGTTTCCAGGCTCTCGGCCTCACATAGACAGGTGCTGGCTCAGGTAGCAAATGGCTATCAACTGTGATTGCATGGCCATCAGCTGTGGCTAGTTGGCAGTCAGCTGTAACCAGTGAGCCATTGGCCACTAATATAACTGTTGTGGCTACGCTAGCAGAAAAATGGGGGCTAGCAAGAAGATGGTGGCTGAGCTAGCAAGAGCGGATTGCAGAGAGGCAGATGCCGCCAGTGAGAATATAGTGGTATGACTCCCCTATCCATGGCTCCGTGGGTGTTCCTTTTTGGCCTCACCATATCCTGCATTCTTATGTGGGGAGCGGGAGCAGAGACCCCACCGGACGCCCCCCCACAACAATTACCAATAGAATTTAAAGGTGCTCATTTCCCCACACCTTACCAATCTCTTTTTCTTTAACTTGTATTAGTTTGAAGGATAATATCTCATTGTTTTAGTTTGTTTTGTGAAACTACTAAGGAGATTGAATATCTTTTCATAACTTCATTTTTATTCTTTTGTGAAATCTCTGAAGGGATATTCAAAGCATTGGAGACAATAATTACCTCTGTGGAAGGAACTGGAGGTTTGGGGAACAAGTGTGAGGTTTACTTTTCCCTATGTATTCCTTTGTACTGTTTAATTTTTTTCACCACTTGCTTGTGTTATATTTCCAAATAAATAAAAATAGAAAAATTTAAAAGATGTTTATAATGAAATGAGTAAGCTAGAAACATATACAGATGAAGCAAAAGTGAACAGTAAGAGGGTAGAAGAGGGCTCAGTTCAGAATTCTAAACTCCATGGCTCCAAAGTAGAAAGGTGGGGCTGGAAAGGGGCCAGGTTTAGGTCTTGTTTAAGGGCCCTGTAAATATCAGGTAGCACGGTGGACAGAGAAGCAAGCTTCTGGAAGGGGCTGTTAAATACTGCCCTGCCTGTCCACGAACGTGGTGGACTTGGGAAGAGAGGTGGTTGAGATCTGAGGGTCTGCTCAGTGCCCCTACATGTGTTCTCTTCCTGCCACTGGATTAGTTTCATTTTCGTTTTCAGAAACTAGAACCCTTTACCGAATACAAAGAACAAAACAAGGGAAGCCTGGATGAGTGGGTTTTTCCACATGCAGGGATCCCAGACCTAAGGCATCAGTGTTAGCGGCCTGAGGAAGTTAAATCAGCCTAACTATTCTACTGACAGCTGTGCTTTCAATTACTGGCAGAATGAATCATCTTTCTTGTAAGTAATAAAACTGATTCCTTCAATCTTTTTTTTGTCACAATCTTTAACCTGGCCCACCCTGTTTCTCACAGTCTTGAAATCTGATAAAATTGGCTTGTCCTTGACCTTTTAGAGTGATAACTCAAGTGGAAAGGACAGATTTCCACCTCCAGGACTGGGGATGGAGTACAAATTATGTAAGCCCACCCTCTGTCCCTCAGGAAATATTTTCACACTTTCCTGGACTGGAAGAACAACCAAATAGACTTCACAAGTCTCGTTCTTCCCACTTTCTAGCAGTGTGGAATTATTTATTAGGTATCTTCTCTGAATCTTGGTTTTCTGATCTATAAAATGGAAACACCTCTCTGTCACTCTCATGGAGTCATCATTTTCAGCATCAGCCAGTGGCTAGACCCAAGAGCTGGAGTTGCTCAGTTGGCAGCAGCAAGAAGTCCTTCGCCCAAATTGGCTCACTGTCTCCTCAAAGCGCGGCCAGAGCTGGGGATTCAGGAAGGCATGAATGGGAGTGGAGGGGAGGACTCTTTCAAGTGGTAAAATAAGCAGCAGTGTAGGATGATCAGATGTAGTATTGAGCCTCTGATTGTTCATTCTGGGAATGGAGAAATGTCAGCAGCAACAAGGATCTCGGATGAAGAAGACTGAGTCTGCACTTGAACCCTTGACTTACACTAATTTATCAGAACAGGTTTGGGGCACTTACAGGCATCACAAGGGAGTTTCCCATCTGCAGGCTTTTTTCCTGTTCCAGACTAAATATCAAGTGAGTTACTTTGCAACAAGGATGACTCAGGGCAACAAAAGGTGAGTCAGTGCTCCTTATCCCAGCATTGGCAATGCTAATTATATAACTACCACAGAAATAACCACTACCAAAAATACAGACACGTACTGGATTGAAGAAACTTACTCTGCTCCAACCAAGAGGACAAAGCCTCCCTGCAGACCTTACCTGGCTAAGTACTCAACAGTGCAACAAACTGAGAAGTCACCCTGTCTAATGGCCAAAGGATATGAATCAGCTTTGACAAGCAATGTGATCTTAGAAGAAAGAGAATGCCCATAGATCCAGCACCCAGCTGAAGAAATTAAACATGACCTGTGCAGCTGAAGCCCCTGCATAATTCTTCCCCATTGCATTCTCCTCCCTTGCTCCCTAACCCCAACCCCACCACAGGTAACCACTATTCTTTTTTTTTTTTTTTTTTTTTTTTTTTAATTAGTTTCAGGTGCACAAGACAAAGCAAAACTTAGACATTTATCATTTATATCCCTCACACTGTGTGAACCCCCCTCCCCCCATCCACTATCCCTCTGTACGTTCCCAAAACCTCTCACCTTCCCCTTATCCCCACCCCCCCGCCCCTCTAGCAACCCTCTGTTTTTCCTCCATGTTTCCAAAACTGTTTCTGATTAGTTCATTCACTTATTCTTTTCTTTAGATTCCGCATATAAGTGAGATCATGTGGTATTTGTCTTTCTCTTTCTGACTTATTTCACTTAACATAATGTTCTCTAGGTCCATCCATGTTGTTGCAAATGGTAAGATTTCTTTCTTCTTTATGGCTGCGTTCTAAACTCCTTGTTAGATCTTTATATTTGGACAACATATGTATAAATTTATAAGCAACACATAGGACTATTATGTATGTTTTTAGCATTGTATACATTCTATCACATTGTATGTATTCTTCTATTTGCTCAGCATTGTGTTTCTTAAGTAGACTATTTTATTTACCATTTTAACCATTTTAAAGTGGATAGTTCAGCGGTGTTGAGCACATTCACAATGTTCACATCCACCACCATCTACTTCAGAAAGCATTGTGTTCTGATACAAGTATTTGAAGTTGAAATTGCCGATACCTGACTGTTTCTGTCCTACAAGAATGGCAATTTCATATGGTTCATTTTGTTTCACAATTTGGTAGTATTCCTTCATGTGACTACAATTTATCTAACCCCTTACTGACAGATACTTAGGTTGCTTCCGTTTGGGGTATTTTGGGGGTTTTTTTCTTTTTCTCTCTTACAAACAATGCTGCTCTGAAAATTCTCCGTATTTCCTTGTGCATGTCCATGAGTTTCTTTTGAACCATAGACCCAGAAATGGAATTGCTGGATCATACTGTGTGCATATCGTCAACATTTATAGATACTGACAAATTGTTCTTTTAAGTGATTGTGTCAATTTACATTTCTCCAAGCAGCATAATAGACTTCCCTTTGCTCCATATCCTCACCCATATTGGTACTGACAGGTTTTTAAATGTTGTCAGTATAATGGGTATAAAGGGTATCTCATTGTGGCTTCATTTTTACAGTTCTCTGGTTACTAAGAAAATTGATTATGTTTTCATATATTTATTGTTTATTCATATTCCTTTTCATTATTGGTTCATATTTTTTACCCATCTAACTGGATTAATTATTTTATTAAATTGTAGAATATATATATATATATATACACATACATATACATATATATACATATATATATATATATACACAGTGTTGCCCCAAAAATAAGACCTAGCCAGACCATCAGCTCTAATGCATCTTTTGGAGCAAAAATTAATATAAGACCCAGCCTTATTTTACTATAGTATAATACCGGCTCTTTAATATAATATAATACCAGGTGTAATATAATATAATACTGGGTCTTATATTAATTTTTGCTCCAAAAGACGCATTAGAGCTGATTGTCCGGCTAGGTCTTATTTTCTGGGAAACACGGTATATTCTTTAGTTTTTCAGTGTTGTTTTTTGATGTTTTAAAATAGTCAGGAGGCAAAAGAGTATTTCTGCTTAGATAAATTCACAACTGACAGCTCTATAGGGGGTTGTTTTTTTTTTAAAGGTGGGGCTTTTCCGGAAACATCCCTAACTTTTTAAGTTGAGAGCATAGAAAATTCTTCCACAACATTCTATTTGACAATGTTCCACAACATTGTTTTGACTCTATGTGACATTTTTCATGTTCTTTTGCATACATTAGGGCCTCAGGTAATCTGGAAGGAGCTAGGAGTAGGGGCAGACACTCTGCACACCACAAAAATGATGAAGTCTAACCTGGCCTTTCAAGTCGTTCCAAAGATGCAGTAGGAGTGTAGTTTATAGGATGTTTATATTGTAGTATGGTTTATGGGCTTCCGATTTTACTACAGCTCCGGGCCTTGAAAGTGTTGCACAGGCCTGATGATGGGTTAACAATGGGAAGATGAGCTGTGATGTGGAATCAAAAGGGGTGTAGGGGTGCTGTCAGTGCTCCAGGCAGATCTCTTTAATCCTTTTATACCCCCCTTTAAGCGCGCACACGCGCGCGCACGCACACACACACACACACACACACACACACAGCCCACACCTCTCCTACCCTCCCCAGCTTGCAGGGGTTTGTGTAAGAGACTATGTTACAGATGGTCCTCAGACCACGGGAAGTGCCTGGAAGTTTAAGTTCCCCCACCTGGGGAAGCTATTAGCCACGGGTGGAGGGGTGAGGCTGGATGGAAGCCCAGTTCCCTTGCCTCTGGTGGAACGGAACTCAGGATAATTTTCACTCCAGAGTGCTCCCGCCGGTACAGGCTGAGAGATAACATGTGTCCGTTGGCCTTGCCTGCCTTCTCTTCCCTGTCCTGCATCCAAAGAGCGATTCCTGTATAAATCGCTTTTACAGGAATCCTCCACTCAGGGTCTGATTCTGAGTACGTGACACAAGATAGGCATTTGGGGATTCCTGTTTTGTTTTGTTTTGTTTTGAAGGCATGGAAATTACAGCATGTTTTGTAAGCCCAGGGAAGTGATCTGGGAGGGAGGGGAAAGTTAATAGAGCAGAAAAGAGGAGGAAGCGCTGCCGGAGTGCCCTCTTGGGAGTAGCACAAACAGCTCACACGTTGCTGACAGGCCCGAAGGCAGGAAAGAAGGGTAAGTGCAGGTGGATCGGGAGACCTGGTGGTAGAAGACGGAAGTCTCTTCCAGTTACTTCCCTCAGTGAAATGACTGAGACCATCAAATGGAAGTGAGAAGAGTGGAGGATGATAGAAGTCTGAGGAGACAAAAGAAGGTGTAAAATTGTCTGAGAACTAAAGGGTGACATAACTCGGGAAATGTCCCAGGATTGCTGGGAACCACTGAAAGCTTATTGGAGGTTTGTGGTCATTGGTTTTAAATGAGACCAGTCTGCAACATTGTATGTTTTCACACCAGCCACAACCAGGAATTCCAGTACAAACGTGGTAAGAGCAGACATATGAGATTAACCAGAGTTTGGATTCTGCCCCATGCATATGACTGAGGGAAAGGCAAGAGTGTTAAGGGTGAGTGCAAGAGAGAGAGTTTAATGATGACACATGGACTCTAGCTGGGTAAAGAGCGGGGGAGGGATGGAAAGATGGCATTGGAAAGATGGCAGATGGGGTTAATGGACTAACTAGAGGCCTGGTGGCACTGAAGACTGTTGGAGAAAGGGTCCTAGAGAAAGTGAGATGGAAAAGTAGGAGGAGGTTGTCAGAGGGGCATGCTTGAAATTGAGACTTAGGTAGAAGTATAGATATTGGTAATGACAAAGTTTACCAGGTGAGTGACTGGGAGGACAGGAAGGTTAAGCTGGTTTAAAGGGGGGAGGGAAGATCAGGAACAAGTGCAGAGTGAAATAACGGCAAAGTGTACTCCAAAAGGGAATTATAAATGAATTAACCCTACTTCTTTATGTATTCTTGTATTTCCCAAATATTCCATAGTGAGCATACATTACTTTGTAAGTAGAAAGAAAAATCAAAGATATTACTCAAAGGTAAAAAGGAAAAAAAGCAAAAACCTTTATTTATTAAGTCAATTACCATTATTTACAAGCACCCAGTCCACAAAGCTCACAAAGTTTTCCATTCTAGAAAAGCATCTTACATAAAATCATTTAAAATTAGACCAAATGAGAGATGTGAGTTTCACAGTGTATGTACTTTGTTTCAAGCAATACCTATTTTAAAATACATACATATTTGTATTTGTTGTACTTGTATTTGCATTAAGAAACCCTGACATTAGTTATGGGGTGAGGAGGTATGAGGAACGGTCACACAGTGGACAGAAATGGGGGCAAGACTTTTCTTGAATACCTTTTTGTATTTTCTTATTTTTGAACAACGTAAAGATATTACCTATTCAAAAATAAATTTAAAACTTAATACAATTTTTAAATTTTAATAGAAACACTTTTAAAAATCATATATGCAAAAGTTATGTTAGAAAATTATTGTTTGTATTGTGAGATGAGTCTTTCCTTCAAGAGAATTTCCCCTTGTACTTTTTTTTTAAAGGGTTCCACTTACAAAATTTAGTTCCTGTTCTAAGATACAAATGGGTCACTATATTCTTACCACATCCTTAGACGAAAACTGAAGACTTTTGACAAGACTCATATCCTACCAAAAAAAAGTTAAATAACTTTTCACTTACAATATATTACCTCACAGGAGGATAATTATACTTGTTTGGTACGGCTCCAGAGTTTAGAATGAGAACCAGTGGTTTCAAGGCCATTCTAAGGAGGCAGATTCAAGTCCAATAGAGACAAGAACAATTAACGCTGTCCAAAAGTGAAAACAGGTAGTAGGATTGCAAAGCAGGAGATACACAGGATAGCAAATCCTCCACTAACAGCTCTGAGACTTCGGTAAATTGTTTAACACTGAAGGCTAGACCAGAGGGTCTCTAGGGTTCTTTTAAGCTCTCAAATCCATTACTTTGTGTGTGGTGTGAGTTGTCTCTGCTGGAAGAGTTAAGCAGAGGTGAGGGAAAGTGGAGGATTTGCAGTCCTGTCATGGGGTGGTGGGAGGATGGGTTGGAGCAGGTTTCAAACAGATTAATCACTGTACCTGACAATAAATATGACCCTCATCCATGCTACATTAAACAGTTCAGTGTAAAGTTCATCACTTTCTATGGACACCAGGATGTGAACACAGAGGTTGTATGGTAGAATTCAACCATGACATCATCACACAGAAGAGCCAGGATACACTTCTAGTCATTTTTAAAGATTATGGCCAAAAAGAAATTACAACATTTAAAAATGAAGGTGGGTGACTTATAGACCCTGGACATAAATCCACAATATCCAAGGGCTCAAGAATTCCAGGTTGAGAACAAACCTTTACTAGATCATTCAGAAAGCATCCAACCTGGAAGACTTTGTGAGTCAGATATGACACAAAAGTTAACGATAAAATGATCTAAACTTCTAATATGGTTAATCTCAGTGGAGACCTGATCACTGATAAATGAGCTGCTGTTCACCACTGTGTTATACTGGTCAGTGTCTGTTCTGATTGGTCAGTACCACAGTGCACCTGTTGCTTATACATTGAAATTACCTGAGCATTCGCACAATATAATGCATTGTGAAGGGGAATCCCCATGGTCTCAACCTGCTCACCACCACAATAAGTCCCTGAAGTAGAGGCCAGTAGAACACTGTGGTGACTAATAGCTCTAATAACAATAAACACCGGTAGCATCATCATTATTAAATAACTAATATTTGCATAATACCCTATCAAGTTTTTATGTCCTTTATTTTGCTTTGTAAAAGCCAAACTTCTGAGAAGGAAAGAAGAGAAAAGAATAAAAAAATTAACTACGGCTCTTGTAGGTTGAGCAAAACTAAACAAAATATACAGAAACCTCACTTAACTGGCCCATTCATTTCACAAATGTCTGGACAATGGGTGTAGCCATTGCCAAATAGCTGTGATCAATCACCTCCTGTTGTTCCTGGACTTCTCTGTCTTTCTCTGTCTCTCTTTGTCTCTCTCTCTCTCTCTCTCTCTCTCTCTCTCTCTCTCTCTCTCTCTGTCTCTCTCTCTCTCTCACACACACACACACACACACACACACACACACACACGGGACAAGTATGCGCACACTCCATTGAGGACTAATGAACCAAGGACAACTGCACTGCTGGCATCTGTATAGATCCATGACTCACAGGCATAAATGTCTAGTAACTGCTAAAGTGCTTACTGGAGGCCTCTGAAAAGAAAGTTCATGGAACATTTCCTGATTCTAGAATTTAACTTTGCACAAGCTCAAAGTCCCAGCAAAACAGAAATATGAACTAGAACACAGGCCTAGGTCTTAAACATCAAACCTAAATGTTACTGGTGAAGGAGAATTCATCAGCAATGTTTTGTCCATCTGGACTCAGAGCCAAGAGCTGGCCTTGTTGCTGTTGGGGACATTGTGAACCAGCAAGGGAAGAACCAGCTCTTCACTCAGAGAATGGCAGTAGGTATTACTAGCATTGATTTGCAGCTAAAAGTCAGCTGGAATTAGATGCAAAGGAACTCAAACTCTGCTATTTCCATTGAGATTACTACCAGAAAACTCTGCCACGTAAAGGCCTGATATGTACCACACCACAATTAAATTTAAATGGAACATACACACACAGCTATAGCCATATACCTACATATATACATATATATGTAAATAGATATCCATTAAATCTAAGGATATATATGTGTATATATATATATGTATGTGTGTGTGTGTGTGTGTGTGTATATATATATATATATATATATATATATATATATATATATATATGTATATATTCCTTAATCCTCCCAACAGATAATATTTTCTCTACCTTATAGATAAAGCTCAAAAATCTAGCTTGAGTTAGTGTTTCAGAGCAAGGGAATCACAGGGCAAAATGGAAACCCAAAGTTTCTATCTCCAGATACTTTGCTCTTTCCTTTGTACCATTTCATGCTTCACCTGCAGAGAAGGACTGTTAAATGGCAAAAAACTGTGTATATCTAATTGAACAAAGACTATAACCACCAGCTGTTAACTTCCTGACATATGTATTAGATTAATTTCCTTTGTCAAGCTACAGTCAAATCCATGAGGTTATTAGCTGCATTATAACGAAGTTCTTATGAATATTTCTCATAGCAAGTTCACCATAAATTAATTTGACTTTCACAGAAATAATTATAAAATCAGGAATCACTGAGAGTCTTCTTCATTCCTTGACACCTTTCATGAGCACCTGTATATCCAAGGAGACATTCATAAATTGATATTATGTCCCATGACAGTCCAGTTCATTTACATGGGATTTTATTTCCCACGTAACTAGCTAAAAGGCTGTAGAAAACAGCTCTGCCTCCTTGGGCCTCAGCTTCCTTGTCTAGAAAGGAAGGCTTGAACAATAGGACTTTCAATTTCCCTCTTTCCAGGAATTAAAATTTAGTTCCTTCCAAGAATTAAAAAAAGACAAACTCCCCTTGCAATTAAAAACAGTTCACATACATAAACATATTCAAAACACTTAGTCCACAAAGGAATTTTGGACTAAGTGCATTCAAGTGCCAGATGTAATTATTATAATGTTCTTAAACACTGAGTATAGAATGGAAAAGCCTTCACATAATTAGTTCACATAATTTAAAAAGTATCAAGGCTTTCACACAGAGCCACCCCATCCACAAGGCATAGCCAGACACCTGTCTGGCTAAGGAGACAGCAACAATCCCTGTGAACAGCTTCAGTCCCCCAGGCTGCCTCGCTCCTCATCCTTTGGTCCAGAGGAACAGGGGATGTTAGTGATGGGGAGAGGGGTGGCTGTAGTCAGCACCATGCAGCTGCCAACCCCAAGGACCCCTGGCCCAGAGAGAGATGCTGTGCTGCAGATTGAATCCTGATTCATGCCTCACCGGAAGCCAGCACTACCCACCCATTCACGCATTGTCAAGTGAAACAGGCAGTAAATTCGGTCTGAGTGAAGTGTTCTGTTCACCAGCATCTGAAAGGTTCGAACCGACATGGAAATAACATCGGTTGTAAAGTCTCAGCTCACAGAGTAGCTGAATGTGTCTCTCTTCACACTGAGCTGTCATCTTCCTAGAACCAATCCAGTTCCCAACCCGAGAGAAACAGTTCCTACAGGAACACCTTCCTCAACACTAAAGCAGGAAATGGCGTGGTACAGACCAAATTTTCTCCTCAATAGATGTGCAGAAGAGAAGCCTTAGGAAGGGGAGAGGAGAGGGAGGGTCAGCGAACTGTGACCTCGTCAT
Organism: Rhinolophus sinicus; assembly: GCF_057876585.1. Classification (NCBI taxonomy): domain Eukaryota; kingdom Metazoa; phylum Chordata; class Mammalia; order Chiroptera; family Rhinolophidae; genus Rhinolophus; species Rhinolophus sinicus. The sequence continues at coordinate 183,671,684 of NC_142517.1, read as the reverse complement.
CAGCCAATGTCTAAAACAGAGCTATGCATAGGGCACACAGAATTATAACAAGGAGTAGTAATATAGAGGGGAAATCTATGAATGCCGGTTCTTAGAGCTAAAAGGAACCTTAAAATGTACCTGGTCCCGCCTTTTACTTCACAGATACACAATCCAACGCCAATTACTTTTTGCTCAGAGTACACAACTAAAGCCAAGACTATAATGCAAGGTATCAATACAGACAGTTGTCTAACAGTTAGACTTGTCAAAGAGAAAAAAAAAAGAATTTGCTGTGCCAGAAAATGGCATTTTTATTACAAGAATGACAGATGGAGGCCAGCTAACCATCTGTCATTGATTCCCATGCTGGGTGGGAAGTTGGAAGAGATGACAAAAGGTTCCTTTCAAGTCGAAGAACCAATGAAAACGCTCTACTATAATGAGAGTTCTTCCTGTGGCACAGGGAATACAACTTTTTTACGCAGTGTGAAAACAGGTTGAGGCATCTGTTTCGTTGCTCCACCTCGTCGACTCACATCATCATTGACAGCAGTGAGGATGGATAAGATATCTTCATGTCTGCAGGCAGAAAAGAAAATATATTTTCAATCAGGAGACAGAAATCACATACCAGGTCTTAGAAAAAAGACTGCAAAACATGTGGCTTCTTCCTAGTCTAACATGCCCACAGCCTAACTGATATCCTGCCAAATATAAAGAAATACTTCTTCTGAAATTGAAAAACAAATGCTAGATAATGTAAAAATTTTCCATTCTATACTCATTGTTTAAGAACATTATAATAATTACATCTGGCACTTGAATGCACTTAGTCCACAAAGGAATTTTGCATATATTTATTTTTCCATGTTCTTCCTTCAAACTAGTAGATTAGATATACATATACATATACGTATACATATAGATATACATACATGATTTAAGGAATAGATAGGTAGCTGACAGAGAGAGCAAGAACCTATTATTAATGTCCTCTCTATTCTTGGTTTTGGAAGGGATACAAAGATAAATATGATACAATTCCTGATCTTAAACACTTAGAATGCAGACATGAAACCTGTACCAAGGATGGGATAAACACAAAAGTCATAATGCAAAGCAGAATGTGATTGATACCATGTGAAAAGTAGGTTAAAGTTCCATTGAAAGTTCAGAGGAGAGCACTTCTGGCTGGGAGAAGAGATGGAGCCACGGAGTAGGTGGCATTTGAGATTGAGCTTGCAGGATGTGTAGCATTTACCAGAAAGTTCCAGGGGTGGGCAAAACATGTCATTGGAAGTAAAGCATAGGCTCTTCAAATAGAACTCATGTTTGAGTCATGGCTCCATCACTCACTAATTATGGGGTCTTAGGCATGTTACTTACTTCACTATGCTTCAATTTTCTCAGCTCTAAAATGAAGACCATAATTGTATGCATTTTAGGGATTGCCATGATAATTAAATGAGATAAGTTATGGAAAGTACTTAGAACACTGGCTACAATATTCATTGACCATCATATTTAGTATTATTAGCATTACTACTATTTCTCATTATCATCATTGTTATTTTTTAGGTGGTAAAGCAGACGCTGCCTGGTTCTTAGTCCTTTCATCCTGCTTTGCACTAGCTGTCTTTTCTGTCCCCAAATCATCCTGTGGCTGACTATCACACTTGAATATCACTTCTACCAAGAAGCCTTCTCAAGTAGCTCACTGGCCCCACTCTCTATCATTATCCTGTTTTGCTTTCTTCACAGCAGGTATCACTTCCTGAAATTATCTTTAACTTAATTACTCACTTATTTACATTTTTATTATATGTCTTCCTCTCACTGGACTGTAAGCTCCATGGAGAAGAGAGTTTGTCTCTCTTATTCACAATCATACCCCTAGTCCCTAGTTCATTACCCAGTATAGTACACATAATAGCCCCTTGATAAATCTTGCCTTGTCACTGAAGCCATAGGACATTGATCTTTGATGGCTATGGTGGGAATGGAGAGGTTGGTAAAGAAGAGGGGAAAGCTTAAGTAACTTACGTCTCCAGTCCTGATTCCCTATCCTGAATTCCTAGAAAAGCATTGTGAGTATTTCTAGAAATGGGGAGTCAGGAGTAGGAGCTCCTGGGGAGAACTGAGAAGATGAATTCAGGACTGTTCATACGGGATGTGAGATGCAAGGGCAACACAGAAGTAGGATGCCTCCAGGCTGTGAAAAATGTGCAGGACTCACCTTAAGAATGAGGTTGGCTTGGTCAGTCATTCATGGGTACAGCAAAGAGTTATAAAGTTCAACAATATATCAGATACTATATCATGTGCCAAGGATATAAAATTAAATAAAATTACTCTGCCCTTCAGAAACTCAGAGATGTCAATTTAGGAAACATTTTCATGGAGAGGCCAGTGACCTCCCGATATAGCTAAAGCTGCCAAGAGGGGCTATAGATAGACAGCAGAGTAGGTGGTCCAGGGTGAAACCATGGTGAAGGCCCATTTCCAGGGTACCAGGTAAGAAGCGTGTGGCAGAAATAGAAGGAAAGTTGTCAGAGCAGTGGCAGGAGACCAAGGATATTATAATGTCAAAGGCAGCACATAGGCACTCATTAAATATAAGTGACTCATAAATGAATAAATGAAGGAACAAATAAAAGGCCCCCATGCCTTTATTCATGCTGTTCCCTCTGCTCAACATGTCTTTCACCCCAATTATTTACATAACATCAATTTGTCATCTCTAGAAGCTTCCCCTGGTCCTCCAAATCTGGGTGGAGTACTAGTTCTATGTATTCCCATAACACCTATGCTTTACAATGTGTATTTACCAAAGGGGGATGGTCTTTCCAATCTATTTGTCTATCCCTCTAGATTGTGATTAACTTGAGGGCTGGAACGATGTCTTTTGTAAATTCGTATATTCCTTTCTATTTATATGTTGGTGCTCAATACAGGTTTGTTGAGTGGGTGGGTGGATGGATGGATGGATGGATGGATGGATGGATGGATGGATGGATAGATGGACGGATGGATGGGTGGATGGGTGCATGAATGGATGCAAGGGTGGGTGGGTAGACAAATGTAGGAACAGGTAGGTGGATAGAACAACTTAAAACTCTCACCTTGGGACCAAGTCCTTCAAATGATTACACAGAGATTGAATATACCAGCTACCTTCCGTCTTGTGCCGAAAGGATACGTAGCCAGGGACAGTGGCCAGGCCAAGAAGGAAATCTGCCTCAACAGGAACACTGTCCGAAAGGGGAGGGTTTGTTGACTCAGGATTTATTGCATCTGTTTCAATGAGTACAGAAGGTTGTATCTCTTCACCTTGACAGGCCTGGACGAAAAAGAGTTTGGGTTTGTTAGCCAGACCAGGGCACTCCTGGGCTGTGAAGTGAGATGTGATCTTCCGAATGGGAATGAGGACCCCATCAGAAGAGTAGACAGCTCCAAATTTCCCATGGCTCAGAACACAAAATACAAAGCAGTCTCCATCATTATGGTCTGAACGTATCTTATAGTTTTGCAGAACCTCCTCTAGCTTCTCTTTAGTCACATCAACCTGTATTATTACACGGAACCCAAGCCACTGAAACACAAGCTTCAGGCACTCTGTTAAAAAAAAAAGAGAAGGGGAAGAATAATGAAATTAAATGAAATTGAGTGCAATGAAATAAAATGAAGGGGTCACACAATGCTAATGGTTATAAAAATTGCACTGCAAATAGCCTGAGGCTTTGGATTTTTTTTCCACTTTCATAGCAATAAAATTTTACAATTAACCTGCCTTTTTTTATAGTAACTACAGTGCTATCACAATGGTCCTGAGAGTAGGCAGAGACCAGAGTTTCATTTTGTTTCACAGATAAGGGAGCTGAGGCCCTGTGACTCCCCCACGGTCAAAACCCTGGTTAGTGGTGAAGCCAGAGCTCAAACCCAGATTTTCCCGTGCTGCCCTAGCGTGCCCTCCCCTAAATCACAGAGTCGTAAATAGTCAGGGATTCTTGTCACTCTTTAAGCCGGCTAGTGACACCTCAGGTGCTATGGAGTGAAAGTGTGTGTCTCCCCAAGATTCATAGGTTGAAATCCTAACCCTCAAGGTTGAGGATATTAGGAAGTGGGGCCTTTGGGAGATGCTTAGATCCCAAGGGCTGAGCCCATAAAGAGACCTCAAAGAGCACTCTGACCCCTTCTGCCAAGTGAAGTTACAGAGAGAAGACGGCCACCTAGGAAGCAGACATCAAAAAGCCAGAGCCTTGATCTTAGACTTCCCAGCCTCCAGAACTGTGAGAAATAAATATATGTTGTTTACAAGCTACCAGTCTCTGATCATTTGTTACGGCAGCTTGGATGGACTAAAACACCTGCGGCATACAAGAGGCTTAGAAACATTCGTAGTATCGTCCTTACATTTAAATGAAAGATAAAAATTACGGAAAGAAAATATTAAAATAAGAAATGATTTTAAGATTCCCCATCGTGCATTTGCTACACTATTCCAGCCTGTCTTACCTGCATCTTTATTGGTACCTTTTCTTTCTTTCAGGAAGGTCGAGGTAAAAGTGTGGTTGTTGATAATAACACAGTAACCTCTAAATTTCCGGTCCATCCGGTACACAGCTGCCTCCTTGAAAGAGGAAGAGATAGAGTCACTTATCAGGGAACCTCATTTTAAGGATTTAATGTTTCTAACCAGCCACTCCATTTTTCAGTACCAAAGGCAGGGAGTTCTCAAGATCCTGGACCTGGTCTGGAATTAATTGATTAATTCCAAGGTGGAATCAAGGCCCTGATTAGGACAAAGACTTCACTTGGTTTGACTGCAGAATGTCAATTCTCGGTGTTAAATATCAGAATATGTATTTTAACTTTGGCAAACCCAGGGTTTACGGAAAAGCGTCTTCCTTTGGATTAGCAAAGTGAAGAAAGCTTAGGTAAGAATCTCACAAGACAACCAAAATATCACATGGTAATTTTTTTTTTTAGATGGTAGGATTTGGAGTGATCTGATTCCTCCAAAAACAGAGAAATCTCTTTTGTAGAGATCACAGTGGGAATTTTTAAATATGTGCAATTATTTCTGGGGGCTATTATAAACAGCATATGATTACAAATTATCTGAGTTAGGATCAGCGGGGCCTCTGTGTGGCTAAAATGATCTCCTGAAAACATGGTACATCTTTAATCCAAGCAGAAAAGAAGTGGCATCAGTTGGGAAAAAAAGAAATTTCCCTTTCTGGAAATAATTCAAAGGGTATGTATGACTAAAAGAGTAATAGCATCTCCTCTATCGCCAAAGGTCAACACACTTCGGATAGTTACAGAAAAATGTGGGAAGGATGGAATTAATCACACAGAGAGGAAGATAAACCAAGACAGACACAAAGAGCTCTGAGCCCTCAAAGTCATGAAAGGCTAGATCCCAGATGGAGAAGCCCTGAAGAAACTGCCCCGACCTTTGTGCTAGTTTCTGAAGTTAGAGTATAAGCAGATCTTCATGGAGACCAGGGTTGCTCTGTCACCCAGAAAAAGAAGTACTTGGACTCTTCAAATATCTTGACCCAAAGACTTAGATGTTCTTCTACAGGATGGGTTAAGAGTCAACATCACATGAATCAGTTCAAGAGTTTCTGGTAGAAATCTTGGTTGGGTTGAGTCACCATTTATCTGGGACTGGATAGAGGGAGGCTGGGAGGATACCAAGGAGAAGAAAGAGGGAATAAAAAGGCCCAGAGACCCAACTGGCAGGACAAAAACCAGTGCACAGCCCTGGGATTACTTAGTCATGCTTTTGGCATTGGCTGAGGATTGCGCTGTTTGTAAGTGTTCCTACAAAGCTCCCTGGTTCCTCAGAATAAGAATCCATTATAGAGAGGAAACCAACGATGAGTTATTTGTCGTATGACAGTAACAGGCAAATGTATCTTGAAGCTCTTCTTCTCACACCAGCAAATAGAATCCAACAAGCGCTACCCTTGTCTCTGAGGCCTGACTTAATTATTAACTATGCTTAAGGGTCAGTCCTGGGTGCTCAGCTCAGGCTGAGTGAGTCCAGTATCCCCCAGACCAGAGAGCACACCGAAAGGGACCCAAGTTGCAGTCATATGGAGGGCCTCTACATTCCTCCTCACCTTGGGAGAAGAAAAGCCATGTCTAAACTTTGAAACCGCAGAACTGCAGAACTGAAAGAAACATGTGTATGTGTCCGAAAAGTGAAACCGTTGCCTAAGGTCCTGTAGCTACACAGTGGTCAGTCCAGGTCATCGAAGAGTGAGCTCTGAGTGAAGTCAGACTGCTTGGTTCCACTCCCCGCTCCACTCCTTTCTGTCTGTGTCCTCTGATAAACTTGACACATCACAGAGAGACTACACCAAAAAAACTATTCATGGGCCGGCCGGGTGGCTCAGGCGGTTAGAGCTCCGTGCTCCTAACTCCGAAGGCTGCCGGTTCAATTCCCACATGGGCCAGTGGGCTCTCAACCACAAGGTTGCCAGTTCAACTCCTCGAGGGCTGCAAGAGATGGTGGGCAGCGCCCCTGCAACTAAGATTGAACAAAGCACCTTGAGCTGAGCTGCCTCCGGGATGGCTCAGTTGTTGGTTGGAGTGCGGGCTCTCAACCACAAGGTTGCCAGTTCAACTCCTCGAGTCCCGCAAGGGATGGTGGGCAGTGCCCCCTGTAACTAAGCTAATATGGCACCTTGAGCTGAGCTGCCGCTGAGCTCCCAGATGGCTCAGTTGGTTGGAGCGTGTCCTCTCAACCACAAGGTTGCTGGTTCGACTCCCGCAGGGGATGGTGGGCTGCGCCCCCTGCAACTGGTAACGGCAATTGGACCTGGAGCTGAGCTGCGCCCTCCACAACTAAGACTGAAAGGACAACAACTTGACTTGGAAAAAAAGGCCTGGAAGTACACACTGTTCCCCAATAAAGTCCTGTTCCCCTTCCCCAATAAAATCTTTTAAAAAAAAGAACTGTTCGTAAGCAGGTTAGCCCAGTGGCAGATTCTGGAATATTTTCCTGAGGTCATTGTTTCTGGGCAAGGAGTCAAGGCACCAAACACACCATGGCCAAACCCCTCCCTCTGGCCTTTCTCTGTCTGAAAAAATACAAGCAGCCCCTGGAGCCACCCTACACCAGACCTTCCCTTGCACTCCACATTCTGCTCTGTCACTGCTGCCCTAGGTGCCTTCCATCCCCACAGAGGGTGACTGAATTCTGAAGGGTTATCTGCATTCCCCAGAAGCTGCTATGCTAGGCTTTCAGAGTAGAAACCACCTCTTCACCCTCCCATAGGAAAGCCTGGTATAATCATACATTCAGCAGCTTGCCCTAGATTGAGATGAGAAATGAATTGTCCACTCATTTGTAAACCTTCTCCTAAATCACCTCGAATTACTTCGTATATGCCAAATATACGAATTCCTGCCATATTGATTCAAGTTATAAAAAGGGACATCTACCATTACTCCTTCCAGGCTCATCTTACCAGGACCCCTCCTGCTGAGGAAACAGGAAATGCAGGACATTTACAAAGTTAGGATGAGGGTTGAAAATCTAGACTTAATGGGTTGGTGAACACACTGAGGTGCTGGGAGGATGATGTGCCCTGAGAAGACATGGAAGCTCCCTGCCATTTCCAATCCTCCTATCTTGCCCTATGGATCTCTTTCATATGGATGTTCCTGAGTTGTATCCCTTATAATAAACCTGAAAAGGTAAACTGTTAAAAAAAAATCTAGATTTGATGCAGAGAAGGACAGATACCTAATCTCCACGCATAGAAAATGTCACTGGTAGATTACAAGAAGAAAATCAACTCCCTTCTTCCAAAGGGGAAGATTCACAAAGACAGAGTGGCAAGAATATGATATGACACATGCGCAAGGGTATGTATTCTTGTGCATTGTTTGGAATAACTAAAGCCTGGAAACAACCCTAATGTCTACCAATAGGGAGTGGTTGAAAGAACTATGGTACATCCCACAGTGGCATAGGATGCAGAAGACAATCTCTATATACTTCTTCAGGAGATACTGTTACATGAAGAAGTAAAGTGAAGAATAGTATTTTAGCATGCTTCCTCTTTTAGAAAAAAGGTGAGATTGGTGGGGGGGGGGCTTTTTCCAAAAGTAACAGTAAGATAGATCAGAAAACTAATAAAAATGATGATCTATGGGGGAAGGGAAGAGGGGCAGGGATGTAATCCAGATGTCTCTGTGTACTCTATTTATAGTTTTTACTTTGGGCCTACATAAATGTTTTTTTTTATATAATTAAATACAAAATTGAAACATAGTGTAGGGCCCTCAGCTTTTCTGCAGCATCCTCCCCACCCATTCCACCCCCACCAGCCCCAGTCCTTCGCCTGAAGCAGAAAGCCCCAAAGGGGACATGAGCAAGGTATTCTGGGGAGGGGCTGACCCTGCCACTGGCTTTGTGGTGAGCAGCACCAGGAGACCTGTTTGAGGTGACAAGCAAGTCACCTCCAAGTCACTGGGCCTGCCTCCCTGGTGGAGCCCACAAGGCTTCTGGCTACAGGAGGGTAACTTATCTTCAACTCAGACCAAAGGTGCACTGCCTCACTCCCAGGCTGCACAACACCAGGATTCCTCAGCTCTGAGGGAACAAATGCAAAGAAAATTTAGCTTCACTTTCCAAAAGACTTCCTGCCTTTCTTTTTGCAAGGCACATTTCCCTTCCTTTGGAATTCTGGAGTCCTTCTGGCAGGCTATTTTCAGAGTTTATCCAGGTGGTTTTGAGAGAGTTGAGCAAACAACTCTTAAGGGCAACAATGGGCTCTAGGCCCCCGGTTTCCTTGATTTGTCATCCCAGAACAGGGATGAGGAATAAGCTTTAAACTCTGCATGGCTCTCTTTCTTAGAGATTGTTGCATCCTCTGTTGGCACCCACCAAGAAAGAAATGAGTAAATGAATGAATGACCCACTGCCTGGCTATGTTTGGTGTTCTTCCCACTGTTTTCAAGAGGGTTCTAGTAAAAAAAAGCCTATGTCACACTCAAAAATATTGATTTGCTTTTTAAACAAATTAGGGAATGTGGTTTGAAATCCAGTTTCTTCTCATTAAATGCAATTGTTGGCAGTGCTCTCTTATATAAGGAAACCTCTCAGGTACATGTGAAACATGAGATGATTTACCAAGTGTTATTTTATCCATCACTTCATGCAGAGGGGCAGCGTTGCCTAGATAACTTTTAAGACACCTTCCAAACCTGAGAGTCTATGAGAACATAGGCAATGTGAGGGGCTGCTCCCCAAAGCCTTCTGCATATGTCCAGCACCACTACAACTAGCTTCATCTTCCTCTGGCCATGGCTAGAATCATCCTATGTCAGCAAAACAGCAGCACTAGAGACCAAGGCTGAGCCACAGCCCTTAGAAACTACTGAATTTCTAAGTGACAAAGAGCAAAGCCGTGTGTGTGTGTGTGTGTGTGTGTGTGTGTGTGTGTGTTTTACATGCACATTAACGTCTGAGCACACACAAAACTAGTTGAAAGAGTGGGAGGGAGGAATAAAGTTTAGTGGGCAAAAACTTTGGGAGGAAGAAAGAAGGGCATTTGCTACAGACCGCTGAGTGTTGACTTATAATTGTTGAGAGAATACTGGAGTTTGAAAATCATTGCTTTCAACCAACATAGTAAATATTCAATCACACATGAATCATCACTGGATGCTCAATCCAGAGAAAAATTTTTGTTGCAGAGTAGGATATTTGCTTCTTCTTAGAATGTCTTCCCACCACTTGTTTATTAGTTGCAAGGGAAAAATAGTAATAATATAAAAGTAACTATATAGTGAAGAAATCAGACATCTTGACCACAGAATCAAAATTAGCATCACGAATGAGGGGCAGAGGACACCATTGCTTCCAGATGTGATGCCTTCAGAAAGGTATATCATTTACGTAATATTCTGGCAAATTCGTTTTGTTTTTTTTTAAAGGTGTGTATCGGGGGATAACTGTATTCTTTAAAAGTCTCAATGTCATAAAAGAGAAGAGTTGTAGAAATGTTCAAGATTAAAGGAGACTAAAGAAACATAACAACTAAATACCATGTATGTATACCATATCCACCAGTTCTACATTGAAAGTTGTTGACTTTTTAGCCCATTTGCCGTATCGTTTGCACGCTCTATCTTTGCCTGTCTATCTATCTAGCTAGCTACATAGACACATTTTTTTTCTGAACTTTTTGAGAGTTATTTGCATACATGATGGCTCTTTACCCCCAAATACTTCAAATGGGCTAAAAAGTCAACAACAGGTGGGTGAATCTGGGTAAACAGTATATAGGGTTCTTTATATTATTCACATTTTTTTAAGGGGAACAGGACTTTATTGGGGAACAGTATGTACTTCCAGGCCTTTTTTCCAAGTCAAGTTGTTATCCTTTCAATCTTAGTTGTGGAGGGTGCCGTTCAGCTTCAAGTTGTTGTCCTTTCAGTCTTAGTTGTGGAGGGCGCAGCTCAGTTCCAGGTCCAGTTGCCGTTTTCTAGATGCAGGGGGCGGAACCCACCATCCCTTGCGGGACTTGAGGAGTTGAACGGGCAACCTTGTGGTTGAGAGCCCACTGGCCCATGTGGGAATCAAAGTGGCAGTCTTCAGAGTTAGGAGCATGGAGCTTTCACCGCCTGAGCCATCGGGCCGGCCCCTTAGTCACATTTTTAAAACTTCTCTGTAAGATTGAAATGATTTCCAAATTTAAAAATAAAAAATTGTGACTGTACAAATATGAAACTATGAAAGTGGTAAAGAAGCTATGAAAGAAATATTTAAGAATAAAAAATAAAATGTCCACAAACACCCCAATTTAAAAATGGGCAAAAGACTTGAGTAGCATTTCTCCAAAGAAGATATTCAAATGGCCAACAAGCATGTGAAAAGATGCCCAACATCACTAATCATCAGGGAAATGCAAATCAAAATCAAATGAGATACCACCTCACACCCATTAGGATAACTACTATCAAAAACCAAGAAAATAAGTGTTAGCGAGGATGTGGAGAAATTGGAACCTTTATTCATTGTTAGTAGAAATGCAAAATGATGCAGCTGCTGTGGAAAACACTATGATGATTCCTCAAAAAAAACAAAAATGAAATACAGAATTACCATATAATCCAGCAACTCCACTTCTGGGTAAATACCCCAAAGAACTGAAAGCAGGGTCTCAAAGAGGTATTTGTACTCCCATATTCATAGCAACATTATTCACAGTAGCCAAAAGGTGGAAGCAACCCAAGTGTCCATCAATGGATGACTGGATAAACAAAATGTGGTATATACACACACTGGAATAGTATTCATCCTTTAAAAGGAAGAAAATTCTGACACGGATGAACCTGGAGGACATTATACTAAATGAAACAAGCCAGTCACAAAAAGACAAATGTTGTATGGCTCCCCTTATATGAGGTACCTAGAGTAGTCAAATTCATAGAGAGAGACACTAGAGGGGTATGTGCCAGGGCCTAGAGGGAGGGATGAAATGGGCAGCTATTGTTTAATGGATATAGAGTTTCAGTTTTGCAAAATAAATAAAACTTCTGAAGATGGGTTATACAACCATGTGAATGGACTTAATGGTACTGAACTGTACATTTAAAAATGGTTAAAAATGATCAATTTTATGTTATTTGTATTTTACCACAATTTAAAAAACAAAACAAAAACAAAAAATTCTAAGGCCAAACTAACTTCGTGGAGGCTCACAGATGATGGCAAAATAGAACTGGCCAAGTCTGCTGGGAAGAAATAGAAATCCCAGGGAAGAATGTCATATGTCTCCTAAGAATCGTGCTAATGTTGTGAAGAACAGATTGCAATATCTCCCAGTGTTTCCCCCTCTACTCACACTTTCGTGATCAACACTACAGGAACTCAGTTCTTGTCCTCTGGGGAGGGCTGGCTACAAAATGTGTGGGGCCCAGTGCAAAACAAAAACGTGAGACCCCTTGTTTATACATTATTAAGAGTTTCAAAATAGTGACAGCTAAGCATTAAAAAAGCATGGGCCCTATGTGACTGCACAGGCTGTATGCCCATGAAGCCAGCCCTGATCGAACACTGCAGATAACACTGCAGATAAAAACAGATGACACAGTGTACTGGAGTCACCTCAAACCAGCTAGTGAGAGCCATTGTTAAATTTTCAGAAATTCTGCAATCCAATGGATATCATGTTGGTAATTTGAAATCAACCATGGAAAATATCTCTCTCTCTCTCTCTCTCTCTCTCTCTCTCTCTCTCTCTCTCTCTCTCTCTCTCACTTTCTTGAGGGCTGGGGGTGGAGAGTGGAACTGGTGCTTAAACATTTACGAATGAACCTACTTGTAAGGCTCCAAGGAATTGTTTAACGTTTGAACCGGAAAATACTTCTTCCTCTCCTTGAGGCAATGATTCAGTTTCCTTTTTTACCGGAGATGTCACTACCTGGGAGGCTGGAAATAGAATTACAGATAGTAATTCAAGGTACAATCAGCAAAAGAAATTATGTGACAGACCTATACATTTGTGGAGCCATTTGCTTAAAGAGAGACCTACATATAAACCCAGAAAAATAAATGTGAATTTATCAATTATTTTTATTTATCATTATATTTTTATTCTTTGTATCATTATATTTTATTTCTTATTGTTTTGTGTTTTATTATTTTTATAATTTTGTTAGTTCTTTAAAATGTATTATATACTTTACCAAATACTATTTCAGTACTTATGGTGCTTAATGTGTCAAATAATTGCCAAGTAGGGATTATGAAAGCATTACCTCAAGGAATAAAACCAGAACTCAGACTATAATAGCAAAAAGAAAAAGAAAGAAAGAAGGAAGGAAGGAAGAATGGAAGGAAATAAGGGAGGGAAGAAAGAAGGGAAAGAAGGGAGGGAAAGAAAAAGAAAAATCATTCAAAAGTGGTAATTAAATAAATGTTATGTGCATAAAATGTATTTCTATAGAACCATTAATAAGAATGAGCTATATCTATATTATATACATGGTAAAATGCCAGATATATTAGGGGAGAATAAAGCAAGTTATAAAATATGATTAGTATGATCTTAGTTAAATATATATTAATCTACACACACACACACACACATTGTCTCCATAAAGAAGAAAGGCTACAAAAATATTCTCCAATAGTGGTTATCTCTGAGGTATGGGCTGGCAGTACAGGAAGAAGAGACAGACTTTCACCTTCTACACTCTGTATTATTGTCATTATTTGAGTTTTATTTAATTTTATCATAATTATTATACAAATTTTTAATAATAAATTTAAAATATTAAAGCACACCAAGGCTCAAGAAAACTCAAAAGTTAACCAGGTGGTTCTTAAACAGAGCTTGTGTTTGAGGATCACACTCACAGAAAAGTCTAAAATCTGCACACCTTCCATCTTTCCAGTCCTTTAGTCCTTCACCCTAAATGGCAGAATTAGGCCCAAACTCTTAAGACTACAGAAAACCACTATAAAATATCAGTTGACACCTGTAATAATGAAGATAGATTTGGTCTTTGCTCCCTTTCCTGGCACACAGCTCCTAAAACCCCTGGAATCTCTGAAGTGACGTCTTTTATATGCTAATGAGATGATTGGTTGTGGGGCAGGGCTCCTAGATAGCCTCAGGATGGGGGCTGGTTGCCAGGAGAACCAATCCTGTGATCTGAGGAACTTACAGCCCTACCCTTAGACCTCTAGGAAGGGGAGAAGAGCTAGAAGTTGAATTTATACTAACGGCCCTCGATTTAATCAACCAGTGCATAATATGAAGCTTCCATAAAAGTCCCTAAATGAAGGGGTTCAGAGAGTTTCTGGGTAGGTGAAAATGTGGAGGTGCGGGAATGGTAAACTATCTGAAGAGGACATGGAATCTCCATGTCCTTCCCCCATACTTTACCTTACGCATCTCTCCCATTTGGCTGTCCCTAAATCATATTCTTTCATAATAAACCAGTAATCTAGTAAATAAACGACCTTCCTGAGTTCTGTGAGCCATTCTAGTAAATTATTGAACCCAAGCAAGGGTTCATGGGAACCCCCAGTTTGTAGACAAATCAGATAGAAGATGTGGGTAATCTGAGGACCCACTATTTGCAACTTGTGTCTGAAATGGGGGGTAGTGTTGGGGGATTGAGTCCTTAACCTAACTTAGGGTCTGCATTAACTCTGGTTAGTGTCAGAATTGAGTTGAATGTAGGACACCCAAGTTGGTGTCTGCAGAGAATTGGAGAATTATCCACACCAAGATGTGGAAATACCCACATATCTGGGGTCAGAAGTGTTGGTGTGATAGTAGTAGAGGAAACAAGTGTATTTCTTTCAACACCCAAAGATGACACAGCAAGTAGGTTGTAGGGAAAAAAAAAAAATCAAAGTTGAAATTCTTCTGAAATAAAGCTTGGTCTTAGAGATTCATGGAGGCATTTACTACATAAAAACAAGAGTGCCTTCTGCAGGGTTCAAATATTCAAAAATAATCTGACTACCTGCCCTATGTTTACTTTGTGTGGGCTACTACATTACAGGAAAATAGCAATGTAGTTAGAAAAAAACAACAACAACTCAGTGATCAGAGTTCAACTGAGGATTCCAAATATACTTTCGATATCAACTTCCTGTTTTTTATTTCTCATTTGATTCCTTGATGGTTAGAAGAACCTGTTTTTATTCTTCATAACTTTTACTTAACTTATACATTTATTCATTGCTTTAGTTATGGTTTGAGATTATATCAATTTAACAACAATATATATTTTGTTCCGCAGTTCATTTCATATTTATAGAATTCTTAGAGAGACGTTTCCTTTTGGCTAGTTTCGTTTTTAACCAGAGAAATTTGCACACTAGACTGACTAACTGAACTGTAATATGGGTATGGCATAAAAGCTTCATGAATATATTCATGATATTCTATTTATAGCTCTTGTTTAACAGTGGAGAAATAGACTCAGAAAAACACAAATTTTGGCATACTGATACATGGTGAGGCAGCCAGGTTTGATTTCTCCCCTGTGCTATTACCTCTATATAATACCACAGCAAATCTACCTTTACAAGACAGACTGAAAAATAATAATATTCTTCTCTGATAGTAATTTCTGAGAATACGAAAGTTTTCATGACTTTCCTCTCTGACAAACATATTCGTAGCAGCATGTATTGAATGCTTTACTCTGTGCCAGACATGTGTTTTATAGGAATTATAAAATTCTTATCCTCAAAAAAACCAATGAGGTAAGTATTATCATTATCACCACTTTATAGATAGGGAAAGTGAGACATAGAAATGCTAAGGAATGGGCCGCTGCACCACTAATAAAAGAGTCTTGGCAGTCTGACTCCATAGATGCCACTCTTAATCCCTATGCTTTCCTGCCTCCTTCTTTTTACGTTATTTCATTCAAAATGATTTCCTATATTCTCATTCCCATATAAGAATGAGAAGAAGACGTTTGTCTAAAACCACTTTTCCCCACTAGAATATAGGTTCCTATGAGGAGCTCCTAAAACTGTCTAATACAAAGTATGCATTCAATAAATATGTGTTGAATAAACAAATGTGGAAGAGTTCTGGCTTTCCCAAGAGTATATCATCAGAGTGATGAGCAAACATCATACATGACCATTAGTTTAAAAATTCTCATGGCCTGGCACAAGCAAGCAAGCAAGCAAGCACAGGTTAGTTACCTTTCTCTCTTTTATATTCTTCTATCTTTCTTCTAAGATGAGGTGCAACTTTTGCGCAGAGATCCTCCAGTACCACCAGATTATTTTCATCTATTAGAGCTTGTTTCTCCATATGTACCAAGAAACTTATAGAGGTCTGCAAGAGGATCAGTGGAGTCACATTTACTTGCCTATTGATTATCCATTCATTCATTAAACACTACCTACATGGCCACCGGACACAGGTTTTGCATTGATAAATAAGTAGAGTATTTATCCCCGAGGAGTTCAATAGTATGGGGAAGAGGCATTACCAAATAACTCTCTATAAAATCTATATTAATACTAGATACCAAATATGTATACACCAAATATATATATATAAATATATATATATATATATACACATTATATATATACCAAATATATATATATATTATATATATACCAAATATATATGTGTGTATTATATATACACATATATATTATAGATCTATAGATCTATATATCTACATCTATTAGATATAAATATATGCATACATATACATACCAGGCAGTGCTTGCTGTATATTAACCTAAAAAACATCCCAATGAGGTAAAGGTAAATGTTATTATAATCTCCATTTTTAAAATGAAACAACTGAGGCACAGAGACGTTCAATAACTTGTCCAACATCACAGAGCCAATAAGTGACAGAGATGGTGTTTGAACGCTAACAATTTGATGTGAAAGTCTCTCTTATTAAGCATTGAGCTGTACTGCTTCTAACTCACAGCTATAGATGATATAATAGATCAGGGCAGCACAAAACAGAAGCACCAAGGAAAGGGGCATAAAATGTTCTGAAAGAATTTTGTATTTGGTATTTTAAGAGAAAAAAATATCTTATGTACTTCTAGGAAAAACTGCAAATTGGCTAGTATTACTTTAATATTGAATTATGTATGGGGTAGAAGGCACCATAATCTTTTCAATGATTAGGGCTTCTCAATATGTTCAACTGGTTAAAAAAAAAAAAAAAAAAAAAATATATATATATATATATATATATATATATATATATATATATATTTTTATATATATATATATATATATATATATATATATATAAAATTATATTAGCGCTCCCAGAAAAAAGAAACTATTCAGAAAGTGAGCATCTGAACACTATCTAACTGTATCCATAAGCATCAGCAGGGTGGGAACTAGGGAAGAGTCTCCAAACATGCTGAACGGTTAAACAGTTGAAAAGAGACAGTGTGTTCAGGAATATTGAGAAGGAAGCATGAGTACAAACCATAAGAGCTAGGTCATAGATGGAACAGTGGGCTGGTATCAGACTGTGAAGGAACACACACATCATATGAGGAGTCCGGGCAAGTAAGTGTCCCGTAGGTCACTGGGTGACAGTTGTAGTTTTTAAGAACAGTAACATGAACACTTGTTGTTAAATAGAAGTCTTTGGGATAGGTTGGAGGAGGAAATGGATTAGAGAGAAAGTATTGACAGGAAGATTAAATACTCTTGTGAAGAGGTGATTAAAACCTGGTCCAAAGCTAGTGGTAGAAATGCAGAAGAGGCACTGGATTTGAGAATATTTCTGAAATATAATCTGGTGAGTTTTGGAGATCGGTTGGAAATGGGTGAAGAAATAAAGGAAGATTCAAAGATGACTTCAAATGGTGATATCACTCATTCATCCATCACTCACTTACTCCACATAGCAGGCTTCACACAAGCTGCAACTGGGAGGTGATACTTCAAGTACATCTTGAAAAATAACTAGACCTTCACTGCCAACATGGAAAAGGACATTCCAGGCAAAGAAAACCACATGAGGAAAATGATGAGAAACTAGAAATCTGGTTTTGCGGGGGGTTTGTGGTGGCTTCAGCAAGAATAGTTTCACTGCAGTGATGGAAGCCGAAGCCATATTGGAATGCACTGTAATGTGACCAAGAGCTGAGTTAGTGGAGAAAGAGTGTGTGTAGACTATTGTTTCAAGAAGAAGTTTGGTAATAGAGGGAAGGAGGAAGTTAGAGCAATAACATAAGGATGAGAAAAAGTTAGAGTGTGTGTGTGTGTGTGTGTGTGTGTGTGTGTTCAAAGAAGGCAGTCAAAATGCCAACAACAAAGGGAAAGGCCAGAGTTACAAACCCATCTGATCAAAAGAGAGATTATAAATTTTCAAGAAACTCCAGACACAGGTAGGATAACCAAAAAGGCAAAACAGTGTGCGTGCCTCTACCTGCAGCCCCTGCACACCAACAGCTTGGCCAGGGAATAAAGCAGGAGAGAGAGTTGGGGGTGAAGGAAGATTCATCCAGAGCTGATCAGCTGGGCAAACAGGTTGTAGGGAACCCACACACAAGGTGCAATAGTGGGTTATGTGCAAATAAGCTGTCTCTAAACCCCAAAATAAAAACTCCTATCTTGACAGCATCTTACCAGGAGAAAGAAAAGGGGCTAAGACATGATTCCAGAAACAATGATGGAAATTCATTGGACTTTGTAGAAAGTTTATTAGATGTTTAATAAATGACACCTTGTACACACACACACACACACACACACACACACAATTTAAATGGAGTCTGTACACTATTCTAGTTTTAGAACACCTTCCTGTGACAGATGGTTACTAGACTTACTATGGTGATTACTTTGTAAGGTATATAAATGTTGAATCACTATGTTGTACACCTGAAACTAATACAATATTATATGTCAACTATAATTAAAAATAAATTTTAAAATAAAAGAACACCATCCTTGCAAATACTAGCAAAAAGTGTCTGAAAGTTCTTTTGCTCTGTTGCTTTGCTAAAAGGCTTGTAGATTTGGGTGTGGTTTCCTTTACATCCACCAGTTCTACATTGAAAGTTACACTGAGAAAGCATTTCCTGACAGGGTCTCTAAGGATGTATGGAGGCAGCTATCGTGCTAGAAGTTTGCATGAAAGCCATCAAACAAGAAACCTAAAACACCCTACATAAGTCATTTTTGTCCATCTGGAGCGACCATATGAATTCAGAGCTCTTTCTTTTCAGCTGATGGGTGTTCAGGCCCTCCTCCACTGGCTGGTAACAAGTTTATTTCTGTGATAAAATCTTTTGCAATTTCAATTGTAAATAACACAGCCTTATTAAATTAAGCCCTGGTATGAAAACTCATCTGGATGGCTTAGAGATTATCCTTCACACACTTCAGAAGGCTGGCATGATCCCAAAGTCCCATAGAGATTAACCTGTATTATCTGAAGTGTATAACTCAGCCACAATTCTAATGTGAAGAATGAGATCGCCTTCAGAATAAAGCTGAGATCCTTTGGAATCCAAGAATACATACATATATTACAAAGGGTGCCAAAAAAATGTGTACACATTTTAAGAAAGGAAAAAAGTGTATTAAAATTGTGATACTCAATATATAGTCACATTTGACTTCTGCAATTACAAGAGGTGCTCAGAGTGGTTACCATCAGCATCCAGACACTTCTGATTATGGCCAACTACTGCTACATAGATAACATCTCTTAAAATGTGTATATATAGTTCTGGCACCGTGCGCGCGTGCGCGCATGCGTGTGTGTGTGTGTGTGTGTGTGTGTGTGTGTGTGTGTAAATTGCAGCCTTATTAAGCCCTGGTATGGAAACTCATCTAGGCTTCCATACCAGGGCTTAATAAAGCTGCATTATCTGCAATTGCAATTGCAAAACATTTATCACAGAAATAAATTTTTTACCAGCCAGTAGAGAAGGGCCTGAATACCCCTCAGGCAAAAAGGAAGGGCTCTAAATGGGTGCTCTAGAGGGACAAAAATGACCTTTATAGGGTGTTTTCGGTTTCCATACATTTACTTGTAAAAAGACAAAATGAAGATTAAAAGAGAGTGTAAAAATAAAATAAGTAAATAAAATTTAAAAAGAGAGTGTAGTATATAGTGGCTATATACTCTGACAATGTAGATGCATCTTAACCCTAAAAACAAATGGAAAGACAATGGGTATAGCACATGCAAAACAAACATTTCAGCAGTTATGAATAATCATATTGGTGATAGAACTATTAATATAGATATTGTGAGAGTGTTGTATGTGTAATGTGGCATAAAACAAATAATCAGGTGACTAATTCTACCATCCCCTGTGACATGAGGACCAAGATTTTCAGTAGAGAAAAAAAGAGACAGGTATAATATAGAAGAGGTTAATTAAAATTTGACTTGAAAATAGCAGTATGAATTTATGAAGTATTTTATATGAAAACAAAACAAAAACTAGACATACAACCATTTCCTAACACTACCCTTAAAAAACAACCTAGAAACAATGAGCATCTTCAGCGTCTAGTTTGTAGTCTTGAAATAACATTTCTCATGAAAAGAAATTGGGGCTTTTTGGGAAAATGACAAATTCTAGGTCTGGGCAAAAAAATGTATGAAATGAACCTGTGACATCTTGTCACACCAAAAAAGCCATCAAAGACTACTAAGGTAATGTCAAAATGACTCAGGAACCAACTTGAAGAAGCTACCACTGGGCAAAAATAGGACAATTTCAACTTCAATAAGGATAATAATTGCAATGGATTGAAACCAAGCAAATATATTTAAATCCATAAGTTAAAATTTATATATTTTATGGAGATTAAACAACATACTTTTAAAGAACGACTGGGTCAAAGAAGAAATTAGAGGAGAGATCAAAAGATACATAGAAACAAATGACAATGAAAATACATCCTACCAAAATTTTTGGGATGCAGCGAAAGCAGTTTTAAAAGGGAAATTTATATTATTACAGGCCTATCTCAAGAAACAGGAAAAATCCCAAATAAATAACCTCATGTTACACCTTAAAGAACTAGAAAAAGAAGAACAAGTGAAACCCAAGGTCAGCAGAATAAAGGAAATAGCAAAAATACGAGCAGAACTAAATGAAATAGAGAACAAAAAGACAATAGAAAAAATTAATGTGACAAAGAGCTGGTTCTTTGAAAAGATTAACAAAATTGACAAACCCTTGGCTAGACTCACTAAGATAAAAAGAGAGAAGACACTAATTAACAAAATCAGAAATGAAAAAGGGGAAGTTATTACGGACACCACAGAAATACAAAGGATCATCCAAGAATACTAGGAAGGACTATATGCCACAAAATTCAATACCCTAGAAGAAATGGACAAGTTCTTTGAAACATATAGCCTTCCAAAGCTGAACCATGAAGAACTGGAAAATCTAAACAGACTGATCACCAGTAACGAAATTGAATCAGTCATCCAAAACCTTCCCAAAAGCAAAAGTCCGGGACCAGATGCCTTCACTAGTGAATTCTACCAAACCTTCAAAGAGGATCTAATACCAATCCTGCTCAAACTCTCCCAAAAAACTGAAGAAGAGACAGTACTCCCTAACTCATTTTATGAGGCCAACATTACACTGATACCAAAACCTGGTAAGGACAACACAAAAAAAGAAAACTACAGACCAATATCTCTGATGAATACCGATGCAAAAATCCTAAACAAAATTCTAACAAATCGAATACAACGATGCATTAAAAAGATTATTCATCACGACCAAGTGGGGTTCATCCCCGGGGCACAAGGATGGTTCAACATCTGCAAATCCATCAATGTGATACATCACATAAACAAAATAAAGGACAAAAATCATATGATTATATCAATTGATGTAGAAAAAGCATTTGACAAGATACAACATCCATTTATGATTAAAACACTTAATAAAATAGGTATAGAAGGAAAATACCTTAACATAATAAAGGCCATATATGACAAACCCTCAGCTAATCTCATAATTAATGGTGAGAAACTGAAGCCCTTTGCTCTACGTTCAGGAACATGACACGGCTGTCCCCTATCACCTCTGCTTTTCAACATAGTATTGGAAGTCCTTGCCAGAGCAATCAGGCAAGAGAAAGAAATAAAAGGCATCCAAATTGGGAATGAAGAAGTTAAATTATCACTCTTTGCAGATGACATGATGCTATATATAGAAAACCTTAAAGACTCCACCAAAAAGCTATTAGAAACAATCAACGAATACAGTAAAGTTGCTGGCTACAAAATCAACGTACAAAAGTCCATTGCATTCCTATATACTAACAATGAAATCTCAGAAAAAGAAATACAAAAAACAATTCATTTTGCAACTGCCGCAAAAAGAACAAAATACCTAGGAATAAACTTTACCAAGGATGTGAAGGACCTATATGCTGAAACCTATAAGACATTTTTCAAAGAAATTGAAGAAGACACAAAGAGATGGAAAGACATTCCGTGCTCATGGACTGGAAGAATCAACATAGTTAAAATGGCCATATTACACAAAGCGATATACAGATTTAATGCAATCCCCATCAAAATCCCAATGGCATTTTTTAAAGAAATAGAACAAAAATCATCAGGTTTGTCTGGAACCACAAAAGACCCCGAATAGCAAAAGCAATCTTAAGGAAAAAGAACAATACTGGAGGTATCACACTCCCTGACTTTAGCTTGTACTACAGGGCTACAATAATCAAAACAGCATGGTATTTGCAGAAAGACAGAGACATAGACCAATGGAATAGAATTGAGAACCCAGAAATAAAACCACATAAATATGGACAAATAATTTTTGACAAAGAAGCTAAAAACATACAATGGAGGAAAGACAGCCTCTTCAATAAATGGTGCTGGGAGAATTGGATAGTCACGTGCAAAAGAATGAAACTGCACTGCTATCTGTCACCATGTACCAAAATTAATTCAAAGTGGATCAAAGAGCTTAAGCATAAGACCTGACACAATAAACTACATAGAAGAAAACACAGGTACTAAATTTATGGACCTTGGGTTCAAAGAGCATTTTATGAATTTGACTCCAAAGGCAATGGAAGTAAAAGCTAAAATAGGGCCCACCCGGTGGCTCAGGCGGTTAGAGCTACATGCTCCTAACTCCGAAGGCTGCCGGTTCAATTCCCACCTGGGCTAGTGGGCTCTCAACCACATGGTTGCCAGTTCAATTCCTCGAGTCCCGCAAGGGATGGTGGGCTCTGCCCCTTGCAACTAGCAACGGCAACTGGACCTGGAGCTGAGCTGCACCCTCCACAACTAAGACTGAAAGGACAACAACTTGAAGCTGAACAACACCCTCCACAACTAAGATCGAAAGGACAACAACTTGACTTGGAAAAAGTCCTGGAAGTACACACTGTTCCCTAATAAAGTCCTGTTCCCCTTCCCCAATAAAATCTTAAAAAAAAAAGAAAAAAAAAGCTAAAATAAACGAATGGGACTATATGAAACTTAAAAGCTTCTGCACAGCAAAAGAAACCATCGACAAAATAAAGAGGCAACCAACTGAATGAGAGGTTTTTGCAAACAGTGCCTCCGATAAGGGGCTACTATCCAAAATATACAAGGAACTCATGAAACTCAACAACAAAAAAACAAACAACCCAATTGAAAAATGGGCAGAGGACCTGACGAGACATCTCTCCAAAGAGGACATACAAATGGCAAATAGACATATGAAAAAATGTTCAACATCACTAATCATCAGAGAAATGCAAATCAAAACCACAATGAGATATCACCTCACCCCAGTCAGAATGGCTATCATCAACAAGACAAATAGTAACAAGTGTTGGAGAGGCTGTGGAGAAAAAGGAGCCCTCAGATACCGTTGGTGGGAATGCAGACTGTTGCAGCTGTTAGGAAGGCAGTGTGGGGGTTCCTCAAAAAATTATGAATAACCCAAAAAATTTGAAAACATTTATACATAAAGACACGTGTGCTCCAATGTTCATTGCAGCTTTGTTTACGGTGGCCAAGACATGGAAACAACCAAAATGTCCTTCAATGGATGAATGGATAAAGAAGTTGTGGTGTATATACACAATGGAATACTATTTGGCGGTAAGAAATGATGATATAGGAACATTTGTGACAACATGGATGGATCTTGAGAGTATGATGCTAAGCAAAATAAGTCAGACAGAAAAAGCAGAGAACCATATGATTTCACTGATATGTGGTATATAAACCCAAAACAACAAAAGAACAAGATAAACAAATGAGAAACAAAAACTCACAGACACAGACAATAGTTTAGTGGTTACCAGAGGGTAAGCGGGGTGGGAAGTGGGAAATGAGGGTAAGGGGGATCAAATATATGGTGATGGAAGGAGAACTGACTCTGGGTGGTAAACACACAATGGGATTTATAGATGATGTAATACAGAATTGTACACCTGAAATCTATGTAATTTTACTAACAATTGTCACCCCAATAAATTTAAAAAAAAAAAGAATTTCAAAGGAAAAAAATAAAAAATAAATAAAAGGTAAAAAAAAAAATTATATATTTTTATAATGGGTCACTTTCAGAGAATGAGAGAAAGCCTGTCAACTATTTTGAACATTTTTTATTTAAAAGAAAGAATCAAGGATTTATATATAAAATGTCTCACCGAGTAACCAAATAGTAGATGATGGGAAAACAAAATGATAGAATTTGAATATCTCCATTTTGCAACCTCCAGAGAATCAATACATAAAACTGTTGAACACCAACAGTTGCTAATACCAAAAAAGAGAGAAAACCAGGAATTGCATACCTTCCAATAAAAGAATACAACACAAGACTACTGTTGTCTTGACTAAAAGTTCTACAGTGAGTCTGACGAAGCTTCTGAATCCAGCTGTCAATTTGCAGGAAATACAGATGACAGAGAACCATGCTGAACTGCACCAAGCACACACAATCAGCAAAACCTAGACTGGGGGAAATTCTACAGGCCAGTTGTCCTGGGGATCTTCAACACATAAATTTTAAGAAAAACAAAGTGATTGGGGGGAGGGGAATTTAACCTATAAATCAAAAGACACTCAAAAGAAAAGCTGGTCAAGACTAAATTGATGTCTAGAGATGTACAGGTAAGTGATAAAACCATCAAGAAACATAAGAATGTGGTTACTGTAAAAGCCAGGACATGGTTACTTCTAAGTGAGTGAGAAGGGGCCGTGATTGGGATGGGGCAAATGGAGGGGTTTCTGGAGTGGCTGGCAAAGTTCATTTTCTTGACCCGGGTGGTGGTTTCAAGGATATTAGCCTTATAATAATTCATTAAGCTGTGTGTTTGTTTTGTGTCATTTTCTGTAGTCATCATTTGTTGAGGAGAGGGGTTTAAGAATAAAAAGATTAAAAGGAAAAGAGTGTAAGAAACAAAAACAAGAGGATATCAGAACTTCCAGGGGCTATCTAAGGAAGAAAATTAATAGATTCTAACAAGGGGCAACAACTATGAGAATGTTATATATTTCACATCCCTATCTTGGTGGTTTAGTTCATCCTGCTAGTTCATCCCCTAGTTATTCATTATAAAATCACATAAACAGAAAGTGTTCAGGCCATTTTCTCAGAAGGAAAGAGAAGGGGGAAGATAGCATCATTTCATTCATTCATGCTTTCATCCTGAGCACCATTTTGTAACAGATTCTGCAAGGTTCTGGGACTATAACAAGGAGTAAGGCTCAGTTCCCACCCCCCAAAGGAACCCACAACAATCTTTGGGAAAAAGGAGCCTTATTTGTTTGTCTTGTTCTTTTGTTGTTTTCAGTTTTATATCCCACATATCAGTGAAATCACATGGTTCTTGACTTTTTCTGTCTGACTTATTTTGCTTAGCATAATACAAATGAAGAAACAAAAACTCATAGACACAGACAATAGTTTAGTGGTTACCAGAGGGTATAGGGGGAGGGGAGCGTGGTAGATGAGGGTAAAGGGGATCAAATATATGGTGATGGAAAGAGAACTGACTCTGGGTGATGAACACACAATGTGATATATGAATGATGTATCCTAGTACTGTACACCTGAAACCTATATAACTTTACTAACAATTATCACCCCAATAAATGTTAATTTAAAAAAAAGAAAAGAAAAGAAAAGAGCCTCAAGAGGTGGCCAATCAAAGGACAAGAAGACGCTAAAATCCCTGAGGGCTTTGAAAGGGAAATAAAAGACTCAAAGATTGAGGCCAAAACAGAGAATTAACCTGCTACATGTCTGACACCAGGAGACATGTGCAATGAATGACTAACGTCCTCATTTGTTTGACCTACCACATGTAAAACAACTTCCAATTCCTCAATGATTTTTCTAAAAAAAGAAAAACAAAGTTATTTGTGGTTAATATCGGTTGATCTGGGGAGAATGTGATGGGGGGCTATACATGTAGGCTTAAGAGGGTTGGTGAGGTTTTCATTCATAAGTTGGATGGGGGAATTCATGGTTATTCACTTAGTGCTACATTTCATAACTTCCATACATGTTACATGTTATTTTTGGTGTGTTTTAGCAAACATTATATAACAAAATCTAATAAAAATAGCAGTTGAATAACACAATTAAAGTAATGTTACAGGGTAAAATTTGAAAATTGGTCCCTTTCCAAATGGACTAACTTGCTTGTCACACGCTGTTACAGGAGTCAAAAGAAAACATATAAAGTTTTGAGGCCTGGGAGAGAGACATGCAGCTATTTTCCTGCCCTTAAGTGTGACCAATATTTATACACCAGAAACTAATAAAAAAAAAAAAAAATCTGTGGCCAACATAGAAAAAAATACTACCAAATAGCATTATATTAATATTTAAAACATTACTATTCGTTCAAAGCACCTGAACAGCCCTTTACAAAGTACATCCTCAAACATTTGTCTCATTTGATTGTCACAGAAGCCTGCCTGGGAGACACTGCAAAGTCCACTGAAAAGGACACACAGCTCCTTCAGACAACTCAATTAGTGTAAATGACGAACCACCAATTCCCACTCTGCCATTGTTTCCCACTTCCTCATTTCTTTATCATGCCCTGAAGATTTCTGTATCGTAAAACACAGTGGATGCCAATAGCAAGTAACACATGGTTACTGTGTGCCAAATACAGTCCCTGTACTAATGCTTTATGTACATTATTTCCTCTAATCCTCCCAACCGTCATGGAAGGAAGTAGTATGATTTTCCATAATATAACGTATGAGAAGATGAAGACTCAGAAATGTGCAGTCACTGGCCTCACATAGGGAAGAGTTGGTCACAGAGCTAGGACTAGAATCCAAGCCCGTTTGATACCAAAGTCGACGTTCCTAACCATTGTTTGACACTGTCTCCCACAACAAATGAATGGTCTTGAAAACCCTTTCCAGCATCTTCCCAAACACCAATGAAGGCAACGTTCACAAGACTACATTCCATACGACCCACTCACCAACTGGATTTTTGGCATCGATTCCTTCAGAAGAAAGATCATGCTCTTTAAGTTCTCTGAGTCGATGTTTTCTGACAGTTCGTAGAGCAGGTTTCTAGGACATACACCCAAAGAAACAAATGAAGCCTTACCCTTGCAGAGGACAGTAAATTGAGTACTTTTACCAATGCTTTCTCTCATGTAAATGATCACAACCTTGTGAGTAGACAATTATTAATCCCATTTCATAGATTCAAAAACCAAAACTTTGAGTTTCAAAGTGACCTATTAAATTAAGATAACACAGTAAGCAATGGGGTTCCAAGTCCAGTGCGAGGAAGGCATAAAACACAATTTCCGCATGCCCTCCCATCTCCCAACTCCATTCTAGGAATTCAGGCTTACTTTATAGGCCTTTGTCAGAGAGAACCTGATACCAGTCAATGTAAAGTCTGCTGCTGAAGAGAAAGGAAACTACCCCAACTTCTGGATAGCCATTTAATGGACAACCAGAAAAATTGAATACTTCAATCACACACTAACACCTCTGAACATCAGAGACCATTCCTCAGTTGTTTAAGCAGCAGAGTGGATATAACAATTTCCAGAATCCCTTCACTGACCCAAAAATAGAGGCCTGAAGGACATAATTACCCAGGTAATTAGATAAAATAACACTTTAATGGCTCCTCCTTTGAAGGAGGTTCTCTGTCAGTGAAGTCCTCTGTAGATATTATGTCCGTGGACAATTTAAAACAGTGTTGTCTAAGATCTGATCCATGATAGGCCTGAGGCCTATATTTTACCTTTCTGGGTTTCACCCAAAAATGTAACTGGACATGGCATAAATGATGTCCCTCCTTGACCCCAGAGACACATCTTTTTCCACTTTGCTAATTTGGCTACAAGTGTGCATTCCTCTCTTCTCAAATCACTGGATATAAGCGGACACACCCAGTGGCTCACAAGCCAAAGGACTGCTGGGAGTGGAATTTGGGAAAAGAGAAAAACGTAGGCCTGCTACACTGACATGGCCTTCCCTTGGCAGTGAGAAGTAGAACTAAGGGAAGCCACCATCAGACCCTGAGAGCCCCAACCTCTCATCTCATCACCACCTAGAACTGAGAAATCTCCTAGTATAGAATCACTATATTATACAAGGAGGTAGATTAGAAAAAGACCTTAATCCCCGCCTCCTTTCAAAGCCCCATGGCTTGACCACTAAATGGAAAATCCTCCTCACCTGAATGGAGAGACCTTTCTTCGGATGGGCAGCAAACTCTCCACTCGTTCTTTGGTGTAGTTGAGGTGTTTCAGCAGTAAGATCTGCTTCATGATATAGAGGAGTTCTGCTAGGAAGAAGGGATCTTCCTCACTCAGCAGCTCCCCTGCCAAGAGATGATCAAAAACATCCATGGCTGAGCGGGACCCCTCCAGCTTCTTGGAGGAGACAAAATCTTGGCAGAGAAACTTTAGTTGCTCCACCTCACGATCCCCCAGGTTTCCATCAATTTTCAGAAGCCTCCCGCGAAGGTTCTCTCTATGATTATCATCTGAACTGGAAGTCACGGCCATTCTGAAAGACAGAGGCCAGGCAGCATGTTAGAGAGTTAAGGACACATTGCACCACAATTTCCCAGGACCTCGCCCACTTCCGGCCTCCTCTGTTCCAGGCACTAGACTTGCCTAGAAATGCTGAAAAGTAAAAAATTACTGAAATCGGGGGCCGGCCCAGTGGCTCAAGCGGTTAGAGCTCTGTGCTCCTAACTCCGAAGGCTGCCGGTTCGATTCCCGCATGGGCCAGTGGGCTCTCAACCATAAGGTTGCCAGTTTAATTCCTTGAGTCCCGCAAGGGATGATGGGCTCTGCCCCCTGCAACTAAAATTGAACACGGCACCTTGACCTGAGCTGCTGCTGAGCTCCCGGATGACTCAGTTGGTTGAAGTGTGTCCTCTCAACCACAAGGTTGCCAGTTCGACTCCCGCAAAGGCTGTGCCCTCTGCAACTAGCAACGGCAACTGGACCTGGAGCTGAGCTGTGCCCTCCACAACTAAGACTGAAAGGAAAACAACTTGAAGCTGAACGGCACCCTCCACAACTAAGATTGAAAGGACAACACACTGTTCCCCAATAAAGTCCTGTTCCCCTTCCCCAATAAAATCTTTAAAAAAAAAAAATTACTGAAATAAAAACTACTGCAAAGGTACTTCAATAACCAATAGCCCAGAAAACTCTACCCCAACTCTTTATGCTAATCCTTTAGGAAGTCTGGAAGGAGCTTTTATTGGAACTCATTTACGCTGATTTCTCTGAAATAAAAATATCTCCCTTGAGAACTAGTCAAAAAGGAAGATCAGCACAATTTTTCTCATCGGAGTACTTCTTCTGGTTGGAGCTCTTAATCCATTTCCACCAAATGGCAGAAACAGCACTTAGATTTATGTCCTACATTTTATAAATAAAGCAATCTGGGAGTTTATATTTCGGAAGTGTCTACCAACCCAAGAACAATGAGGTAACATTGCTAATTATAACAAAACAGGCCTGTATCTAACAGAAAGAGAAACCATAATCCTAGACCCCAGAAATAAAGGGAGGTTTTTGACGAGTTTCTGAAATCAATGTAGGAAATCACAAACTACCTGAGTCAGTATTTCCACCTGACCAGTTCGTAAACTACGGTATTTTCTACACTAAATTTCATTCTAGTCCAAGGAGCAATACATTGATAAAAATTATTTTTTCCCCCCAACAAAAGCAGCTGGACTTTATTTCCAGGAAGCTAGGGAAGAGCAGGGCAAGTGAGGGTCTCTGCAGAACTCCCATTGTTGAGCAGGATTGCCAGGTTCCGGATCTGTCTGGAAGGCAAGAAAGGATGGGTGTCCTGCCCACTTTGGTCCATACTGCAGGCTGGGGATCCAGGCCCTCACTACCTGAGGCCGAGATAGGTAACGGTCTTCCCTATATTCCTCAGGTTTTCCAATAGAGTATCCACGCTGTGCTCAGACTTGATGAAAACCTTCTTGCTGGGCAGGTCGATCTCAAACTGAACTCCTCCTAGCTTGTTGAGGGACCGCATTAGCTCAGCCTTCACAGGCCATGTCTATGGAAAACTCGTGCTTCTGTATGTGTGAGGAGGTGATGGCTGTGATGCTTCTCCTGGTTGTTGATAAAAATTCTTCAATGTAATATTATTCATTCTATAAGGACTTGAGGTATATATCCACTATGTAAGACTTGGCTATTTAGAAACAAGAAACTGCTTTCTAAAGGAACGAGAGCATGGGAAAAAACAAAACTTCAATAGTTTTATCTAGGTGGTATAATTATAGATACTATAAATTTTTCTCTGGGCTCCTGTACAAGTTTCTCAAATTTTATACAATGAACGTATATTACTTTTATGATTAGACAAAGGGAAAAAAATGTCATTTTAATGTAACCATCCATGAGGCCTTCCCTTCTAGCAGCCCTGTGATACAGTTTCTTGGAGACATCTTCTTTTTTTATTATTATTATTAAATTTATTGGGGTGACTCACACCTGTTAGAATGGTTATCACCAATAAGACAAAATAATAACAAGTGTTGGAGAGACTGTGGAGAAAAAGGAACCCTCATACACTGTTGGTGGGAATGTAAATTGGTGCAGCTGTTATGGAAAACAGTATGAAGGTTCCTCAAAAATTTAAGAAGAGAATTACCGTATGACCCATCTTCCTATTCTAACACATCGTACATTTGCCTTGAAGTTCCTGAAGAGTCTAAATCTCTAGCTTTGGTGACTAGCGTATATTTCTGCCAATAAGTCTGTGTTGAAGCCTTCCCAGGGCTGTTCAAACTTTCATTTTCCTTGGGTCGGCTAATAAATGCAGTCAGAAATAGTGCCATTACTGAAAATACGAGTTTCTGCAAGTTTCTATGACATGAAGCAAGGGAAAGGCGGGAGTGTAAGACCCGCGGGGGGGGGGGGGGGGAGGTGTTAATTACATACCTTCAAATCAAATTCGACTGAGCCTCTGGAAGTAAACGGTTCTTGGAGAAATTGACTGAAAACAAAGTTTTAAAGAAATTAGAATCCTTTGTGTGCTCCAAGTTCCAAGGAAGCTCTCCTTTACCCGGGAAGAGAACTCAAGACTTGCTGCTGGCCATGCAAGTGAAAACTGGCTCTTCTGGTTTCAGTATCTTTAACTTTTAACTTCCTGATGGCGTCATCACTGCTTTCCCCGCTCTTTTTCCTGGGGTTAGAATAATCCTGATAAACAGCGTCTCCTAAAGGTAGATTCACAACTTTCCACAACTGTAGAGCTCGGGACTTCCCCAGGTAACACCAAGGGCTCTTAAAATTAACCCCTGGAAAGCACTGTGTGCTTTAGCCATTCCTTGGGTCACTCCCCTCTGAAAGTTAAAAAGGGAAGTGTCAAGTTTACTAAACATCTCCTTTCCCAAATGCACTTAAACTTTAAAATAAAACCCAACCTTACCACAAAGAAAAATAATAAGAAGGAAAAATGTTAAAAGGATAAATGAAAAAATAGATAAATAAAACCCACAAAGTTCATGATATAGTAGTCAGCCATTAACCCTTTTTCAAATAAGTCGACGTGCAAATAAACAAGCAAAACAAAAATTTTTAAGGTAAAAAAAAAAAAGGAGGGGGACTTGAACTATAAGCCCATTTGAGGTATTTGCAAGGCACTCAGCTAAAAGTAGACAAAACTGATGAAGTCTGTGCCCTCACAGCACATTCAGGGCAGCAGAAAAGAGACTTTGAAGACATTATTTCTAAGAATAATAACTACCATGTGCAGGCACCCTTCATTCACTTAATCACCCCAAGTCTCTGAGATAAATATTATTACCATGACCCCTCTTTTAAGATGTGAAAACTAAGACACAAAAGGTTGGGTGATTTGTCCAAAGTCACACAGTGAAGTCGTGAGAAAGCCAAAACTTAAACTAGCAAGTTTGGCTCTAAGTCGCTACACTATAACAGCTAATTCAAATGTGCAGGGCTCTGGGAAGAAGTACGAAATCTTAGATATTTTATCTCTGAACAAAAATAAGATTTATAATGCGTGATTAACAAATGTATTAAAGTGCACCCATATCCTAGGTATGAGTTAGAGAACTGTGTTTAATAAAGACAAGCCCTAGGGGTGATGTGGTTGCACAACAGCATAAATGTACTTAATGCCACTGAATTGTACACTTAAAAATGGTTAAAATGGTAAATTTTATGTTATATATATTTTAACACGATTTTTTTAAAAAAGATAAAGACAGATAAGCCCTCAGTCTTGGTCTTCTATTCAGATGTTCAATTATAAATATTTCATTCCCTTAGACCATTTCAGCAGTTTGGTGAAACTATCACTTCTCACCTTGTTCATAAAGTGTATCAGGTTTTTCCATTTTTCCCATAATATTAAACATTTAAGCTCTTCCTATGTGTATAGCACTGAATTGGGCACAATTAGAAAGCAAAAGTGAATAAAACTCAGTGTGTGCCTTCCATAATAACTATGACTACGACCATTTCTTGACCCCTTGTTTTCTGATGAACTGTCTGAAATCGGCACTATTATCCACATTCAATAGACGAGGAAATCAAAACTCAGAGAGGCAAAGTACCTTGTCGTCATCCCAAAGGAAGAGATAGGAAGTCAGGATTCAAACCTAGGTCTCTCTGATTCCAAATCCCATGCTCTTGATCCCAAGGCTACTTACAGCTGCCTGTGACTCCATATGACACATTACAAAATATCTGTAATTATATATGCCACAATGGGGCTTCGCCTAAGTGCCACAAGAGACCCAAGGAGCAAGGTATGAATCCAGAGATGGGGATGCCTTGGAGGAGGAGATATCTGAGCTAAGCCTGGAAGGTAGAGGTAGACTAGAGACACCTGAAGTGAACTTAAACTTTTATCCTGGTACCCCTAGTGTGCAAGGGAAACACTTGAACCAAGTTACAGAGGTGAGATTGTGTGCTGAGTTATTTGTATTCAGTATTTCATATTTCCTCTCATTTAGAATACAATTACTGAGAGCATGCTGATGGTGAGTTGATGGTAGTACAAAGAATAAACATTTCTTACAGCCTCTTTCCCCACTGCGCCCACAAGAAGAGCCAATCAAAGTCTTTATAGTCTCTTATAGTGGTGCAAGTCAACTACTGCCCTGGTGACAAAGGGGAAATACCACACTGTTTCTGCCTTGGGAGGGGATGCTGGTAGCAATAGTTGGCTTTTCTTAACATCCGGGCTTTGGTCCAAGTTCCCCATCCTCAAAGTCCATAAAGGGAGTAAAAACTTCTGAATTACAGAATGGATACAAGTGAGAGGGGAGCTGGGTATACTAGCTGGAGAAGAGCTCGGTGCCCTGAAGCTTCCCCTCCTCTTCCTGTGGTAGCAGGTTCTTTTGATTAGCCATCCCATCCCCAACTTCCAGGACCCCCTTTCTCTTTCACTCTATCCCTCTATCCACAAACTCCAGACCTTCCCAAAACTAGTTTTATTCTGGGTATACAGAAGCATGGTAAAGCTAAATTCTGAAGAGAAGACTTTTTCTGGTAAGGATCCTAGCAGAGATTTCCAAATACCAAATCCAACATGACAAAGTAACTGCTTGAACTAAAGTTGACCCTTGAGATCTCCAAATAGGGAACTGTTAAGAGACTGTAGCTAGGCAAATGAGAAGCAACCCATTTTGTATTCACTATACTACAGACAGATCTATTTCAACATGTCTATTATTACAAAAGTGGTTTATAAAAGAAGTAGGAAGGAGGAAGGAGGAAGAAGAGAACGAGGAGAAGGAGGAGGAGGAGACAGGGAGAACTTCCAAAATTTAGTGTAGAAAATATAGGAAATATAGAAATGCAGTCATTTATAATCTATAACTACTGTTAAAATGTTAATGTATATCCTTTCACTTTTCTCTGTGTATATTGTTTTCCAAAAATTGAATTATGCTGTACAATTTGCTTTTTCCACTTAACACATATATATTTTTTTCGTATCACTATGAAAAATGTTTAGTGGCTAGATGATATTCCCTTCCATGGATGTACCATATTTATCTAACCAATTTCTGATTATTAGACATTTAATTTGTTTTTAATTTTTTTCTATTATAAACAAGGCTGCATTGAAGATTCTTAGCGATAAATCTTTGCACAAATTTATAATTATTTCCTTAGGATGAACCCAAATGTATAATTAGCACGCTGATCTTTAAATTCACCCGTCCCCAGATTATGAACCTGAAGGCTTTCCATCCCACTTTCTTGTTTAAATGGGCTTGGGGCAAGAGATAGGTAATTCTGAAATAACAAAACCTCACAAGATGGTGATATTTCCTAAAAGAGTTCAACAAACTAGCATTAGATCGAGTAGGAAACTAGGTGGATAAAGGAGTAAAATATTTTGAATGCTGATTTTAAAAGAACCAAAAGATAGAGACAGAAGGGTCTTTCATTTAGAAGATAGCTTGTTTCTAAGACGAAAAAATTAGGGAGATAGCTGTTTTAGCCTTTGATTTAATAATTTTTCAAAATGGCAGCATGGGACACAGCCATTCTACAAAAAGCTACAAGAATGAGGCAGTGACAAGAAATGTCACTGATATTAATGTATGTAGGAAAGGAATTTAGTGGAGATGGAAAAACACCCCGAATTGATCTATACATTCAGTGCAATCACTATCAAAATTCTAACTGCCCTCTTTACAGAAATTGATTCTAAAAGTCATAGAAATGTCAAATATATGGTGACGGAAGGAGAACTGACTCTGGGTGGTGAACACACAATGTGATTTATAGATGATGTAATACAGAATTGCACACCTGAAATCTATGTAACTTTACTAACAATTGTCTTTAATTTAATAAACTTTAATTTAAAAAGAAAAGTCATAGAAATGTAAGGGACTCAAAATAGCCAAAATAATCTTGGAAAAGAAAAACAAAGTTGGAAGACTCGCATTTCCCAATTTCAAAACTTACTACAAAGCTACAATAATCAAGACAGTGTGGTACTGGCATAAGAATAGACTTATAGATCAATGGAATAGAATTGAGAGTGCAGAAATAAACCCTTACATTTATAGTCAGTTGATTTTCAACAAGGGTAACAAGACAATTCAGTGGGAGAAAGAACTGTCTTTTCAACAAATAGTGCAGGATATCCACATGCAAAAGAATGAAGTTGGACCCATACCTCACACCATATGCAAAAAATAACTCAAAATGGATCAGCGACCTAAATGTAAGAACTAAACTCATAAAACTCTTACAGAAAACATACATGTAACTCTTCGTGACCTTGCATTAGGCAATAATTTCTTACATATAAGAAAAAGCATAAGCAACAAAAGAAAAAAGAGATCTATTGGACTTCATCAAAATCCAAAAATGTTATGCTGAAAAGGACACTATCAAGAAAGCGAAATGATAACCCACAGAATGGGAGAAAATATTTGCAAATCTTATGTCTGATAAGAGACTAGTATCCAAGTAAGCAATGATGGCTTATGCTGAAGGCAGCGACAAGGGATATGGAGAGAGAGGAGAGGATGAATCTGAAAGACCTTTGTGGAGTAAGACTGATGGAATTTGATGACTGATTACTACTGTAAGGGAGGATGCTGGGAGTCTAAAGAGGAAGAGAAGTTTGTTGGCGAGAAAACTGGGCATGAGGTCTCTTAAAAAGGGATCACTTGTGTATGTATCTCTTTCACTGTATATAAGACAGGATATTATAATTTATTATAATTAGCTGTGTTTGAGTCTGCCTCCTCCATGACTCATTCATCTCATCTCCCCACTGTCTAGTGCCCTCTCTTGCACAGATCATGTTAACACTGAATGAAAGAGTATGGCAGAGATTGGCTTTGGTTTGGGGTGGGTGGGGGGAAGCAGGGAATGGTAGGGAATAAGTAATTACAGAAATTGGGAGGCAGGAAGTTCTCCAGCCTACTGCCTCCCTCCTCAGCCTCAGTCAGAAGCCTGCCCCAGGGGAGATCCCAATTTTCCCTCAGTCATTTCCTTCTCCGGGTTAGCCCCCACCGTGTGATAGTGTTGTATGGCTGAGACACGGGTGGCTTCAGTATGGGGGAGAGTGTCTCCCCCAGATTCTGCTACCATCACCCATAAACTGATTCTAAACAGGCATTGTAGGTGAAGCCTCAGACTTTTACTTCCCTCCTCTAAACCACCAAACCTTGAGATGTATGGCAAGAGGTGGCATGTCTTTAGCATGTCTTTAAGTGGCACAGGCTGATGTGACAAGGGGAAAAGGGGAGCAGCCAGGAAGGTGCAAACAGCAGACAGAAAAGGAGGCTAAGGACCTGAGCCCTGGGGATGTCAAAGGAGAAAGGAACCAGTGGGCATTTTAATTATTATTATTAATTAAAATATGTTAACCATTTGTATTATTAAAAAATCATTTAAATCAACAGAGAAGAAAATGAATCTGATTTAACTATTAACTGGACGTAACAATTATCAATATTTGCTACATTTAGGTCAGTTTTGGGGGAAGTATTTTAAGATAATTCAGACAATATGACATTAAATCCTTAAATGTTTCAATATGCATTGCTAATAAAAACACGTTCGTACATGTGAAAGAAAAAGAGACTAGTATCCAGACTATATAAAGAATACTTACAACTGAACA
Source organism: Rhinolophus sinicus (assembly GCF_057876585.1). NCBI lineage: Eukaryota > Metazoa > Chordata > Mammalia > Chiroptera > Rhinolophidae > Rhinolophus > Rhinolophus sinicus. Next base: position 183,635,060 of record NC_142517.1, on the reverse strand, counting down.
ATAAAAAGGCAATCAACAAAAAAAATGGTAAAGTATTTGAATAGCTGTCTCTACAAAGATACACATATGGCCAATATTTACATGAAAAAAATGCTCGACATCAACATCATTAGTCATTAGGGAAATGCAAATCAAAACCACAATAAGATACCACTCAGTAGGACAGTTATAAGAAAAAAAAGACAAATAATAACAAGTGTTGGCAAGAATGTGGAGAAATTGGAACCCTCACACACTGATGGGAATGTAAAGTGGTACAGCCACTTAGGAAAACAGTTTGGCAGTTTCTCAAAAAGTTAAACATAGATTTACTATATGACAGAGCAATTCTACTCCTATGTATATACCCAAGACAATTGAAAATATATGTCCACACAAAAACTAATATATGAATACTCATAGCAGCATCATTCATGATGTCCAAAAAGATAGCAACAATTCAAATTTCCATCAATAAACAAAATGTAGTATATCTAGACACTGGAATATTATTCAACCATAAAATGAAATGAAGTACTGATATGTCCCACAACATGGATGAAAACATTATGCTAAGTGGAAGAAATCAGACACATAATGCCATGTGTTGTATGGCTTATAGGAAATATTCAGAATAGGCAAATACATAGAGACTGATAGTGGATTAGTGGTTGCTAGGGGCTGGGGGAGGGCAGGAATAGGGAATGATAGCTAATAGGGATGGGGTTTCTTTTTAGGTCGATGAAAATGTCCTGAAATTAGATTATGGTGATGATTGCAGAAGTTTAAATATACTGAAAACCACTGAATTGTCCACGTTAAAAGGATGAATCTTGTGATATGTGAATTCTACCTGAATGAAAAAAGAAAGGGAGATCTAGGATATGTCACAATCACATCATACCCTTGTGATAGCTAATTTTATGTGTCCATTTGATGGCTAAGGGATACCCAGAGAGCCAGTAAACTTTATTTCTGTCTGTGAGAGTGCTTTGGAAGAGATTTAGCATTTGAATCAGTAGACTGAGTAAAGAAAATCTGCTCTCACCAATGTAGGTGGGCAACATCTAATTCATTAAGGGTCCAACAAAAAAGAAGGAAGGACAACTTCTTTCTCTCTCTTCAACTGGGATGTTCATCTTCTCCTACCTTCAGACATTGGAGCTCCTGGTTCTCAGGGCTTTGGACTTCTGTACTTAAAACAGCAGACCTCCTCACTCCTCCATTCCATCCCTCACCCCACCTCCCAGCCACAATTTTATTGTGTATGCACTGAAGAATCTTGAAGGTTTCTAAGGATGGAGGTGACAAAGCTGCATTTAGAGAGATTCTTTGGGTTGCCATGTATGAAATCACAGGATTGAGAGGTTGTGGCAGAAACAGTGAGAAACTATTGTCATAGCTCAATGAAGAGGGCCCCTATATTCGTTGCAGCATTATTTATAATAGCCAAGATATGGGAATAACCTAAGTGCCCATCAATGGATTAATGGATAAAGAAGAGGTGGTATATATTTCAGTGGAGAAGTAATGAAGGCAGGGAAGTATACTGACGGAGATAGGTGGAAAAGATTACAGATATAGAACCAACTTGATTTAGAAAATAGCTGGATATAGAAATACAGGAGAAGGTAGGTTGTAGTGAGAATGATCTTCTGAGGTCCTATTAACTTAAATTGGAGACACAGGCAGAAGAGATTTGAAATAGAGGTGTTTTGTTTTTTATGTTTGGAGTATATCGAGTCTGAGGTGCCAGAGGGAAAATCAAGTGGAAGCATCTGCCAGGAAGTTGCAGGGTGAAATCTGAACTTTAAGAGAAGAGGCTGGGCTAGAAATATCCATTTTGTTAGTGACATAAGAGTATTAATTTAATCTACAAAGTTGTCACCAAAAAATAGAGAGAAAACAAAGGAGTGATTCTTGGGAATATCCTCCTTTAGGGATCCGGAGGGGAAAGATACTAAGAAGACTTGCCAGAGAAATCCTTGATAGAACTTATATAGTGAAATACCTTGGAGAAGCAGGAAAGTGACAATGATCCAATAGAATCCACGGATCACTGTTTTAGTAACAAAGATCAATGTCAACCTTGGACCTTGTAGATTTCATAGGATGATTAAAGGTGAAATCCAGATGGCAGGGAAGTATAGAGTAAATGGGAAAGACAGAATGGAGGAAGTATAGAGTAGCCTAGAATTTACACAAGACAGTGGTTTGAAAAAGAGGGACGTTATTTGATGGGGAAGTCAGAGCTTGGTTTTAGACTGAAGGATAAAAGACAAAGGAAGAGATTAAAGATGGAAGACAGTCGAAATAATGCTTAGTCATGAAAGAGGACTGACTTATGCCAGAAGAGGGACTAAGAAAGGGATAGGAATCCTAGGTCTGGGGCAGGAAGTCCTTACCAGATAAGGAAGAAGAGATGTTTCTTGTATCATCATTTAAACAGCGAAAAACTGAATGACTTAAATAGCATACAGACATATTGATATAAAAATGGCCACATGAATGAAAAGAAAGAGAACAGTGTTAAAACAATATGCCATTTATGTTTAAAATAAAATGAATATATTGTTTATATATATTAAAGAGACTAGACCATTTTTACAATAAGTAATTTTTATTTTATTTTTAAAAGTTACGATATGTGCTCTATATAAAATGAAACAAATAATATGTTTACTATTTAAAAATGTTATTGCTTTCCTTGGTATTCCCAACATTGGGTACATCAAGACTTAATATAAAGCTATAGTGATCAAAATAATGGTGTATTGGTGAAAGAATAGAATAAAAATCAGTGGAACACCTAGAGGGCCCAGAAATAAACTCATAGAAATAAAACCAACTGATCTTTGGCAAAGGAACAAAGACAACTCAATGGAGAAAAGATAGTGTTTTCAAAACCGAGTGCCAGAAAAATAGGACATGCAAAAAAATACTAATAATGTAGACACAAACCTTAAACCTTTCACACAAAAAAATTAACTCAAAATGGATCATGGACTTAAATGTAAAATGCAAAACTCTACAACTTCTAGAAAACAACACAGGAGAAAATCTAGGTAAACTTGGGTTTTGCGATAATTTCTTAGATACAACATCTAAAACAAAATCCAGGAAAGAAAATAATTGATAAGTTGGACTTCATTAAAATTAAAACTTCTACTCTGTAAAAGACACTAGCATGAAAAGACAATCAATCCACAGACTGGGAGGAAATGTTTGTAAAATGTGTCTGATAAAGAACTTACATGCAAAATATACAACGAACTCTTAAAACTCAACAGTAAGAAAATAAACAATTCAATTTAAAAATCAGCAAAAAAGTTGAACAGACATCTCAACAAAGATATACATATTGCAAATAAGAATATGAAAATATGCTCATCATCATATGTCATGAGGTAATCAAAAATTAAAACACAATACCACTCCCATCTACTGAAAAGGCTAAAATCCGAAACACTAACACTACCAAATGCAGAGCAAAATCTAGTACAGCAACTTGGGAATACAGCCTTGTATTCTCTTTCAAAGTTAAACATAGGCCTACCATACAATTGCTTTCCTTTGTATTTAGCCAAATGAGTTGAGCACTTATTTCTATATAAAAATCAACACACAAATGTTTATAGAAGCTTTACTCATAATGTCAAAACTTGTAAGCATCCCAAATGTCCCTCAATAGGTAAATGAATAAAAATTCTGTAGTTTATCTATACAATGGAGTATTATTCAGCTACTTAATGTTTCGTATCTGTACAATAGGAAAAAAATGAGGACAATCATACCTACCTCATAAAGATTAAGAGACAATGCATGTAAAATGAGCTAACAGCTCAATGTAAGCTCTTATTATTTGTATATATAATATTAATATCTACATAAAATTCCAGCCAGTGGACATCTCATCATAACCATGCCCCTATGACTGAATACATAGCTATTCTCAGTTATGGGCTGTTATTAGGTTTGAAGTATTTTAGTACATTTCTCTCTTTTATATTTAGGTCCACTACTTAAAGTGATATACTAAGAATCCTCACACATACTTAAGAATATTTTATTTAAGCTGGGTTGTAGTTACATGAGTTATTCATTATATTGTTATCTAAATGTCATTCTCTTTAGTATGTCTAAAGTATTTCATTAAAAAATTATACTCAGTGAAAAATAAGCATATAGTAACCAAATGCTTGTGTACACAAGTGCCAAAGAAAGGGTCATAGATTCCACTATTACAGTAAAATAACTCACAAAATAATTTACATGAGAACTGACTAGAAGGCAAAGATAGGGACCTTTAAGGCTCTTCCCAAAATAACCACATCTTCTGGCTTTCCCTTCACCACTGCTCACATTCTTTCCCCTCCAGCTAAAAGTTACTGTCTTGCATTTCCCGTTCCTTTACTTGTTACTTCTCCCACTGCATTTTCTCTTCTCCATCTCAGCCTGCCAAAATCCTACCAACTTTTCAAGGTTTGATTCAGTCTTTCCAAAACAACTTCTCCATAGTGTGGTATAATAATAGTGATGATGTTTGCATGGCATCACCAAAGCAGTCATAAAAACTCTCATTGGGTATGATCATAAAGGTTCCTTCATTTCATTCTCAGAACATTTCTGTGAAGTAGGCAAAGGAAGGCAAGGCCTTATTCCTCCCTTTTTGTCAGCCTGGACCTGGAATCACAATCCCCCTTTACTCCACCCCAAGACCCTTGCAAAACACACCAGCAAACACCTAGCATTCTTCTCTTTGGCTTTGGGGATTGACGGATGGATGGTGTTAATAAAAACAAGGTAATCAAAGCGGAAAAAAAAAGTGACAAAAGAAACAGACAACACAGTATAATTTAACAAGTGATTGTTTAAAAAGAGGGAAAGAAAGGGAGGGAAGGAAAGAAAAGATGCTGATTTGTCAAGATCTGTATTTTCACCATGCCAGGCCACCTTTCTGGGGAGAGAATGGGCCTGGACATGTAAGAGTGGAGTATGATGCCTTCCCCAGAATGCATGCCACACGTTTCCAATGTTTGTTCTAGTTTCACAAGAACACGAGAACATAAGGCTGGTTGTAAACATTCTAGACCTGGCACCACCACTGACTTTCTTTGAGATTTGGGAACAAGTCACTTAAAAGCTGTGTGCCTTAATTTCTTCAGTAATACAGTATTATTTTTAAGTTTTTGGTTAATAGCATATAAACATACATATAAAACTAAAACAATAATATAAATGTACACAAGTGGACACTTTGCTCAAGCAGTAGTTTGCCATAATCAGGAGTGTCTAGACGCTGATGGTAACCACTCCGAGCACCTCTTGTAATTGCAGAAGTCAAACGTGACTTGTATTCATCTTATCAGTCTAGATTGAGTATTACAATTTTAATAGTTTTGTCCTTTCTTAACATGTGTATACATTTTTTTGGCACTGTGTGTGTGTGTGTGTGCGCGCGCGCGTGTGTGTATTTATAGCTGACATTCAAAATTATTGTACATCAGTTTCAGGTGTACAGCGCAGTGGTCAGGCATCTACAAAGTCAATGAAGTGATCACCCCAGTAAGTCCAGTACCCATCTGGCACCCCACATAATCTTTACAACATTATTATGTTCTCCATACTGTATTTAACATTCCTGTGACTATTTTGTGACTACCAATTTGTACTTTCCAATCCCTTCACTTTCTCCTCCACCCCCCAAACCCCTCCCATCTGTAATAGTAGCCATCAGTTTTTTTCTCTGTATCTCTGAGTCTATTTTTGTTTGCTCATTTATTCTGTTCCTTAGATTCCACATACAAGATCATACGGTACTTGTCTTTCTCAGTCTATTTCACTTAGCATCATATTCTCTAGGTCCATCCATGTTGTTGCGAATGGTAAAGATTTCATTCTTTTTCACAGACAAGTAATATTCCATTGGATAAATGTACCACAGTTTCTTTATCCAATTGTCTACCAATGGACATTTCAGTTGTTTCCATAGCTTGGCTATTGTGAATAGTGCTGCAGGAACATTGGAGAGCACATATTTTCTTGAATTAGTGTTTTGGATTCCTTTGGCTAGATAACCAGGAGTAGAACTGCTGTGTCATAAGGTAGCTTCACTTCCAGGTTTTTGTGTGTGTGTGCGTGTGTGTTTTTTTTATGTTTTTACTTTTTGGTTTTTTTTAACATTTTTTAAAAATTAGTTTCAGGTGTACAAAACAATGTAATAGTTAGACATTTATCGTTTATATCCCTCACACAGTGATAACCCACTGACCCCATCTACTACCCCTCTGACATCGCATGCAGCCATTACATTTCCACTGTCTCTATTCCTAATGCTGTACTCCACTTCTTGTAAATATATATATATGTATATTTACGAATTTTTTTTGGGGGGGGTTGAGTTGCATGAGTTCTTTATAAATACTGAATATTAACCTCTTATCAGATGTATCATTGGCAAATGTCTTCTCTCATTCAGCACGATATCTTTTTGTTTTGTTGATGGTTTCCTTTGCTGTGATAAAACTTTCTAGCTTGATATAGATGTAGTGTAGTCCCATTTATTTATTTTTCCATTTGTTTCTTGTCTAAGAGGATACATCAGTAAAAATATCACTAAGGGCAATGTCTTCAAGCTTACTTCCTATATTTTCTTCTAGGAGTTTTATGGTTTCTAGTCTTACATTTAAGTCTAATCCATTTTGAGTTTATTCTTGTATATGGCATAAGAAGGTGGTCCAGTTTCTTTTTTTTTTTTTTTTTTTTGCACGTGTCTGTCCAATTTTCCAGCACCATTTATTAAATAGATTGTCTTTACTCCATTGTAAATGCTTGCTCTCTTTGTCACAGATTAAAAGACCACAAAGGCATGGATTTATTTCTGGGTTCTTTATCCTGTTCCATTGATCTATGTGTCTGTTTTTATGCCAATGCCATGTTGTTATGATTACTATAGCGTCAGAAACTATCGTCCAATACTTCTTCCTGTCAAGCATTCCTCACAGAGGGTGATATCAGCACAGGGCAGGATCTCACTTCACCCACATCACACACTAGCCTGAAAACTACTTTCTGCCTAGTAATAGAGAGTGCAGGGCTCTTAAGGGCCTATAGTCCTTTTTTTTTTTTTAAGTTCTTTTTTTTAAGATTTTATTGGGGAAGGGGAACAGGACTTTATTGGGGAACAGTGTGTACTTCCAGGACTTTTTTCCAAGTCAAGCTGTTGTCCTTTCAATCTTAGTTGTGCAGGGTGCTGTTCAGCTTCAAGTTGTTGTTCTTTCAGTCTTAGTTGTCGAGGGCGCAGCTCAGCTCCAGGTCCAGTTGCTGTTGCTAGTTGCAGAGAGCACAGCCCACCATCCCTTGCGGGAGTCGAACCGGCAACCTTGTGGTTGAGAGGACACACTCCAACCAACTGAGCCATCGGGAGCTCAGCAGCAGCTCAGCTCAAGGTGCCGTGTTCAATCTTAGTTGCAGGGGGCAGAGCCCACCATCCCTTGTGGGACTCGAGGGATTGAACTGGCAACCTTGTGGTTGAGAGCCCACTGGCCCATGCGGGAATCGAACCGGCAGCCTTCGGAGTTAGGAGCATGGAGCTCTAACCGCCTGAGTCACCAGGCTGGCCCCCTATGGTCCTTTTTGCTTTTCATTTGCAAGAGAGGATGAGTTTCTTTCTCAGAGTGTGCTGCAGCCAGACGTGGTACCTCTTCTTAAGAGACACTCTGCTGTTCCAGTCATACACGCTATCATGGAGTTCAATGTGGAGTTCCAGAAGTGGGCGTCTTCTGGAGGGAAGAAGAAAGGCAAAAATGAATGCCATGCAAATATCAAAGAGGAGACAGATTATCATTAGGGTGAAATGAACCAACTGACATAAAAGTGCTTTGAAATTGTTCCTTTCTAAATATTCTACAAGCTGCTTAGTGAGTCCAATCAGCTGGCAGCACTCTGGCCCACTGACCTCAGTTTCCTTCCCCAAGGGGAAATTGAGTCTTACTCTGGAGACACACCAGCCAAATGACAACCCACTTGGATCATCTATGCAAATGCAGGATGCATGTAAAAGGCCAATAATACTGCTGGTCCATGAAGTATCCACCTTGGAAGGTGGAGTTGCTCCTGCTCTAGCTCTCCCCTTACTGCTGAGCCACCAATGAGGGGGCTGGGGGCTGCAGGCCATGAGATTTATTCCTGGGGACCCCAGAGCTACAACAGAATGCATTTCACAGGTGGAACTATAATTGGGGGGCCAGTGAAAAAAAGACTGCTAATCTTATATTTGAGGAAAAGTGTGCATCATTCAGGTTAAATGAAAACTAGGTCACCAATGCTTCCCTTAGAAAAGCATTTTTGCCAATAAATATCAAAATGTCTACATACCAAAAACTTGCAGACCTGAACAGTCAGGTACCATTGCTTACCTATCAAATTCTCAAGAGTTGGGGAAATAAAAGAATATGCAGTGTCACTGAGAACTTGGGGACACGGGCACTCTCATAACAAAGCTGGTATAACTGTGCTAGAGGACAATCTGAGAAAATGCATTAAGGACTTTAAAAATACATGTCATTTGACACGGTAATTCACTTCTGAGAATTTTCCCAAGAAAACAATTACAGATAACAACAAATACTGAGCTACAAAGATGCTGAATACTTTCTTTTTGTGAAAGCAAAACACAGTCCAATGCCTTGAAGATTGGTCAGGTAAATTATGCTATAGCCATACTATGGTTACTCTGTAGACATTAAAACGATGCTGTAGAAATGTGACTACTGACGTGTAAAAATGTATGTGATATACGGTTATACAAACTAAAAGCAGGTTATAAAGTAATAGCAGATGACGATTCCATTTTGGCTTTAAAAATATTAATACATGATTGGGTATCCAACAAAGATCTGGAAGGCAATACAACGAGATTTGGTTAACAGAGGTTGGTTCTAATAAGGAGGATTAGAACTGCTTCTTATATTCTGCTTTTAGCATCAATATTTCATGGGTTTTTCATATATATATATATATATATATATATATATATATATATCAGGAGTATGAATTGCTTTTGTAATAAAAACAATTAACATTTTCTTAATTTTGAAGAAAAATATCCAAACTACAAGCTGACTAATAAGTGACCTCCTAAAGCACAAAGCATTCATATACTGTGTGGGGTCTGCATCACAGTCCTAAGGCAAACCCTCCCTGCCAAGAAGGGCATCAAACATAGCAGTGGTAATCTCCGTATCAGTAGCAGGAAAATAAACAAGTGGTCCAGGGATGGGCCACAGCCTGGGTGGCTCACCTTTCTTGCCTCAGTTTCTGTGCGAGGCACTGTAGGTACAGCGATGGTGAGCAGGAGGACTGCTCCAGCAGAGACACGTCTGCTTTGCACAGGCTCCAGAGGAAGTCAGCTTCTCGGTGAACTGTGCAGGGCTCAGGCTGCCTGGCCATGGATTCCACATTGTTCACTGCTGGCCCATCCACCTCCAGGACGCTGCTGTCCTCCAGAAGGCTGTCTGACACGATGTAGTTCTGAATAAAAAAGAGCTTTGGCTTTCCTAAGAGGGAAGGGCATACATCCCCCATGAACATCCTCCTGACATGATCCAAGGGGAACCCTGAGTGAGTCTGATCCACACCAAACACGCTCTGGGAGCCCCCTCGGCTCACAAGGACACACACAAAGCTGTCATAGTCTTGATGTTGAGGTGTATGGGCAACTTGGTGAAGAATCTGAATTATACTGTCCATACTCAGATAGAAGAAACACTTGACTTCATAGCCCAAGGAAGTGAAGGTGTCCCGAAGAACTTCTAGGGGTGGGAAAAAAAAAAAGGCTCTTTCTTAAAATAACAGACAAGTACATAGGAATATATATATTTGCAGAGCTCAGATCCAAACAGCTGCAGAAACGGTGGCATGGTTCGTGAGTTCCCTCACCTCCACCGGCTGTGGGCTGATATGGGGGCCCCTAAGGTATAAGTTGTGACTATTTCCAGACCCTCCAGCTCCTCTCATGACCTGCTTCCCAGTGTAATTTTCAACTAAGCAGTGGGAACCCTTGGCCAAAATTCCCTACAGTGCCTCCAAAGATTCTTCTCCTAGTTTCCAGGAATCCTGGATTGACTTTGACTCCAGAAGCAGTGGAAGGCAGTGGAAAAAGAAGACTTTGAGTCTGCTGGCCCTGCCATACCTAAGAGCTGCATGAACTTTAGGAAGTGGGTCTTCTTAGCTTTAAATAGAAGTAATGATACCCATTCTGTGAGAACGCTGTGAGGACTAAATGAGATAATACAAATAAAGCTCCTGGTACTCAATAAAAATCAGTTCTTATTCCCCTTTTAAAAAGTTTTGTTTCGGTCCATCTTCTAGAAGTTTCTCTGGGCATGGAACCATAGACACTCTACCCAGTCCACTTCTTTCCTATTTTTTCAGTTTGCTTTCATTGAGAAAATAAACACAGCCTCCAGAATTGTTTTATGTTTCTCAGAGCAAGAAATACATGTTTTTCTTCCTTATTCAAAACTTCTACATTCTTTTGAGCCACCCATTAAGTTTCTGTTTCTTGTCTGAGGGATGCCTCCAGTGTTTAGTTCCTTTGAGGGGAAGAAAAACTGTTCTGTCCTAAGCCCAGAGGCTAAACAAGCATCTTCTAATTCAGGTTATCATCCAAAGTATTAGCCCATTAACTACTCTGGGTTTATTTCCATGTCTCATGACTATGTGTTCTCTTCTTCCCCTGGGTATTTATGGTCTTCCAGAAGTCTACCACTGCATTCACCCCAAACCAAATGACACGCAACAATTAGAACAGATGTCACTTCCGTCAAGGAACAGAGGGGCCCCACCTTCTACCAGTTTAGGCATCACAGAAAAGCATCACAGGGAGATACATAACTGAAGGGACCACATAACTGTTTACTATAAATTCTCAATGCTCTACACTAAATGGGAACAATTTAAAGTCTGGATTGTCACAAATAATTCAAAGACTCATAGCTTCAACCAACAGTTTCCACCTTCTTGCCCTGCAAACTTTACCGACAACTAATTATAAAAGTGAAAAAGAAATTTCTCTTTTAGCTTCTCAGCAGGAAATAAGAAAAAAGATAAAAGGGAAGAAAAGAAACAGCTGTGGGTAAACAAACAGCTGGAATAACAGCCACCGGATACATAAGAGTTGGCCTGAGTGCTCAGCATTTAATTTCCTCAGCCTGTGAACAGTATCCAGACACATTCACATAGGGTCAAGTAGAACTTCACACTCAGAAGAGCTGGGTTTGACTGTGGCCCAACATGCTACTAGATATGGCAATTTTACATCTGTCCACGAGTTCTTTGACACGCCTCCCTTAAAAAGAGAGTAATGCCCTCCCCTTGAATGAGGACCATACCTTGTGACTCCGTTTTTAATGAATGGAATGTGGCAGAAGGGATACTATGTGACTTCCAAAGCTAGATCCCAAAAAGGTTAGTTTCCTCCTGGCTCCTTCTCTCTTTTGAACTGCTCCCTCTGGGGGAAGCCAGCTGCTATGTCCTGAGGACACCCAGGCAGTCACATGGAGAGGCCCACATGAGAAACGGAGGCTTCTCACCAACTTTCCAGCCACATGAGTGAACCACCTGAGAAGAACCTCTAATCCCACTTGAGCCTTCCGATGACCCCAGCTGACATCTGACCACTGCCTCCTGACAGACTCTAGGCCAGAACAGCCCAGCTCGGCCACTCACAAATTCCTGACCCACAGAAATTTTCAGGGAGATAAATATATTAGCATTGTTCTTCTGAGCCACTAAATTTTGGAGTTACTTGTACACATTATTAGATAAATAATTCACCAGTTAAGGCCTTTGACTTCTCCTGTCAGGAAAAGGGAACACAATGACTATGACTTAAGACTGTAGCCGGGCTACTTACCTATTTTGCCATGTATAATGCGAACATTTTTGCCCAAATTGTGAGGGAAAAATAAGGATGCGTACTATACATGGGTAGTAGTAATCCCATGTCTATATAAATGTTTTTGATTATTTTATTTGTGCTTATGAGTTAAAAGTGTAACTAGAAATCAATAACAATATCTGTATGCAAAATAATACCCTGGAATGCAATAATCGGTTTTGTTGAACTTATGACGAATTTGCAATGACAAAGAGTTCTTGATCTTCTATGATGCGTAAATATCATCCTAAATTTGTTACAGGTACATAAAATATCTTGTACCTCGTGTCTGTTCTTGTGTTTTGTAATTATTTGTTACATAAAACTTCTTGTACCATAATATGTTAAAAAATAAATGCTAAAATTTCTTTAAAATACAAAAAAGCAAGTACCTAAATGTAAACAAATAACAATTTGAAAAAATTAAAATGAAAAATTTTTTCCCCTGCAAGTTTGGGCCAAAAACGTGGGTGCACATTATACATGGGAGTGCATTATACACGGCAAAATATGATACTTTTCTCCTCTGCCTACCCACAGGTAAGGGTGAAAAAAAATGAATTATGTATCACATAATAATGAAGAGATATAAAGAAGTTGCCAATCTCCTTAAAACCCTATGATAAATAAGTATTATCCAGGAAACAAAGACCATAATACACAGGTGGCTGATATCCTATTAAATAGAATAACTTGCTTGTCCTCATAGGATCTCAATGTAGCAGAAAAGGCCTAGCAGTGCTGCCCCCGCATCACCTCTGAGCATGTGGGCAAGGCTTCGGTACCCAGGACTGTGCTCAGATTGAAATCCAGACTGTACCGTGAGAGAATCTGGACTAGGACCCAGTTCCATCACTATTGTTTCATTCCAAACACTTCCTTTCAGGACTCACACGTCTCCAATCTTGGAGTAGTCTCTCCTCTAGGGGGCAGAAGGAAACAGAAACACCAGCCTCAAAGCTGTGTTTACTTACCTCAGAATAGTTAACTTCCCTCAAAACTCTCTCTGCACTGATAGATTTCCTGTCTTATCAAAATCTTTGAAAGAAAGCCATAGTCTCTATTTCCGTGCTGATATGCAGGGACAAATGCTGTCCTGTGCCTCCCATCTCTTTCCTTTATCTGGGCTCCCTACAGGTTCCTACTGGCGCAGCAGCTGTCACGGCAGTGAGCAGGCAGCTGCGTGGTACAGGGCAAAAGAGGAACCAGGCTTGGAATCACAAGATCTGAGTTTAAGTTTTGCCTCCTCACCCTACTTGCAGGGTCGGAACTCTGCCTGGTCCTGAAAGAGGACTAACTTACACAAGCAGAGGGGCTAAGAAGGCCATGGTGGGAATCTGAGGTCTGAGGCAGGAATTCTTAACTAACAGGAGAACAAAGGCTAAAACTGGAAGTGAAACCGAAAACCATACAGGCACCCATTGCCAAAAATACACATCAAATCTGGACGGGCCTCAGACCAACATGGAGCACTTTAAATATCCTTCAGGCAACACAGTCACTCAAGAGACACAGCCTGAAGTCATTGCAACTGACATTTCTCATTAATATCACATATTTCCTCTATCAGATGGTGAGGTAGCATGGCAACTGATGTTACCTGGCAACTGCAACTTTATTTCTTGGGCCACAAGGACACAGACATAGTCCAGTCTAATTTATAGGATCAAAGGGGTGGTAACAGTGTGACTTTGAATACATTACAGCCTTAGTTTATTCACCTATAAAATGGGATTAATATTAATGCCTACACTTTGGTCTTCAAAAGGTGGCTGTGAGGACCCAATGAGGATTCTGTCAAGATACTTTGCACAGTTTGCACCAACATGGATGGACCTAGAGGGTATTATGCTAAGTGAAATACGTAGGGCTCAGAAAGACAAATACCATATGATCTTACTTGTATGTGGAATCTAAAGAACAGAATAAATGAGCAAACAAAACAGAAATAGATTCAGAGATATAGAGAACAAACTGATGATTGCTAGATGGGAAGGGTGTTCGGAGAATGGGTGAGAAAGGTGAAGGGATTAGAAAGTACAAATTGGTAGTCACAATGTAGTCACAGGGATGTGAAATACAGTGTGGGGAATGCCGTGCTTCCCCAAAAATAAGACTTAGCCGGACCATCAGCTCTAATGCGTCTTTTGGAGCAAAAATTAATATAAGACCTGACATTATATTATGTTTATCATATCATGTCATATCACATTATATCCAGTCTTATATTAAGACCGTGTCTTATATTAATTTTTGCTGCAAAAGACGCATTAGAGCTGATGGTCCGGCTAAGTCTTATTTTCGGGGTAACACCATATAATCAGTAATGTTATAAAGATTATGTAGGGTGTCAGATGGGTGCTGGACTTATCGGGGGGATCACTTCATAGATTATATAAGTGCCTAACCACTGCGCTGTATGCCTAAAACTAATATAAAATAATATTGCATGTCAACTATAATTAAATATACATATATAGTATATCATATAGTCACAGGATGTCAAGTACAGCATAGGGAACATAGTCAATGGTATTGTAATAGCTACATACAGTGTCAGATGTATAGTAGACTCGAGGGAGTTATCACTTTGTGAGGTGTGTAAATGTCTAATTATTATGTTGTTTTGAAACTAATAATAAAATTAAATTTAAAAAATAAAAAAAATTATTTTTAAATTTAAAAAAGATACTTTGCAAATTGTGAGTGCTTATAAATACAATAATTTTAAAGAAAATAAAGGCAGCCATTTCAAATCACAAATCAGAGAGCCTGTAGTGCATCTCTGTCATGGAATCTACCCCCTTAGAACCCAGAGAGAGGTCTCTATATCCTAAACTAAAAGGGGCCCATGTAGCACAGTAACTGCCTGTTCTTCCCCGCAAATTGGGGAAGAAAAACTTGGGGGCTGAGTATAGAAAGTAAAATTTCAACGAACTGCAGAAGTCCCACTTCTCATTCTACTCACCCTGGAAACTCCACTCCTGACCCAGCCCTATCTTTGTAAAGTTCTGTTCTTTACAAACCAACTACCTGAAATGACAGGGTTTTTTTTTTTTTTCTGGCCATGCAGTTAGGACAGGGCTGTTAGCAAAGCATCTCCCCAAACTACGACTGGCTTTCATGACTTCTGTTGCTGTTAGAAGAGAAGGTTTACTTATTCAAGATTTTCAAGGGACATGTGCAGCATCAGCTGGAGAAATCAAAGTCTTAGCCTGGTTTCAAAGTACAGAAAAATCTTCAAGCTTTTTTTCTTAAAATCTGCAACATCATCTTTCATTCAGGAGCCTACCAATCAGCCAGACCTTTAGATCAAGGCCCAGAGTCCATCTGTCTGTGACCAGGGACATTCAAGTCTCTAGTCCTAACCAGATCAAAGGTCAGCTCTACATCAGGGCACCACGAATCAGCGCCTGGCCCAGGCCTAGCTTTGCAAAGTCAGACACAGACACCGCAACACCAGGACTTATTTAATTCTATCAAACTGAGATAATCAGTCCCAAATTCCTAAGCCTGTACGGCTGCTCCAAGAAGAGATTACTGACCTCTATAAGGATGCTTCTCAAGAACAAGCCACCAAAAAACTCGCTGTATCTTTGTTCACAATGTGGCTCTGAGAACAGATTCCACCTCATTGCCTCCATATTTGCTTCACACAGGGCCAAGCATGGTGCTCTGCACATAGTAGGTACTCAACAAACATTTATGGGATAAAGGAAGAATAAAACTATAAATGTTTGGAGGGCTTGCACACTCTTTGGATAAAAGTTTGATTTTTTTTTTTTCTTTTTGAGGACAGAAGATAGGTATAAAAGAGTCTGCTAAGTTCTACAGATACAAAGGAATAGTTTTAGAAACACGATGGGACTAGGAGAGCTTCTTCTTCCTCCATTCACCCACCAAATATTTACTGGGCTCCTATATGCCAGCCACTGTTCCAGGTACTGAAGACACATAGTAAAAGAGATGGACAAGCTCCACACCCTCATGGAACTAACATTACATAGCAAAGTAGCTAAGAGCAGAGGCTTTGGAGTCCAGCTTTCAAATCCCAGCTCTATCCAGTTACTACAAAAGTTAGGAAGTGAGTCCACTGTGCTCTACTTGCTCACCTTGAGAATGGGGCTAATAGTACCTATCTTACAATATTATTTATGAAAATTAAGTGAGAATCCATGTAAAGGAATTAGCAAAGTACCTGACACACAGATTTTTAATAAATTTTACACTCTGATCACTACCACCCCCAAGTTAGTCTTATCATATTACTGTCAGTTTCTTTTCAGAGCCCATTTCAGTTGGCAATAAGGTTTATTACTAGACTGCTACACTCCTCCTAATGTTCAGTGTCAACCAAATGACAAAGTTAACTAGGCAAGAGACAATGGAAACTCCACATCATCGCGCTAGATGAATCACCCCATGCTGTTCAGATGGAAACAAAGAAATGAAGAGTGCTGCACTTAATTAAAGCTTCTGTCAACAAAAGAGCTCAGGCCTGGAGTCCTCAGTGAAAAATCACCAGGAGGAGAGTTGGGAAAATGAAGAGATGGAGGCCTAGAGAAAGTGTGTGAGAAGAGGAGACTGTGCCTTCCTCTTCAGATTAATTAGCCCTCTCCTGCTGCTCTGAGTCTCCACTGGGCATATAATGGATTCAGGGCCACTCAGCTGATAAAAGCCACAACACTGTGGGAGTAATGTGTGCTGTCTTGTTTCTTACATGTCAATTGGCAACCTGAGCCCAGAGGGGTGTATAAGTGGCCTCAAGCCCAGATATTCCTTTTGTTTCCAGAGGCCGGGAGGGCTTGAGTCAAGGAAGCAGACATACAAACGCACCGAAGGCCAACACGTGCTCTTACCTCAAGCCAAAGACACAGGTGCCCCTGGCTCCAACTCCAATTCTAGCCTCCTTTCTATTTTTCTCTCCTATCGCGTCTTGACATTTCCTGCCTTTGTACTCAGCATCTCTTTCTCTGCCAAGCCCATTAATACTGATGACTGGTAGGTCTGTCCAGATTTCCACTTGGGTATTTCCTCAGAAGTAACCGCCTCTTGGGTCATCCCCTCCATTCCACTTAACTCCAGCCTGCGGGGACCTGCCCGACTCAGCAGAGCCCAGCACAGGCCTCAGGCCCCCAGTTCTCTCATGCCTCACTTATCTGAGATCAGACTCTATGTACCAAGCACAAAGCTACACAAGTTCTAGCTTAGTGGTTTGCAACTAAAATTAAACAAACAAAATGGAAAAATAATGTTAGCTAGCATTTAATACATGCTTATAGTGTGCCACACACTACTCTGAGCCCTTTCCAAGTCTGAACTCACTCATTCCTCCCAATCTCCCTATGAAGTAGGTCCTGTTAATAACCCATTTTACAGAAGAGAAAACTTAGACAGAGACAGACCAGGAAAACTGCCCAATGTCACAAGCTAGGTCATAGCAGAGCCACGATTCACACCCATGCAGTCGTATTCCAGGTCTCAATTCTGACCACGCTCTTGAGATACAGAAAAATACCAATACACATTCCGTCCCTGCCCATGAGAGGCCCATAACCCAGCAAGGGAAGCAAGCAGACACTGGATTTTAGGCACAAATTCACAACAGATCATGGCTTTATAATTCCCTTCATAGAACAGATACACATCCTGTATCATGTACCTTTGGTAATTGCTAATGAATGAAACAGAACTGATTACAACTGAAAGAACAATGTAATTACACAATCTCTTTTAAAGCAGGAAGTTACTCATTGGGAAATTATTTTCCTCATACTCATATGAGGAACTATGGCTATAAAAGGAAGGATACATATCTATAGCTGAGGAGACAGCATTTCTCAACATCTAACCCCAAATAGGATATAGGAAAGTGACATCTTATCTGAAATCCTGAGACATCCAGCCTAATATTTGCTGATTTGACTTGTTAAGATTCTTTTCCCATAAATCTCACCATGGGAACATTTTAAGTGAGCCTAAAATATCACTCTGACTCATTCTAAGAGAATTTTGGGCAGCTAGAAACTGATCAATCCTCTCAAAGAAGAGATAAATAATTAAACAATGTTATTTCACTTACCTAGATTCTTCTCATTCTCTTTTGATGCACCAGTGATTGATTCCATTTGAGTCAGGCATCCATCAACAATTGGGCAAAAGAATCAATTCAGATTCAAACACTGGTGACACACAAGTAGCACAGACTCGGACCAACAACTTCGGTTGGCAGAACTACAGGGTGGCAGAACTAAGTGGCACACTGCCTTTGGTGAACACACGTTTATCATATTTTTAATGTTCCCCAGAAAAGTTTTCACGGTCCATGTGGAAGAAATACTGAGGCATCTAATAATATTGAAACCAGGAAGGCTTCCATTTTAAATGCCCCTCTGGATCCCAGGACTCCACCTAGCCACAGCATCCAGCATGGAAAGATAAGGCTTAAAGCTTACCAACTTGTACAAATCACACCTGCGTGCCAGACACAATGCTACATGTTCCCCAAATCCCCTTTCAGTTTCCTCCTGACACAAAGACTAAATTATTTGTCCACTGTGGTTAGGTGGGGCCACATGTATAACCAACAGAATGTGGGTGGAAATGATGCATACCACTGATTCCTAAAACCTTTTGAGATCCTCCACTTCTTTCATCCAACAGCCAGGTACAAAGGGTCCTGGGAAAAACTCTAAGATCTCAGATGATGAGTCACTAAATGACCACATGGAACTAAGTTCTTCCAGCCCAATCTACAGGAGACTGTGACCTGAGTAAGAAATTCCGCTTCATTGTTTGAAACCCCAGACTTTGGCAGTGGTTTGTTATAGCAGCTAGCATTGGTCACTCTGAATACAGCTTGCCTATGCCATGATCTCACTGTGGGTGCATCAGTTAACCTGTAGCATCTACACCTACCTGCGTTATTGCCAATGCAATCAATTATCAGGCAGATTCCTAAGGGCTTGCTCTGCATCCTGTATCTCTCTTCTGGCACGTGCTGGAAAGGAAAGTACGATTGTTAAAGACTCTGGATACTGATGTTTCCTCAGGATCCCACCTATATACCATCTTTTCTTTTGGATTTCCTTAAACATCCCTTTGGCAGGTGAGTCACTCACCAGTCATCACAGCTGATATTTCCCTAATATCAAATTTTTCCCTGTTCGGATAATGTACTTAAGACAAACTATTTCAGTTTTTATTTAATTTTAATGAAAACTGCAGTCTCTTTACGTGTGTCTTAGCTTTGCAGGATAAAGATAATTTGAAACAGAGAGAAAAGATGGATCATGTTTCCTCAGTAACCTGAGGTTATACAAGTGATATCTTTCCAAACCAGTACAAAAGGAAACCTTCTATTGCCTCTTCTTATGAACAAAAGGTATCAGCCTAAGAAAAACCCAGAGCAAGTCAAGGTTCATTGTCACTGCTTACTTATTTGTTCAGTAATCACTCAGCTGAAAAGAGAAGTGCTACTTTGGAATTTTCCTGCATTCTGAAATTCACTCATGTAATCTGCTCATCTTACTCTTTGCTATCCAAGGTTCCCCTTTAGAAGAGTTCTCATGAGAATAGCACTCTCAAAATCCTATTGTTGTTACAAAAAATTCTTAATGGACAGATATTTTTAAACAAGTCAGTGTTCTCCACAGATACTGTGCATACACAATACAAAACCAAATCAGATCATTTATTCTGTACCTGAGGCAAAAATGTTGCTGATTCTTGAATAGATGTCTTCACTGGTTCTCCTGGGGGATGAGAGAGAAATCATTTACAAAGCTGAAAGAGAACTAAGCCCACTCCTATGCTGGCTGAATTTCTTTATTTTACAACCGTTCTCTTCCCTATTTCCTTCCCCCTACTATCTCTTCTTCCTCAGCTATACTCAGCCCCAAGGTTCCAACCTCACAGTGAAAAACCTAATTGACAAGGAAACCCAAGTCTCTGTGCGAAACAGAAGTTATGTAGAAAAATTGCTTAAATCGCAAGTGAGGGAAGGCTCTCCCTTCCCCTTCTCCAGGTGAGGATCAGGTGACTGGTGAGTTTTTAACCTGATAGGGAGAATCTAATAAACTCATCACCCAACAATATCAATAGCTATCTTACATGTGCTAAAACTGGACAACGCCCAAGGGAACAAAAAGCCTTAGAAACTGAACTGATGGCCATGTTTTCTTAGATCATAAAATAAAATGTCAATGGCAAACTAGGGGAGAGTTTACAAAGTAGATGAGCCTGAAGCATATTTTGTTAGATAAAAATGACTTTATTAGTTCAGGGAGGTAGAGAAACCACTAGTTTTGAAACCATAAAGGGTAGCTCAAACCTTAGCAGTATCACTGACAAGCTCTGTGATTTGGGGCAAGTTTCTTCCTGAAGTCGCAGGGTATTTTTTTTAAAATCTCTAAGATGAACATACCAACATCTATTTTATAAAAGTCCTGCAAAAATGAGAAGTAAAGTCTAAAGACAGGCATAGAAAATGAGAGCATTGGTATGGTTTGGGGGAAATAAGCACTTTTAAATTCTAAGGCTACTGTGTAAGTTGAAACAGTCTTTTTAAAGGACAATTCAAAACACCCTTTAGACCAACATTCTGCTTCAAGAAGTTTATCCTAAGGAATAATAGAGCAAGTGTTTAAAAATGTCAAGGATGACATCTACTGAATGACTGTTTATAACTGCCCAAACTAGAAAGAACCTAAAAAGCCCACCAACATGAAACAGGTTCATAAATTAATCTACATATAACGGAATACTATACAATGGTAAAAAGTATAAGAGAGATCTTTATGTATCTGACATGAAAAGATATGCAGGATATATTAACTGAAAATGTATTACTGAATAACATGTATGATAATATTGATCCAAGGTACTTAAAAATATGTAGTTGTGAGCATATACTTACACATCTATATGCTAAAAGTCTAGAGGTATATAAATCAAACATTAACTGGTTATGTCTGATACTTGGAATTAAGAGGAAATTTCACTATCTTTTTGTATTTTAGTAATCATGGATCAACAGAATAAAAACACACAAAATAATCTATGTAATATGCCTATCTCAGTCTAACGCATTTAGTAAGAGCTTAATAAACTGTAGTTATCATCATCATTCAGTTGACATCTATTTGGAAGTCTAAATTAATATGAATACTTGGCTTGATTATTTTAAACTTCTATTAGATTAAAGGTAAGTGATGAGAATGCTTTTTTTCTTTTATTGGAAACCATGTCCAGGCCACAGCAAATAATGGCTCAACTAAGGATCACCGGGGTGGAGCCTCAATGACCTCACCTGTCTGATTCTGATCAAAGATAAACCTGCATCAGGAAGCACAATGGAAAGAACACCAGTTGGTTTTCATTCCTATCCAAATCTACCAGGTCTCCTCTCCGATTTGACTTTAAACAGCTTTTACAGCCTCACCAGTGTTCCTTCAAAAACAGATTGTCAGAAAGTAATTACTTCAGGGAGTAATGCACTTCTCAATGGCTTTTGCTGGAGAGGGGAATTTTAGGTGGGGAAGAACATGAGCTGCACCCTCTGCTCATGTGGGCAAAGTGCTTCTGTTTCCAGGTGCACGCAGATAGCACACAGGCTGCCACATAAAGAAGGCTTCCATCTGGCCACTGCCCTACCCACAATGTTCACAATCCCCACTGCACACAGGACGAAGTCCAAACTCCTCGGTAAGACTGACCTTCCTTCCCTGCCTATCAACCCCTACCTCCGCTGCAGTGTGAGACTGAGTCTCAGCCCTCACTTCAAGGAGGACTCAAGACAAGCAAAAAGAAATAACTTTTTTAAAATGAGGGGATCGAGTGCTGATGTTTTAAGAGAAATGGGAGAGGTCATACGGGTTGCAATGACTAGTTTTTTACTGTATTTTTTCTTTCTTTTTAGGGGATGGGGAATGTCATCTGTAGAGTATCTAACTTCATTAAATGGGCTATAACACAAAATCCTAGTAAACTTTCTTCTTCCTGCTGCTAGATAATTTGGTTTAACATGGCTCATTATCATGGCTAGATTAATGCTCAACATAGCCTGGTTCTTGTTCCATTTCAGGTGGACTGTCACATTTCTTAAAAATGCAGCCAGGGAAGCATTTGAGACCTTGCTTCCTGACATTGTCCGCGGTTTGGCTCAAATAAACTCTTATAAAGATTATCTTTAACAAATTATATAGCCAAGATGATGAAGCTGACAGAGTAAGAGGTGTTTAAATTCAAATAAGTGAATTCAATAGATAACTAGAAATGCCAATGAATACATTTTAAGCCTTGAACTGCTTTTTATTTTGAGAGCTTAATTAGAATGTGTATTTAATGGAAATGGCCAACTCTAAAAATGCAACATTTTGTACCAGAATTATCAAGTATTTATAAAGAATAAACATAAAGAAAAGTGGGTCTTACTTTGCATGTTAAGTTGTTTGACCACGAATCTTTGTTCTTTACTTCTCCCATTCTGAAGCTTCAAATATAAAGAATAGGTCACATTTCTTGTTATTTTTTTCAGAGTCACATTATATTACACCTCTTTAAATATCTCAATAGGATTTTTACCCAGGAAAAAATAAAAATATCACATTCACTGTTAAATTATCTAAAGAAGAATAGCAAAAGCCATTAACTCCGTGAATCCTATATTCTACAAAGAAACAAGGCAACTCGGAAAATACAATGCACATGAAAATATGCTAAACTACCATATTAGAATGTTTCGAAACAGCTCAATAAAATCAGATGTTATGGTGTAGTAGAACTGCTATAAGAGCTCCAAGACAGAACAAGCTGTTGGAACATGCCTTTGACCTTCAACCGGATCCTTTAACACAGAGGCAATGTATAATACCATGTTTCCCCCAAAATAAGACCTCATTGGACCATCAGCTCTAATGCGTCTTTTGGAGCAAAACTTAATATAAGACCCAGTATTATATTATATTATTACTATATTATACCCGGTCTTATATTAAAATAACAGGTCCAGTGAGGTCTTATTTTCGGGAAAACACGGTATGTATGGATAACAGTGGGAGGTCTAGCCCAGACAAACCTGGCTATGAATCCCGATTCTGCCACTTACTAGCTATGTTATCTCAAGCAAGTTATTTAACCTCAAAATGCCTGTTTCTTTATCTTCAAAATGAGGATAATAATAGTACCTACCTCATAAAATCTGTGTGAAAATTAAACTTACACAAAACAGCACAGTGCCTAGCACTCGGAAGTGCTTAATAAATGTCCAGTTATTTTTTTCTATAATTGCCTAGCTATACGTAAGCCACATGTGGGTTTGATTCTTGGTAATAGCTACCACTTCTGAGGGCTACAGTGGGATGAATTAATCAGAGAATGAAAGATTGAACCGACCCTTTCTCTTCTCAGATGACAGGTCCTGTGTAAGAGGTACACATACCACATACTGTCAACCATCTGATACGCTCAGCTTTCTCCTCTGAAGCTATCCTAGCCAAAAGAGAGAAGTAGACTGTTCATTCACCTGTGTCTGTAGCTAAGTCTGTGTGTCTAAATTAAAGAAAATACATAAGTTGCTTTTATCACTAATTACCAGTGACTTAACCACAGGCTGAGGATATTGGATCGAAGGTCAAACCCCACATGGATATGCATTCACTTTTACATAGTATTAAGACATATAACATTAAATCAAAGCTAGGTTTAAAAAGCATCATATTGCAGTCATACAACTTTTTTCTTCTATAATATGTTGGTGTCATGTGTCATTTAATGCCGCCGTAATTTTTAAGCACTTTTGCATCCTTGTATGAGTTTACATCCAGGTATTTGGCTCTTAAATTTTGTGAGAAATTCACTGAATTCATACTTAATGAATGAATGATGAGGGTCACAGATTGATATAGCAAATGTAAGAAGTTTACACAGAGAGCATGTCGGTTCCCAACGGGCTACATAGACAATGAATACCATTACTTTCATTAACAAAACAGAAAGGCAATAGTAAAAATATTGCAGGCTTTTAACTAAGAATGGCAGTATAATTCATATTAGACAATAGCAGTGAAAGCTCAGAAAATCTGTATCTCTATCCTAAATCAGTTTGTCTCATGATTTGGTATCACAGAGATTCAGAAGGACAAAAGAAACAGTTGATTCTTGAAAAATGATAGATGTATCTAAGCTATGGCATGCCATGGTATAGAGGAAAAAGCAGGGACTGGTGATAGTTGGAGGTGGCAAATACTTAATGTTCTTTAGGACTAAGGTTCCCTGTGTTCAATGAGGGGGTTGGACAATATAATCCTTAACATCCATTTTTGCTCGGAAATTCTATTGCTCAGTGGTATCTCTTACAGCTCAGGTTCCTCATGAAACTATATTATAGGGGTAGTTAATGTTTCCATCACATACTTTTATGAAAGTGTTTATAATTTAACCATGAAATTGCACTGTGGTGTAAGTCCTTACTACAAATTCCACATATCTTTATATAGCAATAAGGATGAGATTACACTAAGATTACCTTCTTGAGACAAAAAACTAACCCAAGAATAATTCTGAGGATACTTTGCACCATCTACTAACACAACAACCATAAGTGATTATGTGATATTTATGTTCACAAATCAATAACGTCTCTCGATAACAAAAACATTTTGCTGAAATCATTAATAAACACTGTAAAAAGCAAATGCTCAGAGAGGTAAATACAAAGATATTTATTTTAGCACTATTTTTAATAACAAAAGACTGAAAACAATCTAGATACACATAGACAAGGAAAGGCTAAACATCTTGTTATACATCTAGAAAGCAGAACCATGTTCAATTATTTAAAACAATGATTAAATGGAGGTAGTTTCATTGGATTCATACAGAATAATTTCCAAGAATTCTCAGAGCAGGACAACGGGCATGCACAGTGTGCTACCATTTGTACAAAAGAAATAAACAAAAATCAAATATAATATGTGCATAGACTATCTCTGGATGGTTAGAGAAGAAAATAGTTAATTATAGCTGCCTCTGGGAGAAGGACGTAGGGTAGGACGAAACACACTTTAAAAATTATTTTAGTACATTTTGAATTATTTTCTCCATGGGCATGTCTGACCTAATTTTTATTTAAAATGCTAAATTTTCAAAGGAACAAATGAACAATGAAAAAAATGTTCAACTGTACATATAATACACACGCAAAAAGAAAAAAGACTAGAAAGGAATATAACGAAATATTAACAATGGTTATCTTTGAGAGGTAGGGTAGAGGTGATCTATTTTCCCTCTTTTGTATTTCTCTGTATTTTCCAAATTATCTCAATAAACACATATTAGCTTTGTAACCATAAGAAGTTATATATATTTTAAAGAGAAATGCACATTTCTATTACAATTTTTTTTCAGATATTATAAAAGGTGTATGTGAGAATACGTATATTTTTAATCAAAGTTCTGAATCAAAGTTATTTCATGCTGGAATTCCACACGTTTGCTCCAGACTTACTCTTAAGTTATATGAAGGATCCTTAAGGCTCAAGTTTGGGAGAGATGCCTGGAGAGCATTGATATAACTTGTTCCTGCTCCTTGAGCTGTAAGCAGAAGAGAGGTACTGAATTAAGATTATCCAATTATTATCAAATGAATCTTCAATAATGGCTCAGTCCAGAGTCAATCATCTTTCAAAATACCCAAAACTTTCCCGCCACCTTACTTAATTAAAAATACCAGATCAGATGACTCTTCCACCAGCATCATTAAGAATGGATTGAAAATTCTACTCTTGTACTTGACCTTTTATGAGTCATTTAGGTGTCTATGTGGGGAAGTGGGGGGCGGTAGTGACGGAGATGTCTGTAGATTACTGGGTCTCAGCCATGCCCTTCACACTGTGACTCTGATGGCAGTGGACTGCTAACAGAGCCCAAGCTGAGGCTAAATCTAAAAGATGATGGGGCAGGAAGGACAGTTGGAATCTGGTCCCCTTTTCGGAGGGAGGGGTTATCAGCAGAAAAGATACCCTTTTCCATGTGCAGATTTTGTGAAACTCAGAACACATGCAGGGCAGCTATAGAAGCTCAGTGCTAAGATGCCACCCAGAGTTAGATGGTGGTCAGGCCAACACTGGAACGAGGCAACAGGGTTCAGCATATATTCAAAAGAACTGAATGCCCACAGCACCTCCACCTGGTGCAGAAAATGGGGGTGGAGACTATTTCCTGAAGGTGGGAGTGTTAAGAACCACTTAGCGGCATGTTGCCAAGGGCCAACACTCTGTGGTCATGTGTGTGGGGTGAAGTCAGCAGATCTGGGAGATAAAGGATACAAAGAGATATGATCTCTAATTACAGTCTAGTGGGAGCTGTGGACATTCAGGTTCCATTCCATCCACACACCCAACAAATGAATTTTTACCAACCAAACTTACTATGCACAGGGTATTTTCCTTAGACCACTGAGAGGCCAAAATTCTGCTTACCAGACTGCTTGTATTTCTGGATTTTTGTCTTCAGGTCTATTCTGTGGATGTTCTTTAGGCATTTTTCTAATAAATCCAGTTGATCTGGAGCAACCAGATTTAGTTTCTCCAAATCCATCACAAGATCCAAGAAGCTCTAAGAGAACCACCAACAAGAAACAAATGTAAGTAGGGCTGACTGTTAAATCCCAAATGCAAACCTCAGGCCGTGTGATTTATAACAGCAAGAAAAGGCAACAGGAGGAGCCCCTTCAGACCTTCGGTGATCCTAACCCAGACCTCTCTGTTTTATAGTCCCTCCAAGGCCAGCTGCAAATTACTCTCCTGGATTTTACTCAGCAAAGAGGTAGTGGTAAGTCTTTTGGTGGCCAACCTGTACCTAAGTTGGGCCATTTTGTGTCATTAGGAGTATGGGGAGAAAGCAGGCCCTAAAAATACAGTAAAATTCTCCTGAGTTTATTCTCTTCCAAAAAGTCAGGCTGGCGTTATACTGAAAAACTAATGGCTTTCCTGAAAAAGGAGGAGAGTAGGTAGCTGGGGAGAAGTAGACAAATCCCAATGATACAGTTTCGAAGTTCTGAAAACATTGCTAGGCATTCCGACTTATTCTGACTCGGGATTATGAGGTAGCAAAATTACAAGGTTAGGGCATTTTGCTAGTCAATTACCCTGAACCACAGAGATTGGGAAAGAACTATATTTCAGATACAGGCATTGCTTTTGATTTCATTTACCTTCTGTTTAACATGTGGTTACTGAAATGCTATCTTTACTTTTAAACATAATAATCCTAATTAAACCTATATACACGATTGAGAGGGAAAGTGACTGATTGGGGGACACCCAAAAAAAGTTCTATTTTTTCATTTCCCTTCCCATTTTGCATTTGATGGTGGGAGTAATACAGTCACCCTGTATTCCCAGATTTCAGAAACTACAATCATTGAGAAACGAGGAAATCCTCAAGCCATGACTTACCCGAGTCCTCAGACGCAGGTCTTTTAAGGACATATTTCCATATACTAGAGGCTTGAGCTCTTCCTGGCTTGTCCTTAGGTCAGCAGTACTATAGGGTTAGCTGGAATTTAAATACTTTTCCAGCAATCACAACATCCCTGAATCCCTGACTTCTTCACCCCTACCTAGTTTTCAACCCCTGATCTCAACTTCTGCCATTCCCCAGATATATCAACCACAAGGATCTCCCCACAGCCCATCTCCACATGCAGCCTAATGACTCCACACTGATCTCGAGCTATCTGAGGAGAAAGAGAGGAACAAGGAGAGCAAGACGAGCGTGGACTAGCACTTCCCACCTGTTTCTACTCAGCACGAACAGATGGAACTGCCTAACCCTCCCAGATGATCTGTCAAACCAGGGAGAAAAACTGATGTGTAAGGCAGGTCTATGAATTTTACAAAAACAAAGGAAAAAAATACGAGGATGAAAGAAACACCCTGGGCCACACCAAAAGATATCACTGCATTTCCTCTCAATTCATAAATCAATTTTCTTCCCATCAATATTATTATTTTAAAAATCCACACTCTTCTCAGTTCCCACCTTCATCCCCAGCAGGTCTGTCACGCAGGGTGGCATGCGGAGTCTCTGGCCCCGCTCCCCACATAAGAACGCAGGATGTGGCTAGGCCAAAAAGGAACACCCACGGAGCCATAAATAGGGGAGTCATACCACTATATTCTCGCTGGTGGCTGGGTTGGAGACACAGGAAGCAGGAGCCACACTATCCGCAATCCACACTCAGCCGCTTGCTAGCTGAGCCACCATCTTCTTGCTAGCCCCCAATTTCTGCTAGCGTAGCCACAGCAGTTATATTAGTGGCCAATGGCTCACTGGTTACAGCTCATGGCCAACTAGCCACAGCTGATGGCCACCCAATCACAGTTGATGGCCATTTACTACCAGAGCCAGCACCTTTCCATGTGAGGCCGAGAGCCTAGAAACTGCACTCCTGGCTCTGTCCCCACAGGGTCCCCCTGATCAAGTGCTTGCTTCCCTCTCTTCACACCATAAAGCATCTTCCAACTTCTGATAGGTTCTTAGGATCATGAACCAAGACAAAGAAAACTCACCTTATCCTTGGTTATCTTGCCTCGGCCCATATGATCTCTCATGAGAAAAAGTAATGAGGACATATCAGTTTTATCCAAATCTTCACCAATTTCGGTCATCAGCACCCTGTAAAACAGACAAGTTGCTTTAGTAAATTCCGATACTAGTCCCAGTGAGAACACCAAGAGCCCATGCATCCTCTGTGCCAATAACTGGTTAAAAGAGTAGTTCTTACCCCTATCTGAATGTGCCCCCGTCACGAGACAGAAAGCCTACATCACCCCAGGAAGAGCTCTTAAGAGGAACTCAAAGAGGAAACTCATCTTTTCCCCAGTTTTCAATAGGAAATGGTACTTCTCTTTCCAACTAACTGCTCTGAAAACAACCCAGAGAATAAAAAAGTCCCTAAAGAATCTCCTAGCATCCCCAGAAGTTACAATGAAATAAGTGAGGTACATGAATGACTACGATGGAGACAGAAATAGAATTCAAAGTCATCTTGTCTTCTCTGTTTAACAAGCTTCCAGGAGATTCTGATCTGATGGTGATACTTTGAGTCACAAGATTCTAAAGCAAAGTAACACCCCAGATATCCCAGCCCGCTTGAGAACTCAAAGGGAAAAAGGCACCTAGAGCTTGGGAACTATGACCATAGATGTCTTGGTCTAGAAAGCCCCTCCTGACTCAGTCACCTCTGCTCCAGTTGGAGCTATCATCACGCTTTAACGGAGCTCCCGGGACATAATAAGGTGAGCATTATTACCCTGACATTGTCATCACGGCTTAGAGGGCCATTTTCCCAATCAGACTCTCATGGAGTCTTGAGGATGAAAGTCTTCATTCGTTTTGCTCTAGCGCTCCCCAAACACTGGCATGTCCCAAACCACAAAAAAGCCCACTGAACAGGTGAATAATCTACCACTCCCCTCCCACTGCCAGGCCTTTCTGCTCAGAGGCCCTGAGAAACTGCCTCCACTTACCATAGCTAGGGAACAGGAGATGGAGAGAGTGCCATAACTTATTCACCAAAACCCAGTCGTGCCTCTCCAAAATGTTTTAAGATTACTGATGTTATATAATGGTTGGAGAGGTGGAAAAAGATCAGCAACAACACAGTTACATTTGTAGAGTGTTTCACAGTGTTAAAAAGTACTTCACATGTTCAATTAGCACAATTACTTAAATTAGCACAATTGATCCTCACAAACAAACTTGTGAGATCGGGTATTATTATTCTTAGCTTCACAAGTAGGAAAATGAAGGCTCAACCAATGTTGGTGGCTGGCTCAGCCTACAAAGCCTGTAATTGACAGTTCTGAGGCTTGAAACAGGCCTTCAGACCTCAAGTCTCAGGCACTTTTCAAGGCCCACACTGCTTTCAACTCTCTTTAATACAGTTTTTAATAATACATATCATCTCCAAATATAATTACTGACATAACTAAAGGCTGGTCGTCTGGAGAAAAGGAACTGCTAATTTAAGATTACAAGTAGTCTTCGATTCCCCAGAAACAGCCTTTCTGGTGGTTTCTGTGCACTCCAGAACCTCCAAGAGAGTACGATGTGAACAGGAGGAAGGAATAACTTAAAGGCTGTCTGAACTAAAGGGGACTCCAGCGGACATGCTCTCTGAACTGAAGGGGGCTAGAAGTGGTTAATTGAAGAGAGGTTCAATCTGAGCTCCCCACGGCCTACGGGAGCAGGGACCTCACAGAAAGGAAATGCATCCCACTGGCTTCCTCTGCAGGAAAGACCAGCGGGGATTCAAGAAGGATCACACAGAGTTCTACAGAGATCATTTGTCAAACTTATTTCCTTTCTCAGTATCAAAAATTGCCACGGTCTGACGTCACAGAAAATCAAGGTAGAGAAGACCACAGCTGATTTCACAGTCAGAGGCTGGCAAGAATTACTAGCTCTTAATCATTTCTATCTCTCTCACTCTATCTATTAGGCAAACACATACCATCCATCCTTTCCACTTTCACTATGATCTTCTACCCAATTACTTTAAACAAACTCAATCTAAAGTTCAAAGGAATAAAGTAACATCTACAGCAGTTGGATCAGTGGATAGAGAAAATAATGAGGCTGCTTTTCTTACTGTCTTTGTTTCTCTCATTCAGAAGTCTAAACCACCTCATTCCCTGTCAGCCTCAGAAAGAGCTCCTGAATTACCTATAGTCCGAAATAAGATGAGGGTGCCTGCGCAGGTGGGCCTCCACTGTCATTTTGTCCATCTTCAAGATCCGTTTGAGCAAGTCGAACCGCCTCACTCTGTAGAGAAGCTCAGCCAAATCCATGAGAGACAGCATTCCTCTCTCACTTAAAATATCCAAAAGGTCCCTGGCATTAAGTGGAGTCACATCTGCAGCAATGTCCCGGCACAAAAAAAGAAGCATCTCCTTCTCATCTTCATCAAGTGCCTCATCGACCTGATTGATGACCTCAGCAGTCATGCTGTAGAGTGTCGTTGCAGAGAACTCTAATAGTAAGACTCTAATCCAGTCAACAGAAGGCCACGAGGCAACTGACTTCATTTCTGATGGTTTTCTTCATTTCTTTCAGAATCCTTTCCAATGGAGGCGTGCTGTGGTTAAAAGGGAATTTTTTAAAATCCTCTTATCAAAGTAACTTATGCTTATGCAAAGTATAGTTTCTTCCTTTCTTGCTGGTTTCTTGAACCTAGCACATTAAATTCATATTGTTAAGTCTACAGAAAGTGGTCCTCAGTAACAAAGCAACTGATCCCAAAACCAAGACAGACAAAGAAGATAACTTACATTTTAAAGAAAATGAAACTACAGACAAATTATTCCCAAAAAGACCCCACATGCTTTATCAGGACATACACAGTAAGGTGGAAATGACACAAGGGGTTAGTCACTAAGTGACAAATGAATGACATTAATGGGAGGAGAGGAAAAAGCCCCATGACTGAGCACTGGACCAGAAAAACGTGTGTCACAGTGTTAACTCCCTCTTTCGGTGACCTCACTCTTGACCTTTGGCTTGAATAAATACGGGTCTTGGCAAAAGGTACCCTCTGTGGGGTATCAAAAATGATGGTAGACAAGAGGCATCTATTCCTACCCCTCCCCTTTTTTCCAGTCTTTCTCCTTCTTTAAAATCCCTCATTCACCCCTGTAAGCATAAATCTTCACTACCATCCTCCCAAAGTCACAGGACTTTTTCAGATTCATCATGAATGCTCTTAGAATCTGTCACCACAGCTGAACATTGTCAAGTTTTGATCACCTCTTCAGACCAGGAGCCCCCCATGGAAGTGCCAGAGGCCCCTGACTCTCGATATACTGTGGCAGGGCATCAATTATCACTAGAGTTCCTGATGGTATCAGCTGAAGGAAGGATGTAGCACAGGAGATGTGGGAAAAGAGCCCCATCCTGGGATGGGACTGGGTGGGAGTGGTAGGGAGGTCATGCCATGGGTGTATTCTTAACTTCTTCCCTTGGAACTCAACCTATTTTCTCTTAAAAATTAAGTTGCAGATGGCAATCACTGTTCATTCTAAAGTTTCATATCTAAATTTCACATTAAAGAAGTTTTTGTGTTGTTCTGTGAGAGTACTTTGTCTGTTTCTGTCAGAGAACATTTCAGGTTAAAAGCTCACCATAGCAACAAACAATTGGAAACACAACCCAAAGGCAAGTTGCTAACTGTTGCTGTGTATTTGCATACAAGTATATTTACATATTTACCTAACTATATTTAATAAAATGAACACTGAATCTATTTTATATATAAATAACCTATTTTACTTATATACAATCTCAGTTCATAAAAGATTTGAGGCATCTTGCAATAAAAACACATAAGTAGAAAAAAATTTTATATGAGAACAAGGGGAAAATTTAGGTTAGAAAGTCAAAAATGGAGTGGAGAGAGGGAGAACACAATGCAAATATGCAGGCCAGAAAGGCCTAAACAAATTTTAACAGGCTGTGAATTTGTCCCTAAACTTCCTGGCAGTCAAAGCAAAAAGGGGATTAAGGGACGTTAAATATGTAGTGCTTGCTGTTCAAGAGAAGAAAAATAGAACAGATTCTTAGAGGAAGCACAATTTTCCTAGAGTTCCCCACCAATGAAAATATTAATAAGTATTTCAGTGCCTGAAAGTAATAATATTCCATTCATTTTCAATTTTATTTTATTTCTTAAAAAAGTTTAAATATTTTATTTTAAAACACACCATGCATTCGTACCTTTTACACTGGCCTCCCACAACCAGTCTAAATGGGTGAGCTCTTCATAAAAATAGACATTTTATCCAGAGTGTGTGTTAATGAGTCTTGGTGTGTCTATGCCAATCCCATGCCCATTCCTCCAAAATTCCCTTAAGTATGGCTGTTTGTGAATAACTAGAGTAATGAAAGTACATGATTTATTGCTTAATGAAAGTTAAAAATAACTGGTACTCAGACTACTTTATTTATTTATTTTTTATCTGAAAGCTGAATACTAATTTTACATGTTCCAGAAAGCTTAAACCTATGCTCCACTCACAGGCTAACAGGACTTTAATGTAGTCATTAGTTTCCACAAAACGAGGTCAAGTTCTTTTTCTATTCACTAAAAGTCACAGTATTGTTCGTAGTTGTTATTACAAATTAACCTATAAAATATTTATATACACTAGAAAGTATGAAATAAGAGATAATTAAACATAAGAGAACCAAATGAGATATTATCCAAAGTCACCAGACATATCTGAAAAAAACAAATTGAACTACGAGAAATGAAACGTTCAACTCCCTAAAAACCATCATCTAACTTTTGTAATTCATAATTATCAGTGATATAACAATGTCATCAACAGTCATTTTAAAAAAACATTATCTGCTCAGTTCATTTTCTCCATCCATTATTCTCAAGACTACTTTCTGCCAGTCATGTACACTAAGCAAAAGAACTGGCATGCTGTCTTCCCTGTACTAATGGAGGTATAGTTTGGCAGCAAAATCCAAATTACTCAGTGGTAGCATCTGGCATATTCAGAGAAAACTGCAGAAGGAAAATTACAGACCCTGTGTTGAGCCAGGTCAACAGGATGCAGCAAAATACCAGTGTGTATGTGGTGGGATAGTGTTGGGGGCAGTTAACTGTGGCCAGAGGTGATAGGCACTTAAGAACGGGGAGTATGGAAGGGAGAGGTAGGGTTAGGATCCAAATACTCACTATTTTGTTGGGGTGTCTTTTAAACCCAAACCAACTTCTAGATATCGGGATTTAATACAAATACATAGTAATATGGCACAGGGATAAGTAACAAAACAACAAATACACAGGTGACAGCTCAGAAATCAGTCTACACCCAGATGACCGAGGGGGCCCTGTAAATGAATAGGGAAAGGACGGAAACATCCAGAAACAGTGCTGGAACTGGTTATCCATGTATACAGGGAGGAAACTGGGATTCTTTCCTCATACCATACTCCACGTGTACCAAAGTCCAAGACACAAAATTCTAGAAGAAAATCTACAAGAACCTCCCAAATAGCCACTAATCATATGAAAATATGTTCAAGTCACAACAGTAGTCAGAAATGCAAATTTAAACTACAATGAGATATTATCATTTCACATTGGTCAAATGCTAGTATTTGTTACCAAATGTTATAGAAAACACAGAGAAATATGAAATCTTATACATTGCTAGAGGAATTATAAATTGGTCCAGCTACTTTGAAAAACAATTTGGCAATATCTAGTAAAGATAAAAACGTGTATTACTCCATGACACGAAAATTTCATTCCTAA
Source organism: Rhinolophus sinicus (assembly GCF_057876585.1). Taxonomy (NCBI): domain Eukaryota; kingdom Metazoa; phylum Chordata; class Mammalia; order Chiroptera; family Rhinolophidae; genus Rhinolophus; species Rhinolophus sinicus. The sequence continues at coordinate 183,600,807 of NC_142517.1, read as the reverse complement.
GTAAATAGCCTTTAAAAAAAAAAAAACTCAGATGGGTATACCAAAACACATACACAATGTTCCTAGCATCAATAGATATTATAGCAAAAAAATGGAAACTATCTAAAACGCTATCAAGCAAAGATTGAATAAAATGTTATAGGCCTTTAATGAAATACTATACAGCCCTGAGAATGAATGAACGAGAACTACATGAATTTTACAAACAAGCAAAAAGCAAAACAACAAAACAAATATTTTTGCCTAGGGAAAAACAAGTTGCTAAAGCATACATTAAAATCCTAAGTGTTAAAAATAATACTATGTATTGTTCAGGGTGTGTGTGTAGTGAAAATATTAAAACACAGTGATCATAAATACTGAATTGGTTTCCATTACAGGATGAGTGGAACTAGACAAAAATGCAGATGAATTTATATTTTAGTTCATAAGCTAAGCAATAGGTACACAGATACCAAAATAAATATACCGAGCCCCACATTCTCTGACCATAGTACAATAAAATTAGGAAACAACAGTCAAAAGAAAACCCTATAGGTTTTTAAACTGAAAAATTCGTTTCTGTCTCTACCACACTTACATAGAAACTATCTCACAGAATTCAAAATGCTTTTAGACCTTCCTTGATGTAGATACAGACAAACCTTAGAACAAGTAAGCCCAGAGATATTCTCACAAAGAACAGGTCAAGAGGGGATAAAGGGGATTTGCAGGGGTGGTGGCAGGTGGAATGACTTCTTTAGAGGTCTGTAAAAGGGCAGTGGCCACCACTTACCAGCCCTGCCCTGCTTGAGCTGCCCCACTCAGCATCTCCTCTGAAGTCACTTGCTTCACCTCACTCAGGTGACAAAGGGGCTATCCAAGCCCAATTCTTCTTTCTTGCTTTCAAATTCCCAGTCCTCCTGAGTGATCAGCATTCTGTTAGTTTTGTTTCACCCCACTATGTTAAGACACTCATTTCTAGCCAGACAAAACTGAAATCTGTATTTTTTTTTTTAATTTTTAAGGAATTCCCCTTTTCTTTTCTCCCTGCCCCGTCAAATTTTACCTTAATGAATTACATCTCTCCTTTTTTCCACACCCACATAAAATCTGTTTTAGTCACCACCAGATTAAAACTAAAACGAGTTCCAGTTTCATTTCTCGAGTGGAAGTCATGAGACAGTTACCAATTATTTCAAACATTAAACAAAACTGACCTAAGTTAAATTTCCACATGAATTTCCACAACACTAGCTAACAGAAGGGATGTTCTAGAAACAGAAACCACTCTATGTATTTTCAGTAGAAATACATTTAATATGGATGCTTACAAAATTGATGCAAGGGCTAGAGGTAGGGGCTCTTGGCTGGGCTTCTGAAAAAGATTCCTGGGGCTCCCAGAAAGACGAGTCTCAGCCAGGGCAGTGAGGAATCAGGCGGCCGCCCCTGGGAGCGCTGAGTTCAAGATCATCTGCACGGCAGGGACCCAGAGATCAGAAGGGGGCCCACACCCACCACCATACTTGCCTCCAACACTTCCAAATCTGGTGACTGGACACCATAACACTGCTGCCCAAATCCCCACATCACCACCACCATGCTTGCCTGCAGAGAAAATAAGAAAAGCAGCCAGCTATTGGCCTCTACTTCACTTCTGTTTATAAATCTTGCATGAATGCACCTATCTGGCAGAACTAAACTCACAGGGAAATATAGTCTATAGTTTTCCACCCTCTGGACAGAGGTGAGAATGGGTCTGAGCACCCACTGACCCGATCCACCACAGAAGGACAGTCCATAAGGGCATTTGTATCCTCTTTGTAGTTAAATCCTCTGTGCAGACCCCAGTGCCTGACTCAGAGTAGACACTCAATTAGTATTTGTTGAATGAATAAATGAACGGAGTTTCACAAGGTGCTACCAATAGCCCACTTCCCTTTCTCCCCATACTGGACCTAGATCATATGCTACAAACTCTCTAGCCAACACCCTCAATTCGCTTGCCCTTTTGCCTCCTGACCACCAGTTCTGCAATACCTTGAGTAACCAACTGGTCCTGATTTGCCAGGACTTTCCAGTTTTAGCACTAAAAGTCCCGTGTCCCAGAAAATTCCTCAGTGCTGGGAAAACAGGATGGTTGTCACCCCAGCATCCCATTCTCGATGGTGAGCCTCCTGCACTCATACATCTAGAGTATCAAGTCATGCTGAAGGGCTGCAGAAAGATCAAACCACATACTTGAGATTTTTCAACCTCAGTAGGTCTCTTACTGCTGCTTGGCAATTATTTTGACAGGACCTTGGTCAGCTCTTCCAACATCCTCACAACAGCTCCACTTTCACTGCTTCCTTCCATCTTAACACCAACCACTGGTGCCACTTCTCATCTGATGACCTTGCCTTTTATCAGGAGCGAGTTCCCACAACCTTCCACATAGCAGCCAGCATGACTAGTTCCCATCATACCTTAACCAATCCAAGGACATACTTAATATTCCATTCTTTATACGCTTCTCTACCTGAAGCAAGGCATGGCACAGCATGAAAGCAAGATCAGGTCCACCGAGCCACAGTTTCCCAACAACACTACAAAACTGGGCGGTAATGAAAAGAAGCCTGTCTTGCCAGCTGCAGAAAGCAGCATGCAAAACTTTCAGGTATCTGGGAATCCCCACTGAGATATGAACACGCAGTGCACCCAGGGAGTTGGCAGGACCTCACCTTGAATAGGCAGAATACAATGTCTCTAGGCAAGTGCACTAGACATATCCCAGCCTTTTAGCAAAAGGTGCATCTCCCCATACCTTTAGCTAGATACTTATCTTTTGCACTTATCACAATTTCTAAAACTGTAAGGTTTATGTGTCCAAGTTTTCATTTTTGCCAAACCTCCAGGCCAGTCCTCTGTAGACGTAATTAATTCTCCTAGAATAAACTCAAAAGTACCTAAAATGTAAAGTATTTTTTTCTCAAATAGGACTGCCATCTCAAAATTACTGATTATTAATTAGTAATTTTATATCCTCAAAATTACTAATACCTTAGGGCGGCCAGATGGCTTAGTTGGTTAGAGCACGAGCTCTTAACAACAGGGTTGCCAGTTCGATTCCCACAAGGGCCAGTGAGTTGTGCCCTCTACAACTAGACTGAAGGATAACGACTTGACTTGAAGCTAATGGGCCCTGGAAAAACACACTGTTCCCCAGTATTCCCCAATTAAAAAATAAAAAATTACTAATACCTTGCATGATATGTTATAAGTTTAATACTCAGCTAATTTTCCATGAGCTATTGCTATATTCACTCACATTATTATGAAAAAGTCAGAGAATGTGTGACATTTACTGCATTCATCAATTTACTATGAGGCTTCAATATCCTTGGGGGAAAAAACAAAACAGGCCAAGTTGTCTGAGTTTAAGCAATATCTGTCTCTTGCCTACTCTTTAAAACAAAGATCATTGACTTTAAAAACTATTTTTGAAAGCCTCAACTAAAAAGAACAAACATATATATAGATATATATATGCCAAAGGGAAGATCCAAAGGAATTTCAAGAAAAAATTCAATGTATGTCAACTGTAATTGAAAATTTTTTTAAAGAAAAAAATTTAAGAATTCACAAGTAGATAAAGAAGCTTTAGTTCTTACTTGTAAATTCAGATGTTTAAAGGAAGTCATTAGGCTGGGAAACACTTGAAACCTTGGAGCCAGTAGCTACAAGAATTTTTTCAATTACATTGTATAACTGAGGTATGTAAATAACAATGAGTTAATTTCTCCAATTGAAGAGTTCACTGCATATCTTGAATATGCAAGTAAATTAGGTATCAAATTGGTGGAGATTAGTTCATTCATTAGTACTGAATTGCTAAAGATGAAAACTCAATATCTAAAATAAGAGGAAAATAACAAAGAAGTTTTTTGTCTGTTTTGCACAAGAACTTAAGTGGTCAAATAAAGACAACTTAAGCAGCCAAAAGAGCTTACCTGGCCTAAAGTGGAGACCATCAAAGAAACAGATATACAGAACAAGGTACAAAGTGTGGAAAAGAAAGCAGAGTTTTATCTGTAAAGATTCAAGAATATAGGTATATATTATATATTACATAAATTTGTATGTGGATGGGATGAAAGAAGAAATTATTTCTCTAAACGCAGAATTGAGGAGGGAGGAAAAACATTTGGACATCTGAACAAGCAGATTCATGAAATGTAAATTGTTGGTACACACATTCTTAAAAACAAGAAAAGTAGTCATTAGAAGAAAAAAAATCTTTCGTTAGAAACACTGATGCCAGAGGAGAGTGAAACTACATGTGAGAAAAGCAGAGTATTAACAGAAAAAACACACAAAACAGTAGTTCTGAAATACAATTGAAGAAACAGCACCATACAAAATAAAGCAAAAATGTATATATTTTAAAGACATTTAAAAGACTGTATTTGAGTGCATACATTTCTGAAAAAGACACTAAACAGCCACCTTTGGTTATCTTAGGTAATGGACTCCTAGGGGCTTTCTCTATTTACTTTGTATGTATTTTAACTCCGATAATTATAATACAATTTGACTGAAAGGTTTTGAAGAAAAAGTATGCCAATACAGTGTTGTGAAGTGCAATCCTATGGTAAGTGCAAAGATAGCCACTGAGATATTATATGCAAGCATAGAGTAAAGGAACCCACGGTGGGTTGTGAAGTCTTCCTAGAGGCGACAGGAGCTGAATGTAAAAGGAATAGGGCATATCAATAACAGTGTTTTTTTTACCTCACTGATTTATAGTAAAGAAAGCAAGGACCACGTGTCAGTACACGTTGACAGCTCTGTGACCTGCCATTATTTCCCCAGTCTGGCCCAACTGGTTTCTACCTTCCCATTCCAGTCTGTCCGTGGCAAGTTATCTGCGTAGGTCTCCCCAACCACTCTGTGAGCTTCCAGCACGCAGAAGGAACCAAGTTCAGATCTATCCCTATGTTCTCACACCCAGAACTCTGCCTGACCCAGAGAAGCTAAATAAATATTGGTAGGATTATCCTGAATTAAAGGAAAGGAGGCATTTCAGTACATAATGCGAGTTAGCTTTTGGGGCCCTACAAGGAAGAAATAACCAACTGGAGTCCAATCCGGAAAATTTAAAAAGCTACACGCCGGGTGACTAGGAGCGCTGTGAATGAGTCCCTACGAGGGTCAAGGAAGCGCAAAAGGGTTAAAAGCGACTCAATCCTTTTCTACCAGGATCGAGGGACAGTGCCCCGATCCCCCCAGAGTCCAGGGTGACGTCAGCACAAGAAAAAGAGGAGTAAACAAGGTTCTAGGTCTACTCACGCCGGGGCAGCTGCCGGCTCTTCCAGCAGGATCTCCGCCTGCAAAGGCGCCCCACCGATGCGGAACACGATCAGACCCACCACTGGGAAAAACCGGAGTTGTAAATTCTCCAAACAGGACGAGGAACTGAACGTAGCGTCAGTTCCTCGAACTGAACGTAGCGTCAGTCCCCTGCAGGGACGCGCTGCTCACCTGACACTTCAGGCTTGAGAACCCTCCGCCCGAACCTTAAAAACTTCATCAGTGCACACACACGCCTGTCTCTTCGGTGAGTAAACTCGCCCTTGGACGGGCAAGGGGGCTACGTGTAGCTCCGGGAAGTTCCCGGCAACGGGCGGTAACTGAGTGGGCGCTGCTTGCCCCACTACCTCACAGAGCGAGTGCATGACCGGTGGGCGTCCTAGTAACAAAAACACCTTCGTTTTGCTTCCAATACTTACCGCCACCGCTATTAAAAAACAACAACACACTACCCGCGACTATCCTCCCAACGCCCCCAGTCGCACAAGACTCCCAAGGGGGCAGAGGACAAAGGGCACCCCGTTCCTGCAGACCTGCCGGTGGATTCACCTAAGAAAGCGGGTGAAAAGTAGGGTGTAAAGATAGTTAAAGGAAGTGCAAATGCCAGTTACAAACAAAATGTAAAACACAGTCGTTAGAAAAAGCCATTTTAATCAGGACCTCCAACTCAGAAGCTGTTAAGTAAAACAAGGGTTAAAATAAAAAGTCTGTTGGCCACATTCAAAATTCCCTTCCAAGCTCGAGTCTTTTGTTTTGTTGGAGTTGAGCCAAGTTATTTTGCTCCTCTCAACGAGACTATTTTTGGTAAAATTAAAGGAACCACAAATCAGAAAATACCAAAAATTCTGTTCCTCTTAATCTGAATCTCCTATCGAAAGCAGATCCGTCCATCCGGGTTTGTCCCTATTCAAAATGCTTCAAGTATGCTGTCACCTTACTGGCACCACCTCTCGGTTGCGTAAACAAGTTTAAAATGTCAACAAATAATATTCGCCAGACCTTCAACGTCCTTGAACTTCTTGTTGCCTTGAACCAAAAACTTGGTCTAAATTTCACTGGCCTTTGTTCTATTGCAATCCACTGTTAACATTTTAAAATCCGGTCACCATCCGGCAACATCTGAAAACACCATATATTTATTTCCTAATCCTCTTGGAGGGGAAGAGATGAGAGCCCGGAACAAGTATTGTTTTTTTTTAAGGCTTTCTATAAATGTATCAGTCAGTCATTCTGACTTTCCCACAGCAAGCTTTCCTTGCAACTTGCCAAAATATACTATATTAAAATGCTTTTAGACATATCCTGCCCTACTTACTTCACCAAGTTATTGCGAGAGTGAAATGTCCCGCCAGGCGGCTGCCCCTGCCAGGTAAAGGCGAGTATGCACACACATTGCGCAGGAAAAAGTCCTCTTTTTCATCAACTTTTTAAAAGGAAAACTGCCAAATGTTTTGAACAGTTCACCCCAGGAAGTGAGTGACTCTCAAGATGATCTTAAGCAAAGTTTACAGGATGCTCGCGACCCGCCACCGAAGCTTGTTTCCGCTAAGGGTTATTTGGCCCGGTGGATCCGGGAGCACCGCGGACCGCACCTGGGATCCGGGCAACCTCTACAGCCCTCTTGGGAATCCCGGGTGCGAGGAGAGCGGGGCAAGGAGATGGGTGCGGGGGTGCGTGCGGGGACGGGGGCTCCGCCCCAGCGGGCGCTCGCGGGCAAACCATATCTAAGGAAGCTACTAAACTGAGTCACCTGTCACAAGGTCCACCCCCGCATCCCCGACCCTAGCCGGGCAGCCCCTGCCCAGGGCCAGTTCCCGGAAACTGCAGGTCGGGGAGCTGCGGCGAGGGACCGGAGAGGCGGCGCTCGGGCCCTGCGGCGACACAGTCTCGGAAACCTGCAATGAGACCTCTAGGACTGAGGAGGGTCGGAGCGGCGGGATTAAGTGCCTGCACGTACCGTCTGGTCCACCGTGAGGCTTTCCTCCTGCAGCGAGCTGCCTGGCTTCACTGTCCCGGAAGCTTGAGAAACGCAGTAAAAGGGAGGAAAAGAAACCGAAAGCCTGGAAGCGGACGTTGCACTAACCGACGTGGCCTTCCGCGCACACCTCTCCAGAACAAAAGTTGGGCGGGCTGACATTCACTGCGTTAGGCCAGAGACCCTTTACTTACCAGCCCCCAATGAGTCCCCTTCAGTTGAAACATTCTCCTAGCCACAGCCAACCCACTGTTTTATCTTTATATCCTCTATGATATAAAGATCATAAAACATGCTGTGAACCCAGAATGGTTGTTTAAAGGAGTTCTGATTGTCGCTACGAACAAACACTGTTAGTGTTTTTTACTGATGTATACGAATAATAATAAATAGCAAGTGTGAAAGCTATTTGTGTTTTCATTTATTTATTACTTTGTGATTTTTTAAAAATTTAACTTGAAATAAATGTAAACTTACAGGAAAGTTGCAAGACTACCAAGAGAGTATTGACCTTGGAGAAGGAACACACCCACCAAGAAGGACTCCTGGTTAACTGGTCTCAAATTCATAATCAGAGTCTAACAGCGAATGCTGGCAGAGACCACTCACGCACTGTGGTTTCAGAAAAAAACCAAAGGCTGAGCTGCCAGCTTCCTGTACTGCTCCTGTCTTTTGAAACTACCCGTATAAAATCACATTTGGGCCAATGGGCTGATATCTGCGCCCTCCAATAGGAACACTACACAGCTATATCCTCATTTACATCTATACTAACCAATCAGAGTGGTTTCATAACAACCAATCAGTGATGCGACCTGCACAACACAGGCGGTGGGAAGCCGAGGGAGGCGGCGAGGGTTAAACTATCATAAAGAGACAGAGACTCAAATACATTTAAATCACAGAGGACGGAGGGACTCGCTGCCTCAAGGGACTGCAGCCCCGAATCGGGTCATCGTGGGTATTTATTGATTTCTTACAATAAGCATCACAAGATTAAAGGCAGGGTCCCCGAAATTCTCACACCACACCATAAAAATTCTTCCAATTCCCAGATATCTGTCCCAAAGCAACCGATGCTCATTGTCCCCAGGCGACTAAGGTGGGTGTGTTCAACCCCCTGGGGGAGCAAGTCTCACAAGGTAAAACCATCCCATGAGCTAAGCAGGAAGGGCGATATCTTATCGCGCTAAGAAGTCTTTTGCACAGCAGGGTGCAGGACAACAACTGGGGCGTGCATTAGCAGCTTCCCATAATGGTGAGGAGGAGGGGTATGGCTACCTCCTGACATTTATTATGTTAACTCATGGGGGTCCCAATGGGGTCCCGTCTGGCTTAAGTCGTTCCTCCCATGAGGAATCATTACTTGTCTTTGACTGCAGACCCAGCTTACAAGGACCAAATAGAGAGACTTAGGATAAATGAACTCAACCCCAAAGAGGGATAGTCCTGCAAAGTCTTCTTTCCCTAAGGAAAGATTGGAGGGGACAAACGGCTAGGCTGCTGTGTGACCACAAATCAGAACACACGAAGCTGACCAGTGTTATTTGGACCAGTCAGACTCCAAATTTGGATTCCTCATTTGCACTTTCTCTTTAAAAGGCAGGCCTCCCCGTCCCAGCAGAGTGCATTTACCCCTTCCTCTGAGCACTGTGTCTGCACAGTTTGCAAACTGTTAACTTGAATAGTCTCTCCTTTTTCCGCACTCCAGATTGGGAACTCCTGTTTGTATTAGATTGCTGGCAGCTAACTTATATCATATCTGGTCTTACATTATAGTAAAATAAGACCAGGTCTTATATAAATTTTGCTCCAAAAGATGCGTTTAGAGCTGATGGTCCGGCTAGGTCTTATTTTCAGGGAAACACCGTAACATATTGTTCCACCTGTTGCTCCAAAGCCCTAGTTCAGTGATTGTCCCTGGGGGGAGAAGCACTCCATAAAAGATAGGTCTTAAACTCTTCCCAAAGGAACTGACTTCATTTGCAACAGAACATGTTGAAATTCAAGCCAAAGGTTATTCTCGAAAACCTGGAGTTTGTGATGATAAGCAATTGGGAGGAATTTCAAGGTGTGGGCTAAATTGTAACCTAGTTAGTTTGCAATAGAGAACCAGAGATAAAGACAGGGAAAGCCCTCCTGGAATAAGAGCAAACATTAAACACCTCATAAACTATTGCTTCAAAGGGCCACAATTTGGTTGGATTCAATTGTAGAGCAAATTATGCCAGAACATTATCGAAAATAACAGAGCAATCAGGGAGCATTTGAGATCTTGCTCCCTGGCATATGTCATCAGTTTGGCTTAACTAAACTTTTGTAAAAATTTTCTAAGAAAAAAAAAAAAGTAGAGCAATCAGTCAGCAAACGTGGAGTCTTAACAGCTGGGTGTGGTCGGGAAATAAAAGGAAGAGAGCTCCACCCAAAAACTACTGTAATAACAGGATAACAATATCAGAAATTTAAGAGGAGTGGGGATAGACTTCACTAAAGTAATTTAGCAAATAAACAAGCAAAAAACAACAGAGTGGGGGTTGGGGAATGGGAGGAAACAAGTACCTAGAGTTGCTACAATGTATTATCTAAAACGTTCAGTATTCAACAAAAAGTTACAAGGCACGCAAGTAAACAGGAAAGTATGACCCATACACTGGAAAAATAGCAGGCAACAGAAACTGCTTGTGAAGCAACCAGATGTTGGACTTATCAGAAACAGAATTTATGTAGCTGTTATAAACATGTTCACAGAACTAAAGAAAAGCATGATTAAAGAAGAAACAGAAGGTCTGATAACGTCACATCAAATAGAGAATATCAATTAAAAAATATTCAGAACCTAGAGCAGGCATGTTACTGAGAAATTATAAAAGTGAACCAAAAAGAAATTCTCGAGTTGAAAAGTGCAATAACTGAAATCAATTCATTAGGAGCTCATCAGTAGACTTAAACTGGCAGGAGAAAAACAAGCTAACTTTAAGATAGATGGATAGAGATTATGCAGGCCAAAGAACAGAGAAAAATGAAGAAAGCCTCAGAGAAATGTGGGACACCATGAAGCACACCAACATGTGCATAATGAGTGTCAGAAGGAGAAGAGCATGAAAATGGAGCAGAAAAAATATTCAAAGACATAATGGCTAAAAACCTAAAATTTATTGAAAAACTGTAAATTACACATCCAAGAAGTTTAACAAATTCCAAATAAACTACATGCAAAGAGATCGACAGACACATTATAGTAAAAATGCTGAAAGTCAAAGACAAGGAAGAAATCTTAAAAACAGCAAGAGAAAAACAACTTATTACTTTAAGTGAATAGCAATAAGATTAATAGCTGACTTCTCAGCAAAATCAATATAGAGGTCAGAAAGCAATGAGATAACATATTCAAAGTGCTCGAAGAAAAAAATATTTGCAACCAAGCAAAACAAATTTATGAAAATAAGATTGGTGAAATACTTTCCCAAATAAACAAAAACTGAAATAATTTGTGCTAACATATCTGCCTTGTAAGAAATACTAAGGGAAATTCTTCAAGCTGAAGGCAAATAACCCCAGACAATAATTCAAATGCTCACCAAAAAAAAGGGCAACAGAAAAGGTAATTCTACAATTACAAGAAGACAGTATAAATGGATATTTTTCTCTTATTCTTAACTGATTTAAAAAGCAATTGTATAAAATGATATAATATATTTTTGTGCCTATAACATATAGAAATTAATATATGTGAAATATATTTCCCAACACAAAACAGGCGGGTGGGAGTAAAGTTAAATGACTATAGATGGCAAAGTAATAATTACAACAATCTATTGTTCGGTGTGTAGCATGCATTAATGTAATATATATACAAAATACCACAAATGGGGGAAAAAAGGGAATAGAGCTATATAGGAGTAATATTTCCTTATACCACTGGAACTAGCTAGTATAAATCTGAAGCTGCTTCTGATAAGTTAAGATGTATATGGTAAACCCTAGAGCAATTATTAAAATAATAACTCAAAAATATATAGTAAAATTTATTAAGGAAATTAAGATGATACCTTAGAAAATATTAACCTAATGTAAAAGAAAACTTTTAACGTAAAGAAAGAGTAGAGAAAAACACATAAGACATATAGAAAACAAAATGTAAAATGGCACATGCAAGTCCAACTATATCAACAATATTAAATGAAAATAAGCTAAATAATCCACTGAAAAGGGAAACTTGTTCGACTGAATTTAAAAAAAACAAAAACCTATGATCCAATTATAATTGCCTACAGGAGACACTTTCAATTCAGAGATACAAATGGGTTGAAAATAAAAATATGCAAAAAGATATATCATGCAAACAGCAACAACAAGAGAGATGGAGTGGCCATATTGATATCAGGCAGCATAGAATTTAAAACAAAAAATATTACTAGAGGTACAGAGGGACATCTTATAACAATAAAAGTGTCAATCCATCAGATAAATATAATCATTATAAACATATAAGAATTTAATAACAAAACATCAAAATACATGAAGCAAAACTGGGAAAAATAAAGGGGAAATTATTTTCACAATAATAGCTGGAAACTTAGACACTCCATTTTCAATAATGGATAGAACAACTAAACACAATCGACAAGGAAACAGAAGGCTTGAGCAACACTATAAAACAACTAGACCTAACTCACAGCTGTAGAATGTTCCACACAACAGAATATACATTACCAATTATACATGAACATACACAGTGAAGTGCACAATGGAACATTCTCCAAGAGAGACCAACTGGTAGGCCATAAAACAAACCTCAACAAATTTAAAGGGATAAAAACAATGTAAAGTATGTTCTCTGACTACAATAGAATTAAATAGAAGTCAATAACAGGAAAAATTGGTAAAACTCACAAATATGTGGAAATAAAACAACACACTCCTAAGTAACCAGTGTGTCAAAGAAGTCATAAGAAAAACCTAAAAATACTTTGAGATGAATGAAAATCAAGTGCAACATACCAAAACTTATGGGGTGCAACTAGAGCACTGTGTAGAAAGAAATTTATAACTATAAATGCCTCTATTAAGCAAAAAGAAGAATCTCAAATTGATAACCTAATCTTCCACCTTAAGACACTAGAAAAAGAAGAACAAACTAAACCTAAAACGGGCAGAAGGAAGGAAATAATAAAGATTTAAAGCAGAAATTAATAAAATATAGAATAGAAAAACAATAGGGAAAGTCAATTAAACCTAAAGCCAATTTTTTGGAAAGGTGAACAAAATTGACAAATCTTTAGCTAGATTGACCAAGGAGGAGAAAAAGACTCAAATTACTAGAATCAGAAATGAAAGAGGGGATGTTACTACTGATCCTACAGAAATAAAAAGGATTATAAAGGAACACTATGAATAATTGTACACCAACAATTTAGATAACCTAGATGAAATGGATCAATCCCTAGAGAGACACCAACTACCAAAACTGACTCAAGAATAAATAGACAATATGAACGATCTATGAAAAATGAAGAGATTGCATAAGTAATTGAAAATCTACCCACAAATAAAGCCCAGACCTAGACAGATTAACTGGTGAATTCTACAAAAAATTTAAGGAAAATTAAATCTAATTCTTTGTAAACTCTTCCAAATAACAGAAGAGGAGTGTATTAGTTTGCTAGGCTTGCCATAACAAAATACCGTAGACTAGGTAGCTTAAACAACAGAAACTTATTTCGCACAGTTGTGGAGGCTAGAAGTCCAAAATCAAGATGTTGGCAAGTTTGGTTTCTTCTGAGGCCTCTCTCCTTTGCTTGCAAATGACAGCCTTCTGTGTCTTCTCATGTTCTTTCCTCTGTATAAACACATCTTTAGTGTCTTTCTATCTGTTCAAATATTCTCTTCTTGTAGGGATACCAGTCAGATTGGATTAAAGCCCATCCTAATTGCCTCATTTTAACTTCATCACCCCTTTAAAGATCTTATCTCTGAATATAATAACATTCTGAAGTACTGGGAGTTAGGGCTTCAACATATAAATTGGGGGGTGAAGGTGGGGGACAAAATTCAGCCCAGGAAAAGGAGGGAAAACTTTCCAACTTAGTTTATGAGGCCTCATCACCATGATACCAAAACCAGACAAAGATATCACTGCCAAAGAAAACTACGAATCAATATCTCATGCATATGGATGCAAAAGTTCTCAAAAAAATATTTTAAAAGTTTTACCACTTATGTATGCATCTCTAAGCAGTATAGCTTCGTTTTGGCTGTTTTTGCATTCTTTATGAATGAAAACAAACCTTATTCTTTTTGTTTTCCTTTTTCCATAAATGGAATACTACTTAACAGTAAAAGGGAACAAACTATTGATTCATGCAATAACATGGAAAATTATGCCTGATATGCTTGCTAAAGTGTTTAGGGGACATACACTGATGTCTTTCAAATACATCAGAAAATGGATAAACAAGATGTGTAGTAAATAAGAAGTGTAGTAAAATCGAATGGTATAATCTAGTGGTAGGTATGTGGGTGTTCACTGTAAAATTCTTTCAGTTTTGCTTTATGATTGAACATTTTTATAACAAAAGATTGGGAAAGAAAACATTATGCTGATTGAAAGAATCCAACACATAAAAAGTACATATTGTACGGTTTATTTACACAAAACTTTAGAACAAACAAAACAAATCTGTAGTGACAGAGGGTACATCAGTGGTGGCCTTCAAGGAGAAATGTTAATTATTAAGGGGCATGAGGAAAATTTTGGAGTGATGGAAATATTCTATGTATTGATTAGATGGTAGTTACATAGGAGGATGCATTTCTCAAAAATTACTGAACTGGGGGCGGCCTGGTGGCTCAGTTGGTTAGAGTGCTGTGCTCATAACACCAAGGTCACTGGCGATTCCCACATGGGCCAGTGAGCTGTGCCCTCCACAACTAGATTGAAGAACAACGACTTGACTTGGACCTGATGGGTCCTGGAAAAACACAGTTTCCCAATTAAAAAAAAAAAAAAGTTACTGAATTACTGAATTGTACACCTAAAATGAGTTATTTATTTATGTAAATTACACACTGATAAAGTTGATTTTAAAACAAACAGGCAAACAAAAGTAGATGGGAAGCTCTGAGTTCCTAAGTGGGTCTAATCCATTCTAAGCATCTCAGTGGACAATCTAGCTGAGCTATTTCCTTGGGGAAACTTCCTCGTCAGTATTTTCAAAATGTTCCTTTTAAATTGGTCAGATGTAGCAGAGATGATTCTTCTAATCTCCTGCCTGCAGAGAAAAGTCCTGGTTGCTAGAGCTCCCAAAGGGGAGTGGAAAAAGATTGATGAGGTTTCCTAATCCAATAGGCATATGTCATTCTAGTCGGACACTCTTGACCTGCCCTCTTATTGAAGCCCTTTCTTCCTTTGCTTCTAGGACCCAGCTCTCTCCAGATTTACCTCCCATATCTATGATCATTTTTTCCTTAGTTCCTTTATTAAACTCTTTTTTGTTTGTTTGTTTGCCCCTTTAAGCATTAATTCTGTCCTTGACCTTTATCTTTTTGTCAATCAGGATTTAATTATCTTTTCTTTTAGTGATTATACATCTCTCTACTGTGTTTCAATAGTTCCCATGTCCATCTGATTTCTCCCATGGTCTGTTGGAGTTCTGTCTATCTGTTGTCCGCCTTCATGAAGCTTAAAGTAATTTGTTGAGTACAAAGTGTGACAGAGAGAGACAGTCAAGTTCAGAGGTGAGAAAAATCATCAGAGCTCAAAGGCCACCAGCTGGTTCAGCAATGTCCCAGGTCTGAAAAGAGATGCTGACACAAATGGAGACCAAACCTAGGTACAGATGTGGCATTTCTGTGCCCTTCTTGTGGTGTTGGTACTTACTTGTGATATTGCTGTTTCTTACTTGTGATGACCTACTTCCATGCTATTGCTTCACAGCAAGGAGCCTTTTCCCAACACAAAGTAAATGCTTGGGCCCTCTGGTTTTCCTTTCTTTATGATTGAACATTTTATAATAAAATGTTGGGGAAAAAAATATTGTGCTAAGTGAAAGAAGTCAGACACCAAAGAGTACATACTGCTTCAGTACCTAACATTAAAGTTAGAGAATGGGCTATGCCCCCCATGGCTTGGGGCACAGACTCCAGGGGAGAATCTGTCATATACCCTCCTGGGGCCTGCAAAGATAGTTTGACAATGGGAGCTACCATTTGAAAGTAGGCATGCAGTAAGTGGTAGCTGTTATTTTAGCCTGTGTATATTACCATGCTCTTTATACACATCAACTCGTAATTCTCTGGTAAGGACCATTATCTCCACTTTACTAATGGGAAAACTGAGGCTTAGAGAGGCTGAATAATTAAGTAACCAGAGTATAAAGTCATATAGGTAAAAACTGGCAGAGCTTGGGTTCAAAAGCAGGGAGTCTAACTTCAGAGCCCAAAGGTCTGTTGCCTGTTGTTAACCGAAGAGGTGGCTATGTTGGGAATAGAGATGCCTCCTACTCTCCCGCCTTATATAGAAATATCGCTACCGCTGATCTTTTTACTGTCTCCATAGTTTTTCCTTTTCTAGAATGTTGCATAGTTGGAATCATATAGTAGATAGCCTTTTCAGATTGGCTCCTTTTATTTACTAATATGCATTTAAGGTTTCTCCACATCTGTTCATGACTTGATAGCTCATTTCTTTTTAGCATTGAATAATATTCCATTATCTGGATGTACCACAGTTTATTTATCCATTTACCTGCTGAAGGACATCTTGGTTGCTTCCAAGTTTTGGCAATTATGAATAAAGCTGTTATAAACATTTATGTGCAGCTTTTTGTGTGAACATAAGTATATAAGTAAATACCAAGGAGCATGATTGCTGGATCGTATAGCAACAGTATGTTTAGTTTTATAAGAAAGTGTCAAACTGTCTTGCAAAGTGCCAATACAATTTTGCATCCCCACCGGCAGTGTATGGAGTTTCTGTTGCTCCGCATCCTCACCAACATTTGGTGTTGTCAGTGTTCCAGATTTTGGCCATTCTAGTAAGTGTGTAGTGGTATCGTATTCTTGTTTTAATTTGCATTTCCCTCATAACATATGTTGTGGAGCATCTTGGCATATGCTTATTTGCCATCTGCATATATTCTTTGGTGAGATGTCTATTAAGGTCTTTGTCCCAATTTTTTAAATAAGGTTATTTTCTTGTTGAGTTTTAAACATTTCTTTGCATATTTTGAATAACAGTCCTTTTTCAGATATGTTTTTTGCAAATATTTTCTCCCACAGTGTAGCTTCTCATTCTCTTTATTGTCTTTCACAGAGCAGAAATTTTTAATTTTAATGAAGTACAGATTGTCAATTATTTCTTTTATGGGTCGAGCCTTTGGTGTTGTATCTAAAAAGTGATTGCCAAACCCAAGACCACTTAGGTTTTCTCTGGTGTTATCTTCTAGGGGTTATACGGTTTTGCATTTTACAAGTAAGTCTGTGATCCATTTTCAGTTAATTTTTGTGAAAAGTGTAAGGTCTGTGTAGATTCAATTTTTGGCATGTTTATGTCCAGTTGTTCCAGCACCATCTGCTGAAGAGACTGCTTTTTCTCCAATGTATTATCTTTGCTCCTTTGTTAAAAATCAGTTTATGATATATTTATGGGTGTCTATTTTGGGGCTCTCTATTCTGTTCCATTAATCTATTTGTCTATTCTTTCACCTATACCACAATATCTTGATTACAATGGTTTTATAGTACTTCTTGAAGTCAGGTAGCATCAGTCCCCCAACTTTGTTCTTCTTCAATGTCATGTTGGCTATTCTAGGTCTTTTGCCTCTCCACATAAATTTTTAGAACCAGTTTGTTAATATCCATAAAGTAATTTGCTGGGATTTTGATTGGGAATGCATTGAATCTATAGATCAAGTTGGGATTGGTTTAGTTTGGGGGAAGATTTATAACTTTTGGAGGGTAAGAGGAAGAAGAGTTATTTTGGCAATAAAGGGATAATAAATAAGATAATAAAAATCAGCTATAGACATATGGGGGGATTTTAGTATAGACCGCATATTAGATTGCATATTTAGGTTAAATTTCTTGGGTGTGATAGTGGTATCATGATCATGTAGAAGAATGTCCTTGCATAGGCGATATCGATATGTACTGAAGAATTTAGGGGTGAAATATTATGGTGCATACAAGTTACTTTCAAATGGTTAGCAAAGTGTGTGTGTGTGTGTGTGTGTGTGTGTGTGTGTGTGTGTGTATGTGTGTGTGTGTATCTGGAGATAGAGTGAAAACAAATGTGGCTATCAATTTGTGACTCCAGGTGAAGGGTATATATGTATTTTTTTTTCAACTTTTCTGGTTTTCAAATTTCAAATGTTTGAAAATAAAAAGTTGAAAAAATATCTATGTGTGATTCTGATGGTCTACCAATTGTATGCAGAATGCTATGCAAGATTTTTTCATACACACCATTTTGTTTTAAAATGTAGTCTTGAACGTGTGGGGGACATTTTCTCCAGAATTAGTGGTCAAAAAACACTGTATTGAGCCAAAAATATGTTCTATGAAGTCTGGGTTTTAAAAAGCAAGATGCATTCTATTGGGAAGACATGAAACAGACTTTGTAGGATATGATTGTATACACGTTTCTTTCCTTGTTTATTTTTATCCGTCTTGACTAAACTTTAAGGTCCATGAACCAGGGATCTCGACTCTTTTGTTTCTCATTGTACATTCAGCACTTAGCACAGTGCCTGGCACACAGCAGGTCCCTGTATTAGTTGGGTAGCACTCACTGCTTTAACAAAGTAACCCCAAAATGGTAATAGCTTAACACAATATTAGTTGATTTTGTCATCAACTAGCTAATCAATGAAGGTGTTTCTGGCAGGCAGCTTCCCTCCATCCCTCCATGCAGTGATTTCAGGGTCAGAGACTCTTCATATTTGGCTTCACCATTCCCAGGGGACTTTTTTATCCGTAGCATTCAGTCAGCAGAAGGGGAAAGAGTGTGAAGAAGGCATGTCTGCTTCTTAAAAATCTTTGCTCTAGAAATGAGAAACCTCATTTCCACTCTCGTTCCATTAGTGAAAACTAGGCATTTGGCCACACTGAGAAGCATGGTGTGTGTGTGTGTGTGTGTGTGTGTGTGTGTGTGTGTGTTTAGGGGTGGAGGTGTCTGAAAAACCATAGTCCCTGGCCTGGTAGCCACTTTTCAAGGGCAATTCCATAATACAGAAAGGGGGCAGATTTTAGTGGACATCTAGCTGTCTCAGCCATAGTGTTTAAATATTTGTTGAATGAATGAAAAAGGTTTCTAGGGCTGCTTTATTCTTTGCAAATGTAATGGTATGTAAATCTCAGGATGTGGAGAAACTCAGGTGCAGTGCATGTAACTACTAGTGGTTCTGTTAACTTTAAAAGTCCTTCTTTGGCAAGATGCCATAACAAGGCCTGGAGTACCCTCCTGCCTGGAACAACTTAAAAAAAATGATTAAAAAATGTATAAAACAACAGTTTTCAGACATTGGAAATCAAGTAGTATAGGACAGGGAGCCTTGAGAGAGATAAGCCCTATGATTACCCTAGCTTGCAGCCTGGAAAGAGTTTCCAGGTCGTAGTACAAGGAGGGAAAACTCGGGAAGAACCTTGTAGCCTCCTTAAGGAGACAAAGCAAAGGTGCCTAGAGTTTGCAGGGCAAAGTACCAGAGATGATAGATCTGCACAGAGAGGCTGCTCTAGCAATCTGCAGAGAGTTCCTCTCAAGTTTTCCACTGAGTAATAATCAGTACATATAATGAAGGAAACGACCCAAGTTTCTGGAAGAACTGCTGAAAGGAGCAGAGGAAACAATTCTCAAAGCTCACCAGGGACGAGAATAATTCAAGTTCACGCCAGAGTGGAAAATCTTATAATTCATGGATCACTGAGTAGGGTGGGGAAATTAGTCCTGGATGAAAGGCTACTCTGGTCCCATATTACGAAACTTAAAAGCAAGTCTCAGAGGATTAAACTGTTTACAAATAACCTAAATGTATCTCAGAACAAAGCTCAAAAATATTTATAAGAATACAAAAATATCCAGCACCCAGCATGTTAAAGTTCACAATGTCTGGTATTTAATTTAAACGTTACAAAAATTCAAAGAACCAGGAAAAATACAACCCATTATGAGGACTACAATAGAATCAGACCCAGAAATGCCAGTATAAAAATCAACAGCAGATTAGTTACTGAAAAAGAAAACATTCGTGAATCTGAAGACATAGCAATAGAAACTATTCAAAATGAAGCATACAGAGGAAAAAAAAGACTGAAAGAAAAAAAAAACAATATTAGGGAAAGCTGTAATATAACTTCAAGCAGCCTAATGCACATGTAATTGGAGTCCCTGAGTGAGGGTGTGGAAGACAGAAGAAGTACTTGAAGAAATAATGGCTGAAAACTCCAAACTTGATAAAAACCATAAACTCATAGATCAAAGAAGCTCAAAAAACCCCACCAATAAGAAACATGGAAAAAAAACACACAACTAAACCAAATAACAAATAAGTTGCTTAAAACCAGTAGTATGCCCCTTGGAGGTGAATGAGTTGTTAATCTGTCCCTTAACTTTTCCTTTAGACAGCAACTGACTAAGCTAAAGACACAGTATCCCTGGAACTTTGCCAGAGTGTGACGTTTAGTGTCTGTTCCATTCCAGACTCTTTAAATGAAATTAGATCAGCCCTAAATTGTGAGATCCAGCCTCAGGCAATACCAATTGTCACTGGCTTTCATTCATACAACCTGCCACTTACTGTCCAAAATTGTTGCGTTTATTTTCATTGTCTCATGGCTTGGAGATCTTGAAATTTAATCTATGCTCATGTCCTTTTTACTTGCACAATCCATTTGGATAGGATTCGCTGGCTTTGGTTCTTAGTACTCTCTCCTGACTTAATTCGGTAAATGCCCTCTGCCCCAGCCCTCAGGACCTATACCAGATAGGCCAACTACCATTCCTACCACTTTTCTTGTGAACATTTTCTAGGAAATTTTAAGAAAGTAGATCTTAAAAATTCTCATCACAAGAAAAAAAACGTAACTATGTGAGGTAATAAATATTAACTAATCTTACTCTGGTAGTCATTTTGCAATACGTACACATATCAAATCATTATGTTGTGCACCTAAAATCAATACAATGTGGAATGTCAATTATATCTCAATAAAAATTTTTCCAGAAATAACTTAAAATTTCTGACCTTGTGACCAAAGTCTAGGCCATGGTTGGGATCTACCTTGGTGACATAAAAGTTTTATCAAGTTGAATGTTGAGAATTTAAATTGCGTTTGTTGTGTTAATCTGAAGCTTGAATTGAAATATGCCGTCACGTCAAATATGCCTTCTGAGAAATAACCTGTATTCTTGCTGCCTCAATCAAAATTGAGCAATAAACTACTAATGATATTGACACAAATACTGACTCAACAACAAGGCACTGTTGTATAAATAAAGTTGAATAGAGTATTTTTGGACATCTTTTGTATTACTGCAAAAAATATTTTTTAATTGCTTGCTTGTATAGTGGTCATTAAAATTAGCCATCCACAAACATGGGTTCCTGGTCATATCGCTCTTTGTTAAAAACATTTGGCACACTGTATAAACAATGCTTGAATGTCTCTGTAGAGTCATGTGGCCTATGTATACAACCCTAAAATAAACCACAATGGGTGGTGCAGCATTCGTAGTCCCAAAGGAGACTAAGATAAAAGAAGCTCTGGAACACAACTTTGTTTTTATATTGGTGAACATCTCTAACCACAATACAGCAACGGAAGAAGTGAGAGAGGAAAAAAACAAAAACTGCCTGGTCTCAGTCTCAAGGAGTTCACAATCTAGAGGCAAGACCACAGTCAAGCAAAGTAGAATGAGATAAATCATAAATTAAATATAAGCATCAGACTGAGGGCTTGAAGAGATGGGATTTATTACATTTGTGGCAGGAACTAGGTTCCAGTAAGACAGGGAGAAGAAAGGAATGTGGGAAAATAGCCTGGGATTCAAACAGGTGCCAGATGTTGAGCTTTGGAACTCTTGTGGCATTGAAGCTAAGTCTATGTGGTTTGTGACTCAGCAAACAGATGTCTCAGTATTTCCTGTGGCCTATAGAGACGGAAGGACACTGAGAACAGAAAAGAATGTTCCCGGCTAAACTCCACAATTAGGTCAGCTTCACCCTACAACGAACACACTCGGGCCACCTCTCATGTGTCCAGGCTGCCACACAAACCCACTACGTTTCTTGACAAAGGTTCCATGTGCAAGCCACTTCATTATTTTTAGATTTTGTCCCTTCTTGTAATTATACATTTTATCATGCTCTTTATTTCCCTTAGTAAGAATAATCAATTGAACTTAAAGGATAGTAAAAAGGGGATAGAAATGATTTAATTTACGAAGCAAGTATAATAAATGCTTGTAAGTGGATAAAAAAAGGCAAGGAAAGGTGGTCAATGTATAAATCGTGTGAAATTATTTAGTTTGGTCAAGATGTGGAAAGATGCCACGTTAATTTTAAATCAAACTCTCACTAACTCTGAGAAACAAGTAGCCCTACAAGCTGCCGAAAACTTTGGAGACAATCAATTCCTAGCATATTATGATGAACAGACAGGATGGGACTCCGTTCGGGAACCCTTCCCTCCGGGGAAGCAAGCAGTGCCCACTGACGATCCACTATGGGATCCTGATACAACCATGGGACATTGGCAGAGAAAACACTTTCTGGCATGCATTTTGAAAGGACTGAGGAGAACTAGGTGCAAGCCCATCAATTATTCAAAGCTGTCTGCTATTAGCCAGAATTCAGAAGAAACTCCCTTAGCCTTTTTAGAAAGGCTCAGGGAGGCCGTAATTAAATACACTCCCATAAGGCCAGATACCCTGGAAGGAGAAATCCTTCTAAAGGACAAATTTATAACTCAGGTTGCCTCAGACATCCACGAGAAATTACAGAAATTGGCTATTGGTCCCGAAGTCACCTTAGACCATTTACTCAAGGCGCCAACACTGTCTTTTGTAATCGGGACCAAGAGAAAGCCCGGGATAAAGAGAGAAAAATAAAGAAAAAGGTGGAAGTATTGGTGGCTGCTTTATAGGCTACTAGCCAACAGGATACCCAGGGAAAATCCGACTGCGACCGTTGTGGTCAGTCCGGCCACTGGTAAAAGGAATGCCAATGGCAACAGATAGCTGAACTAGAGACCTCCGTGGCCCTGTTCCATCTGTAAAGGGAATCACTGGAAGTCAGACTGTCCCCGGAGGCCTCTACCCCCGAGGCCAGTTGGTCCAGTCAGACTCCCATTCAGGACTGACTGAGCCCAGGGCTTCTGACAGTAGCTCATTTGTCCCATCTAACCATCGGGACTCCCGAGCTCCAGCTAACCCTAGAAGTAGAAGGAAAATTTATTGATTTCCTTCTAGACACAGAAGACACATTCTCTGTCCTCCTCTCCAATCCAGGGACCCTCTCCAATCGATATGTTACTGTCTGCAGAGTCACGGGAAAGCCAATTATTAAATATTTTTCCCAGCCCTTAGGCTGCATATGGGGTCACCTAAAGTTCTCTCACTCATTCTTAATCATGCCAGAAAGCCCTACTCCTCTATTAGGAAGAGACATAGCAATGGGAGCTATTGTTCTCCTAGCCCCTGGAAGTATTTCTAGCTGCCTCCCAGTAGTAGAAACCAGCATCGACCCTGTTGCTTGGGCATCACAAGGGACAATTGGCCACGCCTCAATGGCAGCTCCAGTTCACATTCATGTTAAGGACCCCATTTTCTTTCCTTGCCAGAAACAATACCCTTTAAAACCCGAGGCACTGAAAAGACTAATCCCTATCATTAACAGACTCAAATGACAAGGGCTCCTTAGAGAATGCAATAGTCCTTGCAACACCCCCATCTTAGTGGTTCTCAAACCAAATGGAGAATGGAGATTAGTTCAAAACCTCCAGGCCATCAACGAGGGAGCTATTCCTATACACTTTATAGTTCCAAATACTTACACACTCCTAGCCCAAATACGTGAAATTTCCAAATGGTTCACGGTGTTGGATTTAAAGGATGCCTTTTTCTGTATACCTGTGCACCCTGACACAATATCTCTTTGCCTTTGAGGACCCTGAAAGCCAGATTTCACAGTTTACCTGGACAGTCCTCCCTCCGGGGTTTAGGGAAATCCTGCAACTCTTTGGACAGGCCCTAGAGAGCTAAGGACCTGTCAGATTTTTCTTATAACAGCTGTACGCTTTCACAATATGTTAATGATCTTTTATTGTGTGCTCCATCTAAGACCTCATCAGCCAAGGTACTATTGCCCTTCTAAATTTTCTAGCCTCTAAGGGTTACAAAGTTTCCAAGGCTAAGGCCCAAAAGTGTCAGACTTCTGTCAGATACCCTTGGGCTGATTATCTCTGAAGGGACTAGGGCACTAGGGAAACAGAATTCGTTTCATCTCCATGTATCCCCTACCTGAGACCCTAAAACAATTAAGGGGCTTCCTAGGCATTACCGGCTACTGCCACCTATGGATCCCAGGATACGGAGAAATGGCCCGTCCCCTCTACTAATTAAAGATATCGGTACCCAAAATGCAAATACTCATCTGCTACTTTGGAACTCAGAGGCAGAACAAGCTTTTAGCCTTTTAAAATAAGCACTGTTAAGTGCTCCAGCCTTAAGCCTTCCTACAGGAAAATCCTTTCATTTATATATAACAGAAAAAGGGAATGGCTTTAGGAGTCCTAACGCAACCCAGAGGACCCTCACAACAACCAGTAGGCTATTTTAGTAAAGAACTAGACCTCGTAGTATGGGCTGGCCAGCTTGCCTCCGGGCCATAGCTGCAGCTGCCCTCCTAGTTACTGAAGCCCCCATTACACTTAGGGACTTTTAAATACTAATAACAGTCACTGGCTCACAGACTGAGTAAAACAGCCTGAGGTATCAAGCTCTTTTACTAGAAAGTCCTGTGGCTCAAACACCTACCCGCTCTTCTCTTAATCCAGCCACATTCCTCCCCGAGGTGGGGGAGGAGCTAACTCATGACTGCCAACAAGTTTTATTACAAACTTATGCTGCTAGAGCAGACTTAGACAATCCAGACACCCCTAGACACCCCTAGACACTCCCGGACACCCCTGGACAATCCAGATTGGACGCTTTTTACTGATGGGAGCGCTTTTATAGAAAATGACATGCAAAAGGCTGGATATGCTGTGGTTACTTTACATAATATCTTAGAGCATGCAAGCCTTCCTTCTGGAGCCAGCACACAACTGGCTGAGCTAATAGCTCTTACTTGAGCACTAGAGCTGAGTAAAAGAAAAAGAGCCAATATATATACTAATTCAAAATATGCCTTCTTGGTGTTACATGCCCATGGAAGCATTTGGAAAGAAAGAAGCTTTCTAACTGCCAACGGGTCTCCTATCAAATATCACCAGGAGATCAACCGATCAAATATCTCTAGGAGATCAACCGACCGCTACAGGCATTACATTCTCCTAAAGAAATAGCAGTTATGCACTGCAAGCGACACCAAAAGGGAAGTGATGAAATTTCTGAAGGCAACTGATTAGCAGACCAACAGCTAAAAATGCTGCCAAACTGGGTCTTAACCCTATGCTAGCTCCTCTAGTCTAGGATGGGTCCATAACCCACATTAAGCCCCAATATACTCAAAAAGAACAAGAAGGGGCTAAGACAAGAGGTTACACTGCCCAACCCACGGGTTGGTTACCAGGGGAGGATGGTCATTTACACCTCCCAGCTGCCAATCAATAGAAAGTTTAAAAACTCTCCACCAATCCTCCCATTTAGGAAGGGACAAAACTTTACAAATGGCTCAAAAATTAGTCACAGGAAAAAACCTTCAAAAGACTATACAGTACATTCTTACATCCTGTGAAGTCTGCCACAAAAATAACCCTCCAACATTCTCAGACACTCATAGGGATGCAAAGGGAAGGCAAATGCCCAGGGGACGACTGGCAATTAGACTCCACCCATATGCCCAAAGCCAAAGGATACAAGTATCTCCTAGTGTGGGTGGCCACCTTCACCCACTGGGTTAAAGCCTTTCCTTGTGGAACAGAAAAGTTAATAGAAGTAGTTAAGGCCCTAATTATGGAAATTACACCTAGATTTCGCCTCCCCAAGTCTCTTCAAAGCGACAATGGGCCTTCTTTTAAATCCTCAGTCACTGAGGGGATTTCTAAGGCCCTGGGCATAGACTATCACCTCCATTGTGCTTGGAGACCACTCTCTTCTGGTAAGGTAGAAAAGACCAATGATATCATCAAGAGACATCTTCGGAAATTATCGCAAGAAACTAGCCAAAATTGGACAGCTTTACTCCCCATAGCTCTCCTTCGTATTCGAAATATTTCAATTAAGTGTGGCCTAAGCCCTTTTGAATAATTGTATGATAGACCTTTCCTAACCAATGATATCCTGATTGATCGTGAGCCTATAGAACTAACTCAACATATAAATTCTTTGGCACAATTTCAACAAGCCATCCAACAATTGTCAGAAGCTCAACCTTGAATGGATCAAAAACCCCTACTTAACCCAGGAGATGAAGTTCTTATTAAATTTCTTCCTTCTACCAGAGGATAAGGGGGGTAGAGGGTGGGAGATGAGGGTAAGGGGGATCAAATATATGGTGATGGAAGGAGAACTGACTCTGGGTGGTGAACACACAATGGGATTTATAGATGACATATTACAGAATTGTACACCTGAAATCTATGTAATTTTACTAACAATTGTCACCCCAATAAATTTAAAAAAAAAAATTAAAAAAAAAATTTCTTCCTTCTTTATCTTCAATGCTAGATCCAATGTGGAAAGGACCCTACACCGCGATTCTCTCCACCCCCACAGAAAAGTCCTGGAATTTGACTCCTGGATTCACCACTCTCAAGTCAAGCCCTGTATGAATGCACCCACACAAACAGAAGAGAAAGACAAAAGTCCTAAATTTTCCAGTCAGCCTCTAGAGCAGGGGTGTGTCCAAACTTTTTTCAACGTTTTTCACCAAGGGCCATATGCAGTAAAATATACAAACAGCTGGGCCACTCACTCGAAGTGAAGTACATATTGCCTCACCCGGTTTATTTAAGTAAACTAAATACATTTTTGGAACTTGCTGCGGGCCAATAAAAAATGGATCGCGGGCTGCAGTTGGCCCGCGGGCTGCAGTTTAGACACCCCTGCTCTAGAGGACCGAACACTTCTACGCTGTACAGATAAGTACTCAGATGATACAGTCTAGTTTCAAAAAGACCTTATTAGGGGGCTTCATTCTCCTTACTGCTGCTTCCATTATCCTCTTTACTACATCTCTCACGTGTGCTGTCCTAGATTCAGCCCCTCCTTCCTGCCATTACTTGCCTCGGGCAGGGCTGAGCCTAGGAATATTTTGTGTTATCTTTTGGGGCTACATTTTAATTAACCTTTGGAGATTTTCTGACATTTAACACACCATTAACAATTACCACATAATGTTGTATTATCAAATTTGACTCTTTTTAATAGTTCTTCAAAACGGGACTCCAGAGAGCCCCATACAATTCCAAAGAAATGAAACGTTTGGGTTTACTTAGCCAAACATATAATAAATGTATCAAACTTTTGCCTTAAAGGAGGAACTTACTGAACGAACTTTTGTCTCCTGTCTAGTTGGAGTCTTCACCCCCTTGAGTTATATAAAGAATTATACCATCTTTCAATACATTGATAAGCCCATATCTTTCTCCGATATCTACAATTGGGGTCCTACTACCATCCAAAAGGACATGAGCATGTTCTCTCTGCAGGTTAAAACTGTAACTCCAGCTGATCAATGTGTTATTTTCACCGGCTGCCCCAACCAATGTTTTGCTCTTTCGACCAGTGATGGCCCTAACTGCAGCTCTACTACTTCTATAATTTATGCCAATGGACATATTAAATTACCTGCTGGATGGTTTCGTCTCTGTGGGAAGACTGCCTACTCTTATGTTCCAGCTTATAGCAATGGTTGACCCTGCTCTCTTGGAAGATTAACTGGTTTTTTTACCCCTAAAGCCTTGTCAGGTTAGACATCGCAGAGAACTCTCTCTAGATCCCAGCTGCAACAGTGATGTACATTTATTTAGTCCAGCTGAGTATGTTTCTTTGTCTCTGTTTGTGGTGCCTGCTATGACCATAGCCTTAGATGTAGAGATCAGCCACATTGCTTGTTCAATGGCAAAGGCCCTGAATGCTACATCACAGGTGATGCACGCCCTTGACCAAGAGTTGGGACAAATCAGAGAAGCAGTTCGAGAATCGAGCTGCCATAGACTATCTACTCCTCAAACACAATCAAGGATGTGAAAATTTTAAAGGATTATGCTGCTTCAATCTTTCTGACAACTCTCAGTTAGTTGAAGATGAAGTCCAACAAATCCATAACATAGTTTCCAGTATTAAACAACGGACAGTATTCTTTGGCTTAGATTTATCCTCCTTACTTCCTGGTTTCCTAGCTTAGCAGGACTTAAAGAAGCCTTTCTCATATTTTTCTTATTCATTATTGTAGGAATTACCTCTTGCTGCTGCCTATGGTGCATCTCTGCGTGTAGACTATTTACTAACTGACTACGACACCCTCCAAGACAAAAATACCCTCATCTGGATTTGCTCATCTACCGGGGACCCTTAGATAGACCTCTGGACAAGCGCTAACTGCCAGTCTCCTTCTACGTCCCTCCTCAGCCTGAAGTAGCCAGAGAGGTCATCACCCCTACATCCGCTAACGGCAGTTAGGGTTTCATCTTCAGAGGGGTGATTGAGACAGGTTAGTTAGTATGACATCAGGCAGTCAGGAATTCCCAGCTAGACTGAGCAAAAACAGAACACGGGGCCATTTCTTCCAAGTTTCAAAATAACACACTCTTTACAAAACAGAGACATCAATCATGCCCCAGGACAACAAAGCCATTTCCAAGGGCATTTCAAAAGGCCGACCCCATGCTAAACAACAGAGCGAATCTGATAAAAACCTTAACAGTAAACACAAACATATTTTAGCATTCCCCCTCCCAGGCAGAAATAAAAGTATAAAAACACAAGCCTTTGCCTCAGACATGGGGCATCCTAGCTTCTGGTACCCACTCCTGCTCAGGAGCTGTAACTTTTCTCTTGCTTTTAATAAACTATCCTTTCTTGCAACTTGTTGCCTCGCCCTGGTCCATGTGTCCATTCTTCGGCTTCACGAGA
This sequence comes from Rhinolophus sinicus, assembly GCF_057876585.1. NCBI lineage: Eukaryota > Metazoa > Chordata > Mammalia > Chiroptera > Rhinolophidae > Rhinolophus > Rhinolophus sinicus. The sequence continues at coordinate 183,572,206 of NC_142517.1, read as the reverse complement.
CTACGACCCCGGCACAAAGAAATGTCCTACATTAAAATCGTCTCTATTATGTCACTTGTATTATTAGATCTCTAATTATTAATTTATTAATTTAACAGAGACTTTCTAAACACCTATTACACAGGTACAGTCCTGTTTTCAAGAAGGCCATAGTTTAGCGAGGGAGCTAAACAATTAAATGAATAATTATGATGCATTATGATAAGAGCTATAATGGAAATGTATATAGGGTTTAAGTCTGTAAAAATGTTTTCATTTACTTATAAATGTGGAAATTGATATATTAAAATTATAATTGCTGATAAGCCCAGATCAAATATAAGGAAATATTTATAGGTCATGAATTAAGGAATGAATACCTTGAGTTTAATTCCTGTATTGTTAAATATATGAATTGTGACACGTTTCCTTGTTGGAACTTATTTAGCATTTACACACATAGTTTTAGTTTTAATTATGTTTCACTAGAAAGTCTGGTCTGAATATAAGCCTTTATATCATCTGTATTAAACCCTCATGCTTTTGTATTATGTTACTATCAAGTGGGATTCCCAGGTCCAGGTGATACCACTGCCTGTGAACCTGATTCTTCCTCAGTAAGAGGATCCCTTTTGCACTGACACAGGCATTCTCTATTTTTAGGACAGTTATTGCTATGGTTACTGTGAACCACTGAGTTGGCCTTCAGCATTGTGTCCCTGAACAGTTAGTATTTCTTTGGAAATTTTGTAGTAAGGGAATAAATAAAATAAAATACATCAAACATATAGCACAAGAAGAGCTATAATCACAAAACATTCACTTAATTGTGTAATTTGTTAGAATGTATAATGCAATTATTTTTAATCTCTTAGCTTTTCTACAAGGTAAACTGACCAATGAATTTAAAACAAGTAAATTTAGAGTTTGATTAATTACCAAATCACCAGGAAAATGTAAGTTAAATGCTGTTATTTCCGAATTCAGTTTGGGAATTGAATAATTAGAGTAAGCAAAACATTTGCAGGGGGTACTAAGGCTTTATTTACAAAGAGATTTAATTAATAATTTACAAATACTATAAAAAAATCTAAAAGCAAAGTATTTCTTTTTAGCTATAATATGCTTTGAAGAGCACTGGAACATTATGAATTATTTTTTCAGTTTTAAAACACGAAGTGAAAATATATGACGTTTCCAAATGGCAGAAAACCTTCTTAACTGTACATAATGTTCTTATTTTGTAATGATTTCCAGAAACATAAGTCTTTAGCAACAACCAAAATTCTTTTCAGTTAGTTTTGTAATAAGTGACCACATTTCAAGAGTTACTTCATGTTTTGGCATGTGACATTAAACAGAAAAATACAGACCTTGAGGCAAGGGATTTTGTCTTTTTCTAACGGCTAAAGCTTGGTTTTAAATTGTTTATATGTATCAAAGGTAATTCAATCTAATACAATATACGGAATTTAATCTTTACATGAATTAGTATTTTGAACAAATAGTTAATTTTTACGTGTATAATATTTATATTTTATATAACACATAAAATGAAACTCCTCTTCGCTGTAGATCCTTTCTGATAGAATCATTGTCATGTAATGCAATTTCCATTGGGTGTTTCAGTCTTTGAGTTTCTGAAGCAGATTTTCGACTGAAAACAAAAGAAAAAAAAAAACACCCTTTCCCCTCTCCCAGAAAACTGATATTGAAGGTAAACCGGACTCACCTGGAAGATTCCACTCTCATTAGCATATTTGAATTTGAATACCTTGCAACTCTAGAGAATCCAAGGACCCATGAGGAGTATACTACAATGAAACTCCTGTTGCCAACTGAGTCTGAGAACATGAAATAACATTTAATTTTTGTTGCTAAACTATCTGGGTTTTATATAATAAACTGCATTTAAAAAACACTTTAAAAATCTGATGAATTCTTTGAATGCTATTTTTTAATGACAGCTGAATATTATAAGGAGAAATCACGTTAAATCCCAATCTCTGTTGTAACATTCTATATGTAATATGTAAATATTATCATCTGTGTACACTAAGAATACACAAATGTAAAAATTAAAGGTAAAACAAAGATTGAACATTTTCAAATGTTTTGCTAAACATGATGACTACATGCTATCTTTAGTTAACACATCAGATCAATACACTCTTAGGGCAGTCTTAGGGCAAGGTTCATTGTACTGATAGTGAATCCACCTCATTTCGGTCTTCCTGATTTTTTTTTTTTTTTTAACTTGACTTTTTTTTTTTCCCCCCTCATGATTAGATCATTGTGTTTACTGGTAATGTTGCTGAAAAAATGTTCATAGCTCTGCTATTTTCATCGTTTGCTTGTTCTTGCATTGGTGACATTAGCTTCAATCAGCAATTTCTTTGTAAAAATCTTAAGCCACTTATCTATTTCATGAAAGTTAGTTTTGTTAAAACTAGCAGATAATAAATTCCACAAGCACACATAAAGTACAATCTGTAGCAATATGCTGAAAAGTCCTTTCATTCTCTCCTGTGGTGGGTAGAGCTCCCACTTTCCCCTTAGGATACCTTATTTACCACAAATTCTGTGTGACCACATGATATCCACCAAGTGAGGGAAAAACCCATTGTCAATCTGTATTTAAACATTAGCAAAATTGAATTCATTTTTATTAAACATGAAAATAAATATAAATGTTTAAATATTCTCTTCTCACCCCAATGAATGGTCTTGCACATTCCTTGAGTTGTGTATCCCATTTGTGGGACCATCATGTTAGAAAATGAGTCTCTTCTCTGATAAACAAATTTTTATAAAGAAAAATGGCAAATATGATCAGTAATAGGGAAGAGAAAGAAAAGAATGGAAGTTAAAACTCAGTTTATTTCTACTGGAATACGTCTATCTAGCCCCTATTCAAGTGTGCCTTGCCAATGTCCATTCTCTGTGAAATTAAACAAGTTTACATTAATATGCAGACTGTGCGTTTCTTTTAAAACCTAATATAAAGCATCTTCCTTTCCACAGCATCATTAAGGTCTACATTTGATTGAAGCAGCAAGTGGATAACTGTAAATGTGCACTATTGTATACTAAATTCTGTTTATCTCTATCGCTTCCATCATGTATCCTGCAATCCTTTTTCCTTTTCATTTTCTCCTAATTTGTTTCTTCCACCATATTAAACCCTCCACATGGATAAATTCCTATTCTTTCCATGTTTTTCTTTGTACACAATTTCTATGCCACAAAAGTCCTCGTGTTACTTTAAAAATATGTGTGAATCTGTTTCATTAGGTATGTGAAAACACAGTTCCCATCAAAGTACAGGTATACAGTAAAATCACTGTATTCATTATTTCCTGTTTTTCATGAAATATTGTGTCATACTTTAGATTGTTAAAAATTCCTACTGTTACATCAAGCGGTTAGAAAGTAGTTCTGAGAAAAGATCCGAAAGGATCTTTTTATGGTATTTTATAGTATTTATCACATATGACATGATAGGTAATGTAATATAGTGGTTACTATGGGCTTGGAGTCAGACCGGGATTCAAAATCTTACTCTGTAACTGACTAGCTGTGTCATTTTAGGCTTTGTTATTTTACAATGGACTTGCCGTACATACGAAGTAGACTGATACTTTCACATGTAATCATCTTCAGTGAAGCTAGCAAACACACAATTAGCATTATTTTCAATTGTATTTTGGTCATAATTTTTAAGAACGTGTATCACATTTAATTGACTCTAGTCCAAGTTACTGGCAACAGTTAAGATGATAGTGGTTTGTGGGCTTTGCAGATTCTAAGGAATTCAGGCAATAACTTTCAAATTAATGAGCTATAAGGAAAACTTCATTCCTTGCTTCCAGCAAAAATTACGATGGATAAGAAAAATCAACTCTAAGATGGGAGAGCAAAACTACTGTTATTCTTTACTATAAATATATCAAGCACTGCACTTTCCATTTTTTCTCTACCTAGCCCAGCAAAAGTTTATTCATGGCTATTCAGGTTATCTACTTCTTGAGTAAGCTTTGTAAGGACATTGTCTATGTCAACAAAATTTATTGGTATAAAGTTTTTTGTAAAATGCCCTAATTGTTTTAATGTTCCTAGGATCCGTAGTGATGTCTCTTCCTTCATTAATAATATTCCTAATTTACATCTTCCTTTTTTCATCAGAGTAGGCTAGAAGTCCATTTTATTAGCTGCTTCCCACAAATTTTGATAGTTTTCATTTTATTCGGTTAAAAGTATTTTCCCTGGATTTCTTGAGCATGGGGTACTTACACGGGGTGCTATCCAATTTCCAAATTATTTGTGGATTTTTTTCATATGTTAGTCTAATGTCTTTGTGATCTGAGAATGTACTTCATGTTATTTCAATCCTCTTAAAATAGAGTTATGGCTCAGAATATAGTCTGTTGTGGTATATGTTCCATGTACACTTGAAAAGAATGAATGCTCTAGTTTTTGAGTGGAATGGTCAATAATTATGTCAAGCGAGTTGACAGTGTTGTTACGTCTTTTATAGCCTTGCTAATTTCCTACTTATTCTATCGATTACTTAGAAAGGAGTGTTGAAATCTCCAATTGTGTATTTGCCTGTTTTATATTTTTGTTTCATATATTTTGAAGCTCAGTTTATATACATTGTTTTATCTTCTTAATGAACTGACTCCTCTATTATTTTGAAATGTCCCTCTTTATGACAATTCATTTTAAAATCTATTTTGTCAATATTCTTTTCATTAGTTTTTGCAGTGTATCTTTTCCTATTCTTTTATTGTTACCCTATGTCTTTAAAAGGGGTTTTCATGTAAACAGCTTATAGTTGGGTCTTGCTTTTTGCCCAAGCTGACAATCTGTCTTTTAATTGGAATGTTTTACAGTTTAAATTTTAGACCATTTACATTTTTTTTGAATTGTAGCTATTTTTTTTTAAATTTTATTAGTTTCAGGTGCACAAGACAAAGCAAAACTTAGACATTTATCATTTATATCCCTCACACTGTGTGAACCCCTCCCCCTATCCACTATCCCTCTGACATCGCACAGAGCCATTACATTTCCACTGTCTCTATTCCTAATGCTGTACTCCACTTCCTGTAACAATATACAAATATATAAATATACATACATATATATATATTTATATAAAATTATAGTTGGCATTCAGTATTGTTCAGCTTCAGGTGTACTGTGCAGAGATCAGGCATCTACATCATCCCTGAGGTGGTCTCCCAAATGGGACACATGTCCATTGGATACCCTTCATCTTTACATTATTGATTATGTTCCCCAAATTAATTTTCAAAACCCCGTGGCCATCTTGTGGTTACCGACTATTTTCTAAACCTCTCACCTTCCCCTTATCCCCACCCCCCCACCTCTCTAGCAACCCTCAGTTTTTCCTCTATGTCTCCAAAACTGTTTCTGATTAGTTCATTCACTTATTCTTTTCTTTAGATTCCGCATATAAGTGAGATCATATGGTATTTGTCTTTCTCTGACTTATTTCACTTAACATAATGTTCTCTAGGTCCATCCATGTTGTTGCAAATGGTAAAATTTCTTTCTTCTTTATGGCTGCGTAATACTCCATTGTATAAATGTACCACAGTTCCTTAATCCAGTCATCTACCAATGGGCATTTCGGTTGTTTCCATGTCTTGGCTATTGTGTATAGTGCTGCAATAAACATAGGAGTGCATAAAGATTTTTGAATTGGAGTTTTGGATTTCTCGGGATAGATATGTAGGAGTGGGATTGCTGGATTTTAAGGTAGTTCCATTTTCAGATTTTTGAGATACCTCCATACTGTTTTCAATAGTGGCTGCACCAATCTGCATTCCCACCAACAGTGCACAAGTGTTCCCTTTTCTCCACATCCATGCCAGCACTTGTTTGTTGATTTATTGATGATAGCCATCTTGACTGGGGTGAGGTGGTATCTCATTGTGGTTTTTATTTGCATTTCTCTGATGGTTAGTGAGGTTGAGCATTTCTTCATATGTCTGTTTGCCATCTGTATGTCCTTTTTAGAAAAATATCTCTTCATGTCCTCTGCCCATTTTTTAATTGGGTTGTTTGTTTTTTTGGAGTTGAGTTTTTTATAAATTTGTGATATTAACCCCTTATCAGATATATCATTGGCAAATATCTTTTCCCATTCGGTAGGTTCCCTTTTTGTTTAATTGATGATTTCCTTTGCTGTGAGAAAGCTTTTTAGTTTGATGTAATTCCACGTTTATTTTTTCTCTTACTTCCCTCGCACGAGGGGATATATCAGTAAAAATCTTACTCCGGGTAATGTCTGTGAAATTTCTTCCTATATTTTCTTCTAGGAATTTTATGGTTTCAGATCTTACATTTAAGTCTTTAAGCCATTTTGAATTTATTTTTGTATGTGGTGTAAGGAGGTGATCCAGCTTCATTATTTTGCATGTGTCTGTCCAGGTTTTCCAGCACCATTTATTGAATAGACTGTCTTTACCCCACCGTACATTCTTGCTTCCATTGTCGTAGGTTAAATGGCCATATAGGCATGGATTTATTTCTGGACTCTCTATTCTGTTCCATTGATCTATGGGTCTGTTTTTATGCTAGTACCATGCTGTTTTGATTACTGTAGAGCCTTGTAGTATAATTTGATGTCAGGTATTGTTATACCTCCCACTTTGTTCTTATTTCTCAAGATTGCTGAGGATATCCGGGGTCTTTTATGTAGACCATTTACATTTAATATAATTAATAAGTTTAAGTCTACCATCTTGCTATTTCTATTTGTCCTATTACTTTTTGTTCTGTTAAAATGCTGTCGCTCTTTCAGCTTTTTATGATTCCATTTTACCACATCTCATTTATTACTAGTAGCTTATTAGGAATTCCTGTCTCATTTAGTGATTTCCAAAGTTTATATTTATAAACAAATATTTACAAAGAAAAAAAATCACCCTGTAGTTTTATACTAGCTTTGTTATTTAAGCAAAAATATTATCCCTCTTCAATAAGTTGAGTTTTAAGTCTCAAATTTAGAGATTTAATTAATTAAAAATTTAAAATTCAACGATATGGGGAGAATGTCTAGTTTATTGTTAGACATACAGAAAAAAATGTCAAAATTTTGACAACATGCGAATGAGGACTAAAGCAAGAGAAGACAAATTTTACAATAAAAATTGAACATGACACATGGCTATGTCAATCAGAACTTGGCAGGAAGTATTTTATAGTATAATCTAGATCCCTTTAAACCACCTGCGGAGGATATAAATACAACAAGACCAACTCCCATTTAAAAACCTATGAGAGTACACCCAAGTTCATAGCAGCATTATTCATAATAGCTAAAATGTGGAAGCAACCCAAGTGTCCACCAATGAACAATCAGGTAAGCAAATTATGGTGTTACTCAGCTTTAAAAAGGAAGTAAATTCTGATATATGCTACAACGTGGATGAACCTTGGAGAAATTATACTAAGTGAAATAAGCTAGTCACAAAGTGACAAATACAGTATGATTCCACTTATATGAGGTACTTTAAATAGAGAGTAATCAAAATCAGAGAGACAGAAAGTAGAACGGTGGTTGCCAGGGACTGATGGAAGGGGAGAATGGGGAATTATTGTTTAATGGGCATAGAGTTTCAGTTTTAAAAGATGAAAGGAGTTATGGAAATGGATGGTGGTGATGGTTGCATAACATTATAAATGTATTTAATACTATTGACTGTACACTTAAAAATAAAATGGTAAATTTTATCACAATTTTTAAAATTGGAAAAAAAATCAGTTAGAACATACCCATTTGTTCAAATATATGCTGGCTGTATGCTATATACAGAATGCATTGCTCCTGGTACTCAGCCCCCACGTATTCCAAATCAAATCTGATATGGCTTGAGACATTCTTTTCTTTCTTTTTTTTTTAAAGTGAGAAAAACAGACTAGCACATGTATTCTTTATTAAATCTTACTAGTGTTCTTTAAGGGACAAACACACAGACCAGCAGGTACAGTGAAGAAATCTTATCTTTATAAGAGAGTGAAGAAGCCACTAAGATACTTCCAGGTATTATCTTCAGTGATGCTTCTTATCTTCATTCTTGGACTCCAGGTAATATTCAGCCCCTACAGCTATCACAAATGCAGCAAATCCCCATTTGAATCCTTTTAGTAATGCACCAACAAAGGAAACATTGTTTGCAAAGCCACCCATGTATCTCCATGCTTCATTGCTAGAGAAAAAAATGGAAAAATTATAATCACATACAACTTAAGGCACATTCATTGAGTAGAATACATTTTCATCTTTCTAACAGACATAATCGCTTCTCGGCCTTTTGGCTAAGATCAAGTGTAACAGACATAAATGCAACCTTATATAAAATAATCTAAGTGGATCACAATAGGTATCTTTCTGTGGCACAAGACAATTAGGTCTATATGTCCACATTTCACATATAAAATAGAAGAAAAAACACTTGCTTTCACATTTCAGTTATAATACTCAGGATTACAAAACTCTCAAATGCAAGACTCACTTTGGCCTATCCATTACAGGTCAGCTGTGTGGCTCCGCCCATACTAGTCATTACAGCATCAAGGAAAGAGGAAGGTAGAGGGTATTAATTTTTGCTCTGCCATTTACACTAGATTCACAACCTCTTAGGCTGCGCAAGTTACTTAACTTGTCAGGGCCTGCTTCCTCTCCTACTCAGTGATGATTACTATTTACCTTATAGTGTTATTATAAAGATTATACAAGAGAAAGTATATGTTTCAGCACAGAGAGTATGTAACATTTGACATTATTATTACTATGCAAGAGAATGATGGTTTTCTCTTGTCATGGCAGCCTGAATTTTAGAATTTAGAAGACTGATTTCTTGCTCTGGCAATCATTCTTCTGAGTATTCTGAACAGAGAAGTAAACAGAAATCAGAGAGCTCTAGTGAAAAACGTTTTCTCTCACAGGTAGGGATAAGTGAGTGGAAAAAATCCTGTTACGAAGAACAAAAATCACTTAACTCTAAAAATCTGACTTACTAAAAAATATGACAGCTAATCAAATATATTGTGGAGACCAAAACCAGACAAAGACGTCAGAAGAAAACTACAGAGTAATATCCCGTATGAACATATTAATAGATGAAAATATTCTTAACAAAATTTTAGAAAATGGAATCTAGCAACATAAAGAAAGGATAATATATCATGATGAAGTAGGGTTTACCTCAAGAGTACAAGGTTGGTTTAATCTTTGAAAATCAATAACAGTAATTCATCATATTAGTGGAATAAAAAAAACTATGTGAGCATCTCAATACATGCAGAAAAAACAATTAACAAAATTCAACAACTATTAATAAGTATGACAATAAGAGCAACTCACAGTAACCTAGTAATAGAAACTCCTGTTTGATGAAGGGCATCTATGACTAACCTACAAATAACATCATACTTCGTGGTGAAAGACTGAATGATTTCCCCCAATTAGGAAAAGACAAGGATGTCCACTCACATCACTTTTATTCAACACTATACTAGCAGTGTTAGCCAGTGCAATAATGAAATAAAAAGTTTACAGATTGAAAAGGAAGAAGTTAACACTTTCTTTGCATGCAAAATCATCATCTATGAAGTAAATTCTAAGGAACCTGTAAAAAACAACAACAGCAACAACAAAACTGCTAGAACTAAAAGGTGAACTTAGCAAGGTAGTAATATGATATAAGGTCAATATATGAAACTGAATTGTATTTTTATGTATAAGCAATGAACAAATGGAAATTGAAGTTTAAAAATACCACTATAATAGCATAAAAAATATGTAATAGTTTAGGAGAAATTTAACAAAATATGTACAAGACCTTCATGTAAAGCAATAAAACACTGCTGAGAAAATTAAAGAAGATCTAAATTGTCCATGGACTAGAAGACTCAATATTGTTAAGGTATCAGTTATCTGCAATTGAGCTATAGATTAAATGTGATCCCAATTAAAATCCAAGCAAGCTTTTGGTAGAAACTGAAAAGATTATTCTAAAATTTAAATGTCAATGCAAAAAACCTAGAATAGCTAAAAAAATTTTAAAATACTACCTGATTGGAAGACAATGTGGTACTGGCATAAGGGTAGACATACTGATCAGGGGAACGGAATAGAATCCAGAAATAGACCACAAAGATATTGTCAAAATTGATTTTGACAAAGCTATCAAGGTAAATCAATGGGGAAAAGATAGTCTTTTAATAAATGGTATTGGAACAACTGGAGGTCCATATACAAAAATATTAACCTTCATTCTTACTCCACATGACGTAAAAATTAACTCAAGATGGATTATATGCCTAAATGTAAAAAAGAACACTATAAAGCTTTTAAAGATATTATCAAGAAAATGTAAAGATAAGCCATATTCATATTTGCAAAACATCTGCAAAGCTTGTATCTGATAAAGAACTTACATTGAAAATATATATAGAGAACTCTTAAAATTCAATAAAAGACAACACCCTGGTAAATAAAATGGGCAAAAGATCTGAATAGACATGGCACCAAGGAAAATATACAAATGACAAATAAGCACACGTAAAGATTCTCATGATTATCTGCCTTCATGGAAATGTAAATTAAAACAGTAGAATGGCTAAAATTAAAAGACTGATAATACCAAGTATTGATGAGGACATTGAGCAACTGAAATTCTCATCCATTGTTGGTGGGAATGAAATGGTACAGCCACTTTGGAAAACAGTTTGGCAGTGTTTAAAAATAAAAGTAACTATATGCTCATCATATGACTCAGAAATTCCACTCTTTTTTTTTTTTTTTAACAGAAACCACTCAGCCTGCATTCTCTCCCTCTCCCTCTTCCAAAGGAAGAGAAGAACGATCATCAATGGCTAATGACAGTTGCAAACACAACACCAAGAGCCGGCTTCACGCTCAGGAGCGAACACTGCAACTCCTCCTCGTGGTTTCAGGTGCTCTACACGATCAGAGAAACTTCTCTAGTAACGAACTATAGAAATGATCCCTGAAAGTATAGTCTTAGAAATTCCACTCTTATGCACTTACCCAGGACAAATGAAAATATATGTTCACAGAGTTGTACTTGAATGATTACAGCAGCTTTACTCATAATAGCCCCAAACTGGAAACAACCCAAATGGCCATTAACTGGTGAACAGTAAACAAACGAGGTATGTGCATAGACTAGAGTATTACACAGCAATAAAAAAGGAAGGACCTATGGATATAAGTTAATAGTGTGCGTCAGTCTCAAAAGCATCATGCTAAGTTAAAGAGGCCAGAACAAAAGATTACATACTGTATGAACCTAATTGTGTAAAATTCTAGAAAAGGCAAAACAATGAGACAGAAAGCAAATGAATGGTTGCCAGGAGCCAGGAGTAGGATGACACTGAGTGCAAAAGTGGCATGGGGGAACTTTTGGGGATGACAGAAATAGTCTGTATTATGACTCTGGGGATAGTTACAAAATAGAATACATTTCTCAAAACTCATGGAATTATATACTTAAAATGGGTGATTTTTACTGTATATAAGTGACACTTCAATAAAGCTGATTTCAAAATGTTAGTGTAAAAAGCCATTTTCACTGATGTTTAAAAGGAAAATACACTGAAAGGAACATAGATACCAATTCCTTAGAATAAATTCTATCTAAATTATTCATTTATTCTTACCGGCCCCATGGATCCCTTAGCCCTCGTGCAGCCAACTTCTCTTGGACAATTTCTAAGGGTGTCCCTTCTATCTTCCATTGTTTATAATCTGGAAGTTCCATTTTACTATGACCATGTCCATGTTCATGTCCATGTCCATGGGCCATGTCTGTAGGAAGAGATTAGCATAAGGGAAAAATATGCAGATTATAGCTATCAAGTACCCAAGCTTACTATTAATGTTTTAAGGTAAAACAGCTAATGTTTTAAAAAGAGAGCCAATATAAATACTTGAAAATTCTGATTTAAGAGATTTTATGAAAGTGTCTTATTACATAATTAGTATATATTCACAGTTAGGAAGTAGCATATACAAAATATAAAAAAGAAAAATAATCAGTACTCCCACCACTCAGAGATAACCATTTATTATCTCACTCTTTTGTCCAGTACAACAATAACAGCAGACATTTGTTGTACCCTATGTGTCAGGTGTACTAAAGTGCTTTACAGTGTATTAATAATGTATTAACTCTGTTACTCCTAAAACAACTCTTGGAACTTAAATTATGATTATTATCACCATTTTATAGATGAAGACAATGAGGCTGCAAGAAAGTAACTTTCTGAAGGTAAGAAAAATTAATAAATGGTACAACTGGGTTTGGAACCTTGCATTTTGGTTTCAGAGCCCTTGCTACTAACTTCGAAGCAATACCGTTTCCTTCTGTTTAGTCCTTTCATAATGCATCAATGTATACAGTGTACCAAATACACATTTTAAGAAAGGAAAAAACTGTATTAAAATTGTAATAATATATACTGATAACAAAAGATGAATACAAGTCACGTTTGACTTCTGCAATTACAAGAGGTGCTCAAAGTGGTCACCATCAGCATCCAGACACTTCTGATTGTGGCGAACTACTGCCTGAGCAACGTTGACCAGTGTCCACTTGTGTTATTGAGCATGCCGTTTCAATTCCTTCCCGAAGTACCATGCATCCTACTTATCATGAAGCATGCTAGTGTTAGGCGTGTGGGAGGTTCTGTTGTATACTCATGCCTCCACTGTCATTGTACTTGCACAACGTTCTCAAATTTCACATACCACTTCAAAATGATCTTGTGCTCCTCGATAGACAAGCCTGCTTCTGCCATTTTCTTTGACTGTCCTGCCTGTCACATGGTGACGCTAACATTCATTTGATTAATGCCATCTTTGAGCAAATGGCATACTATACGTTGCTACCGTAATTCAACTTTGAAAAGTAATACATAGATAACATCTCTTAAAATGTGTATACTTTTTTTTGGCACCCCCCCCCAGCCTATATAACGAAGATGTTTGATATACTCCTTTGTTACTTGCTGTCTTCAGATGATCCTTTTAAAATGAAGTATTGTTTTAAACACAGAGGGTGCCAAAAAATGTATACACATTTTAAGAAAGGAAAAATTGTATTAAAATTGTAATACTCAATATATACCAATAACAAAAGATGACTACAAGTCATGTGTATACATTTTTTGGCACTCCTGGTACTTATGATCATGTGAACTTTTTCTGTAAAAAGCCAGACAGTTTAGGCTATATGGGTCAAAAGGTGAAACCAAGGATACTAATGTAGGTACTTCTATAACAAGAGAAAACAAATATTTTATTGATAAAATTAAAGATATAACAACTGAGTATAATTTTTGGTAATATAGGTCTACTGATGAAAAAATGGAATTCCTTTTTTGGGGATAACATTTTGCTTAACTGGAGCTCAAAGTTTAGTGTTCCTTAATAGCAAAGTGACAGCACAAATGTGTATGTAAAAACCAGATTCAGCCTGTTTTGCACACATGTGTGTTTACAAAACAGGCTGAACCTGGTCAGCAGGCTGTAGTTTGCTAACTTCAGAACTAGACCAACAGAGACCTTTTCAATGGATAAGTTTAGTTCCATAAATAAAATATGCCCTCAACAGTTATATAAATACTTCAGTTTTACTAGTGTTAGTTTTACAGGTGATGTAAAAATAAACTTCAGCTCAGTCCACAGTTAAATTGCTTTGAATTTCAAATTAAGGGGGTATAAATTAATGCTATACTGTAAATTTGTATAAGGTTAGCAGTAGTAATTCTATAATCACTGATCTCCAGAAATAAAACCAAGTCAAATAATTATTACCATTATGTTTGCATTTATAACTATAAACGGGCCCAATAATAAGGTAGGATTCCTATACTGCATTTTAGAAGACAGTGGTAATTATTAGATAGTATATACTAAAACACATTATGTAAAATGCTCATTCCATTAAACAATAGTTCCCAGAATATGAGGGGAAAATTGTACATAGTAATTCTGACAAATTAACACTTAATATTTGTATGTATAGACATGTTAAGGTATCACAAAACATTATGTTGATGATTTTCACATTTAAAAGACCAAAAAGCAATACCCAGTAAACACAATTTAAAACTACACCCTTCAGAACTTTGAATGAAACATTTAATCCATTATTTCATTATAACTTGATAGATTCAGTAATACTAGATTGCTGCAAAAGTAACTGTGGTTTTTGCAATTATTTTTAACCTTTTAAACCGCAATTCCTTTTGCACCAACCTAATATAAAGGAAAAAATTATGGTTTCAGATTTCAGACTGACTTTTAAAATTCAATACGTTATTACAAAAGACTTTTAGAAGCATTTAATTAGAATTGTAATGTCTTGGCTCCTTCAACCCTTGTTTTCAAAAAAAGTTTTTTTAATGTTTCCTTTCAAAAATGTTTAAAGAAATTACAAGACAAACCTTTAATATGGCAAATGTCTATTCTAGAATATTAAACCTGATGGAGTATCAATATACTTTGAAAAGACTACAAAACAAACATCAAAATTCTGTGATAGATTTGATTCTGAAAATAAAAATTGAAACTACCACGGGATGCAGCCTATTTCAAAGTTACAATATTACTAAGCTCAGAATATGAAATAATTTGGATGACAAATCTTTGAAAGAAAATATGAAAGTAAGTATATATATATGTTTATATATATATATGTTATATATATATATAACATATATATATATGTTAATTTCCCTAAACAAATTTCCTGTAATAAATTCAATGTGTTTTCTATCCTACCTAATTAAAATATTTCAGAAAGAGTTCCTTTATAGGCATTTACTAAATAGACTATTTCAATGACTTTTCAAAAAGAACAAAAAGTTGGACACTATATCTAGGAAACTTTTCATTTTCTTTTAAAAATCATTTCTACTTGAGAATAGCCATAAATCAAACAATGATATGCTGATCACTTGAAGGAAGAGTTTGGAACTCTACTTAAGTGATGACTTTGGTGCTGTACAGATCTGTCATCAAATCCTGGATGCGCCGTTAATAGTTGTAAAATCCTGGGCAAACCATTTAACTTCTCTGAATGTCAGTTTCTTCATCTAACATGAATATAAAGCCTACCTTGCAAGACTGTGAGGAATTAGAGAAATCACATTGTGATGTACCTTCCACTTTGAGACCCAGGTATGAGAATGTGACTTAGCACAACCACTCTGAAAAACTGTTTGGCATGACCTAGAAAAGTTGAACATTTGAATACCTTATGGCCTAGTAATTCCACTCCTAGGTATATATACTCTAGATAGATCTGCACTGTCCAACAAGTAGCCATAACCAATTGAAATGTGGCTAAGTGTAACTGGGCAACTTAACTTTTTATTTAATTTTAATTAATTTAAATTTCAAGCAGATTCTTAAATTAGTTATGGGAAAATTTTAAGGTGTATTTGGAACAATTTTGGTATATGGATCTACTTTTTCAATGGTAATTTGATAAAATATAAACACAGATCAGTGATTATAATCATGAAAACAGAATAGAAACATATTTGGTAAGTGTAAAATACATCAATTTTGAAGACAGTATGAAAACGTAAAATATCTCATTAACAACTTTCATTTATTTATTTATTTTTTTAAATTAAAGTTTATTGGGGTAACAACTGTTAGTAAAGTTACATAGATTTCAGGTGTACAATTCTGTATTACATCATCTATAAATTTCATTGTGTGTTCACCACCCAGAGTCAGTTCTCCTTCCATCACCATATATTTGATCAACTTTTAATACTGATTACACCTTTAAATAATACATTGCATAACTGGGTTACATGAAATATATTAATTTATTTGTGTCTTTTTACATTTTTATATGGCTACTAGAAAATTTTAAATTACATGTGTGGCTTGCATTATATTTCCATTGGACAGCACTGCTCTAGACAATGTGTATGTGTATAACAATAGATGTAATTTTTATAAACATCTTTTTAGCCACATTGTTCATGTTGTAAACAACCCAAGTATCCAACAACAATAATGGATTAATTATGGTGTAGTCACGTGTGGAAAACTACACAATGAAAAACTACATGCAAAAGTATGAATGAATTTATGAATATAATAATGAGCAAAGGGTGAGTCAAAAATTCATTTTTATTATTTCAGTTTCAGAGCTGTTCAAATAAGAATAGCAAGGAATTTAGTTCAATAAAGAACAGGTAGTCATAAAATTTAAATTTTAAAAAGCTATCGACCTATGTTTGGAGTGAACCTGTAAGTTTGGTGGAGATCAACCTCCACCTAAAGGGGGCTGGCATACCTTCCCTAAGAAGAGAATAGAGTATAATGCCACTTTCACTACATGTAATTTTACGGTTTACCAAAGATTTCAAGTATATATCTCAATTTCCCCATATTTTAAAAACTGCTAATAAAAACATTAGTAAATAAAAGACAAATTAACTTTCAGTGTCCTTTCCAGTCCCTATTTAAAAATAGTAATCACTGTAAAAAGTAGATGATTTTGTACGCTACTTGTTTTCGCTTTAACAGTATGTCGTAAAAATTCATACCAGAAAAAATCTTATTTAAAACTATACACGATTGTGAGGTAGGCATTACAATTATCCCTATTTTACCAATTTCCGATTTGGGGGCTATTCACCTTTGTTCAATTCAAAGGTAATCCAAAAAACTATGGAGTAAGGGGTGCTGCGGCTGGCTAAAGTATCTGGACTTAACCACAGAAATTCTCACTGCATCCTGCTACAACAACCCCTTACTACCCCGGACTTCAGTTTTCTCCCGCTACTTCTTCGATTTTCTTCCCTCTAGAGCTAACACGCTGATCATCCTTCTCCATTTAGTCTCTCCTTTTCTACAATCCCCAGAATAGAGTCTCATTCTTAATCCCAATCAAGAGAGTCCCCCACCAACTCTGTAATTTACCTGACAGCAATCTGACCTCTCAGGACATTCAATATTCAATCCTGCAGCCGGAGCCAAACGGAAACGGAAGTTGTCACCTCGAGTACCTCACGGCAGGAAAGCGGAGAAGCCATTTAACGTTCCGATTCTGGGTCACGGATTCCTGAACCAGGTGGAGATGTCATGAAAGAGGATAGAAGTCGACATTTTCCCGCACATCTGTGCATCCGGAGTCTGACTGAGGTAAGAGAAATCGTGGAGGTCGTATTGGCGGGGAAGAGGCGGTGTTTTCCTTGCTTGGAGACCGGAATGCTTAGACACTGCACAGAAGGGCCACCGACAGCCTGCAGCCAATAAATGGGGCTGTTGCTAGAGCGTGGACTCACCCTATGGGAGGGCTGTTTGTTGCGCTGCAGTTGGCCGGCTGCTGCGGGAGGCGGTGGCGGTAAGGAGCCGGAGGCAGCGAGGTGACAGGTAGGCGGCGGCGGTGTCTTTGGGGGACGCAGAGTGCTAGATCAGAAGGGATTTTCTTCTTGTCCGGCTGCAGGAACTATAGAGGGAATCTGACGAGGGTGGTCTGGGAAGGCGGCAGGCGGAGTGTTAGTGGTTCCGGAACCTTTCGTAGACTCAGTAGCGGCTTAGGAGGGTCGTGAGAATGCAGCTGAGGCGGGTGAAGGCTGAACCCTGTGCGGCGACGTGGGGGCCTAGGGCGTGGGGGGCTGCGGTGGCGCCCGCAAGGAAAAGAGAGAGGCGGGAGCAAGACAGTATTGTCATGGCTGGAGGAATTCTTTACACGGAGCTCGGAGAGAGAGAAAAGGACAAGGCATTGCAGACACCTGAGAGAAATCCTAGGGACTGCTTCTTAGGGCCATTTCTCTGGGTGGGAAGGGGGTGCGGAGAGGAAAGATATTTACTGGCTGTCAGGTCCTTGAAACTCTTTATAGCTATATATTATGTAACCCTTGGCTGTTATTTATCCAAACAGCTAGGTTGCCCCTCATGGAAGAGGAGGTCTGGCAACCAACCTATTGATATGTCAGAATAGTTTTTCCTTGGTTCGAGTGTTTTCTACCCCGACAAGCTCTGTAAGCGAAGAAGCATGAAGGACAGAGTAGTTACGAAGAGCTTATCCCAAATATGGACTTCGGTTGAGAGATTCGTTAGAGATGAGCGTGGCAAGGTTCACGTTTTGTGGTTCATGAATTTATTTGTTTTGAGGTCAAGGCTGATTACAAATCGTCTTTTTTTTTTTTTTTTTAAATCTCCAGGAAAGTGGAGAGCCTCAAAAAAATCTATTGTAGGAGGTAAGTGCTAATTGGAAAATGACTAGAACTTTAGTTGTTAGATTTCCCCCCTGGATATTGTGGGTGTTAGAGACTGAAAATAAGGTGGTGTTCTGAATGGGGGTGGGTGCAAAAGTCATCTTTTAAGTAATTTGCTCTGTAAGTCTGAGAAACTGGTTATGGGTTATTTCTTAGGTTTAAAAAATATGCTCTTTAAACCTCTTCGACTGAGGTAAAATTATTTACAGACATAAATAACTGAATTATCATGTTTTAGTCTGAGTTTTTAATAATTAATTGTTTGCTCAATGAAATGCACAATTAAATAGGAATTACATTAAGTATGTGTTATGAAGGACAAACTACATTAAAACTTGGTTTTTCACTGGAAAACAGTTTTAAAAGAAGCATTATAAATTTCTAAATTGTAAGCTGATTGAAATGTCTTTAGCTTAAAAGACAGGACTAATTATTAGCAAGTGTACTGTAATTTTACTTTTTCTATTAATGATAACTTATATTAGTATATCCCAGGACTTAAATAAAAAATTCATTTATTTCTTTAAATATCGTTTGGTAAGGAGATGTGGATCATTAGTTTGTTTGTTCTAAAATGTTTAGAGTACTGAGATATTTATCAATGCTTCAGATAAAAATTTTGATACTTGGTTTTGTTACCTTTTTGCAAGAATAATACAATCTCAGTTACAAAGAATACTTCTGCTTCTATTTTAGTTGCAATTCTGTAGTGTGAGTACCTGTGAACAAATCTGCTTTTATGTAGGATGGTGTGTGTGTGTGTGTGTGTGTTTCTTTTTATTATGTAATCAGCCTACTAGATCGGTCTTAGAGAACCAGTGGCTGATTTTGAATGGCCAGTAGGTGTCATTGTAGAATATATAATAGAGTTGAACAACTGAGTAGGAAATTAGCAAGTGATTTAACAAACACTAGTCAAAATTAAAATATAATAATAATTGGTTGATTATTTATACATCATTAGAATCTACTTTTCTGACACATTTCAGTATTGGAGCTGTTTACGGAATTTGAAACGATGGCTGTAAAGAAGTATAATTGTTTACTTGGACCTTTAAAGCTTGTTTTTAAATCTAGCTCTTAAGAACTTCACATGCAATAGATATAGTTTGATTGTTTTTCATACAGTTTTGGCATCTTATAGTAGTTTATTCAGTTCTAGAATGAGTAAGATTTTCAGCTTGACTAAACTTTATGATAGAGAAACCAGTGCTATATAATAAAAATAAATAAATAAAATGATAAAATATGGGCAGAAAGTCTCCAAACAAGTTACCAGCTGCACAAAATAGTACTTTGTTATTATTCTTTTAATGCAGGAACAGAAGTTTTGTCTTTCATTGTCTGTGGCTTCTTAGTTTTTTTGATGTCCAAAATAGCTTCTTTTTACATTTTTGTCTCCCAAGTAGACTGTGTACTTTCCTCAGGATGATGAACTGAACATTTGTCATTGTCTAAAATGTGACATAATGGATTCTGGAGGTAGTTGGCACAAAGTTCTGAAGGTGGCTTATAGGTGGTTGTGAGTAGCCCCTTACCTGCAGAGCCTTCTACTGAGCTGTTGTCATTTTGTAGCTTTGCTCCTTTTGCCTCCTTTTGATACAATGTTAAAAATAGAGTTGGACCTAATTCAGAAATTCTCCATGAAAGTGTAGTGTTGTTTTTTTTATATATATGAATAATCCAGGAGTTTTTTTAAAAAGGCACACACATATCCATTATATCATCTCCATTTCCCAGAATCTTAGTGGTAGGGGGAATGTGAAGGGAGGTAGTAGATATACATATTTTGAAGGAAAAAAAAATCCCCTAGATGATATGGTTCACCTCTGGCTTCCACTTTAGAATCATTGATCTACTTCAAGGCTTTCATACTTGTGTTGTAGTATGAACCAATAACAATAATTTTAGCTTGAGAAAAAGGGCTGTGAAATCTACCAATATTTTTATAGCTTGATAAATTTCCAATGTCTGGGATAGATTTTCTAGCCAGGGGCTAAAGTTGCCAGAAATAAAAATTGTGTTCAATGTCGTGATTTGGATTAGTTTTTACTTGGCACTTGGCTGCTTTCCATAAACCAAGTTAATTTCTTTCACAATTCAGACCTGTGCTAATTTGCACAGATATTTACTTATATCTTGTTCTCTTAATGTGTCTGAAAGCTGTCTAGTTCAAGAATCAAACTGGAATTGGAAAGTAAGAATTTGAAGTTTTATTGATTAAAGGTCTTTTTGCAATATTGCTGTGATACAAAGAAGATTTCTCTTTTCTGTAAACATTTACTCAAAAATATATAGTAAAACTTGGAATTGTGACTGTATTGATTTTGACACAAGTCCTGTTTAGAAATTCATGATTCATCTTTACGAATTTTAGACTTTCTGTTTGGGTATCTCTCTGCCACAGAGACAAATACAAGAAAAAATAAACGAGTAGACTTTAATTTTGGAGAAAGAAGTAAAAAGTTAATTATGTAATATATTAAGAGATGTGACATGTATGTATATGTGTGTCTGTGTATGTGTGTGTGTGTGTGTGTGTGTGTGTGTGTGTGTGTAATTATAGTCCTTTGCAGGTTTGAAATATAACTGCCAAAAAACTAGTCATAAAATATGGTTAAGTGGCACCAATTTACTGAATGGTATAGCATGGTTACAAAATACGTTGTTCTGTTGTAAAACGCTGAACTCTAAAAAATGCTGGAATCAAATTTATCTATCACCTTTGTCATTATGGACTCTTGACTCTTTTTTCAAATTGAAGTGCAATTGATGTAATCCTTGACTTTTGATAGTGCTTGAGTCTTACTTAATATAATCTTGTTAGCTACTAAGATTTGTCAATTTACCTCTTTAAATTCCTCCATATATTTTTTTGAAAATAGATGGAGTTGGATGCTGAGCAGGGAGTGAAACTTACGCTTTTTACATATTCTTTTGTATTGAGGCTTAAATTTTTTTTTATACTAGACTTTGTTTTTTAGCACAGTTTTAGGTTCACAGAAAAATTGAGTGGAAGGTACAGAGATTTCCCACATACACACTCCCCTCGACACATGCACAGCCTCCCTCATTATCAGGATCTCACTGAGTGGTACGTTTGTTATAACTGATGAACCTACATTGCTATGTCATTATCGCCCAAAGTCCATAGTTTACATTAGGTTTCACTCTTGGTGTTGTACGTTGTATGGGTTTGGACAAATGTATAATGACATGTAGCTACCATTATAGTACCATACAAAGGAGTGTTGAGACTTTTTAATCAGCATTTATTCCTTTTGTGGTTCTTTCTTTTTAAATAAAAAAGGAAGTGGGGAGGAGAGAGTATACTACTATTCTTTCAACTTTGTAAGATAATTGTAAAACTCATATAGTAGATATGAAGTGCTTGTCAAATCTAAAGTTAATGTGAATTTGCAGTTTGTCACAATACCTACTGTTTTATTGTTCGTGGGAAAAAAGCTAGAGGAAATGAATGTTTCTGTTCTTCAGGGTTCTGTTGTCAAAACTTTTCCTCATTCTATACCCTGTCCCTCTGATCTTATTTACTCAATTAGCATCTAAATTTGATGATTCTCAAATCTGTATCTCCAATGCAGAGATTTTTCTTGATCTCCAGTTCCTATTCTATAAATCTAACTGCCTGCTAGATGAGGATACCTGCAGGTCCCTCAAATGTGTCTAAAAGTTAATTCATGTTTTATCATCTGTACAATGTGCTTTAGCTGGAACCTGCTGTTATCTCTGACATTTTTATTCATACACCACTGATCTGAGCACTGCTAGGTTCTGTTGACTCCACCTTGTTACTGTTTCTTTAATTCTATTTATTTCTCTCAATTTTACAATGACTAGGAATAGTATGAAGAGTTAGGACCTAGAGACAGACTGTCTAGATTAGAATCACAGCTTTACCATTTATCGCCTCCATTTCTTTATCTTTAAAAACAGAGTTGTACCACCCAGCAGTTGTACTCTTGGGCATTTACACCAGAGAAATTGAAGCTTACAGTCACATAAAAATCTGTACATGCATGCTTATAGCAGCTTTATTCCTAATAGCCCCAAACTAGAAACAACCCAAATGATCTTTAACACGTGAATGGTTAAAGTGGGGCACATTTATAGCGTGGACTGCTATGCAGCAGTAAAAAAGAATGAGCTATTGATAAACATGCAACAATTTAGATGGGTCTTAAGTGGAAAAAGCCACTCTCAAAAGATTATCTACTGTATGATTTCATTTATATAACATTCTTTTTTTTTGTTTTAATTTTTATTGGGGAATATTGGGGAACAGTGTGTTTTCCAGGACGCATCAGCTCCAAGTCAAGGCATTATTTTCAGTGAGTGCAGCTCACTGACCCACGTGGAAATCGAACCAGTGACGCAGTGACGGTGTTACGAGCACTGTGCTCTAACCAACTGAGCCACCAGGCTGCCCCTATAACATTCTTGAAATAACAAAATTATAGAGATGAAAAGCAGATTAGAGGCTGCCAGGAGTTAGGGATCGGGGAGAGGGGAGTCGGTGACTGACTATAGGGGAGCCTCTTGGTGATAGAACACATCTGTATTTTGATTGTGGTGGTAGTTACACAAATCTACATATGTTATAAAGCTTTATAGAAACACACACACACATACGGACAAATGAATGCTTGTAAAACTGGTGATATCTGAATAACCTCTGTGGACTGTACTCTTGTCAGTTTCCTAATCTTAATATTTTACTATGGTTATACAAGACATTACCAGTAGGGGAAACTGGGCAAAGGGTGCATGGGACCTTCTGGCACATATTTTGGTAACTTCTTTTAAGTCTGTCTATAATTATTGCAAAATAAAGTTTTTTAAAAGGGTTATTATAAGGATTAAATGAGCAAATGAAAATTAAATGTAAGGTTTTTATTACAGTACTTGGTACATCACAAATACGTAATATTAATATAATAGTAGTGGTAGCAGCAGCAGCAGTAGTTCAGGTCTCTCACCTCTTGGAGGCCTCTCACTAGGACCATTCCAGTGTGTTCTTATTGGTCCCCTTGTCCTCAGTCTTTCCTCTCTCCAGTCCACTGTACAGTGCAAACAGCGCTCTTTCTAAAGTGCCTACTACTTCACACAATGTACTTTCATACATTAATTTCTCTTTTTTAATCAGAGTGGAATGAAGCATTGGAGTCAGCATGACCTCCGGGATACTGTAATAGATGAATCAAAGATAAAAACAAAAATCTCAAGTGAGTTTTCTCACCTTCAATAAACTATTAAGTATTGTTATTTTAAAGTTAATTTGTTTGGTGATGCTGCCTAACACAGCACCCCAAAACTTAATGACGTAGGACAAAAAGATTTATTATTTTTCATGATTCTGTAGGCTGGCGGAGAAGTTCCTCTGCTGGTTTCACGTGGCTGTCTCATGCAGCTGAGTCTAGCTGGAGAGTTGACTGAGTTGGAAGGTCCAAGATGTATATCCTCACGTACATGTATGCATTTGGTGCTGGCTGTCCATTATCAAAGATATGTTTGCAGTGTTCTCAGTGTGGCTTCTCGTCCTCTCGTAGACTAGTGTGGCATCCTTACATGGCATTCTCAGGGCAGCCTTCTGGAAAGGTGAAGGTAGAAGCTGCAAGGCTTCTTTGAGACTTAGGCTTTTGAACTTATATGATGTAATGGCCCTTCCACATTCTGTTGGAAGGACCTCTGTCTCAGTCAGTTCAGGCTTCCACAGCCTGGGTGGCTTAAACAACAAACATTTTTTTCCTCCCAGTTCTGAAGGCTGGGAAGTCCAAAATCAAGGTGCCAGAAAATTGTGTGTCAGTGGAGGGTCCACCTCATGGTACAGAGATGGCTGTCTTCTCACTGTCAACACATGACAAAAGGGGTGTGAGAGCTCACTGGGGTCTCTTTTTATAAGGGTACTAATTTAGGAAAGCTCCAACCTTATGACCTAATGACCTCCCAAAGGCCCCACCTCCATCACATTGGGTGTTAGTATGTCAATATATGAATTCTGGGGAGATGCATAAAAAGTTCATAACAATACAGATAGAGCGGATTATTTTCCATTTTCTTAATGTAAGGATGAAAATCCAAAAAATGAAACTCACTATAAGAATTTGTGAAAAGTTTTGCTGAGACTTAATACGTAAAAATAAAAAGACAAGTACAAAAGACATTAAACGGCAAGCTACTAGGTAGCACAGATTCAAAATCTTCTCAAAGTAGAATAGTCTGCATAATATGTGGGAGAATCAGCATTTATCTGGTTGTGCTAAGACAGTGTTTCCTGAAAATTTGTAGGAGGGTAATCTGTAGAAAGGTCACTGGTTTTTCATTTGAAAAGGTGTAAACCTAACCTTATTTTTATATGATTTGGTCTTGCTGGTCACAGTTTTATAAGCCACATTACTTTTCTAGAACATGACTCCCAGATGTTGGCAAGAAATTACAATACTGTATTATGAAATCTTGTCAGTGTACTAAACTACAAACACCCCCCCCCCCCCCCCCCCCCCCACTGAACTATAGTGGTGGCGTACCTTCACAGAATACAAATTCTTTGGTCACTACTTGCTTGCTTCCTACTCTACCCCCATTTCAGGGAAATATCTATCACTTCATCAGCATTAAATTGAAGAATCGCTGAGTGGCTGTTGGTATCTGAGACCACAGATTTGTTGCTGGAGTCTGTGTCTTACATTATTAGTCAGAAATTATGTTTGACTGTTAGAAACAGAGATAAGAAATAAACATTGCTTACAAAAGATAGTAGTTGACTTCTTTGTCTTTGTCTTGTGAAAAAACATTTGGAAAGTGGCCGTATGGGACTCAGATGACAACTTCATGGAGTTGTCGAGGACCCAGTCTCCTTCTGTCTTTTTTTTTTTTAATTTAAATTTATTGGGGTGACAATTGTTAGTAAAATTACATAGATTTCAGGTGTACCATTCTGTATTACATCATCTATAAATCCCATTGTGTGTTCATCACCCAGAGTCAGTTCTCCTTCCATCACCATATATTTGATCCCCCTTACCCTCATCTCCCACCCCGCACCCCTTAACCCCCTTACCCTCTGGTAACCACTAAACTATTGTCTGTGTCTATGAGTACCTTCTGTCTTTTTCCTTTGCCATCCTTAGCATGTGGCTTCCATTTTCACAATCGGAATGGTTGCTGGATATCCGGCCATCACATCCATGTTCAAGGCATAAGGAAGGAGGAAGAAAGGCAGAGGCCAAAAAGGGCACACCTCTCATCTTTTAAGAACTGCTTCTAGAATTCCCCATACAGTATTTCCTTTGATCTCATTGATCAGAACTTAGTCATTTGGCAATACTTAGCTGTAAGTAAAGTTCAGAAATGGCCTTTAGCTGAGCATATAGACTAGATCAGTGGGGGGGTGGCGGGTGGTCAGGGTGGAGACCTCTATTAAATGGGAACTAGTGGTCTCTGCTGTACTTGCTCCCTGTCTTCTGTGCTGTCTGCTGCTGACTGCCCCGCTGTTGCTAAGCCCTTTCTTCAATAAACATGAATTATTTGCTAAGCCCTGTTAAGAACTAGAAATACAAACACAACTGAGAAATACTCCCTGCCCTAGAGAAGTTGTGGTTTAATAATAGGACTAATAAACTGTATACAGGTTTCTGAGAAAAGAAGGTATTGAATACTGTTAGACTACGTAGTTACCACTATGATTCTGCCTACCCCATCAATTTATAAGGGGCTTAAGATGGAGAGGAGGAGGTGACCCCTTTACAAGAGCAATATTAGTGGGAAAAAATCAACTTCCTAAGAGGAAGATATAAGGTCTATTTCCCTTCCCTAAAAGCCTAGAGAAAGAGGTCCTAAAAAAAAAAATCACTCATAATGTTTTATGTGAATTTAAGAAGAGAGACTTGGAAACATTTGTATCCAGGATGGGGCAGAAGCTATTTAACCAGAGAAATGTGGCATGAAGTAGTGATGTTCATGAATGATATATATATTAAATTTATTGGGGTGACAATTGTTAGTAAAATTACATAGATTTCAGGTGTACAATTCTGTATTATATCATCTATAAATCCCATTGTGTGTTCACCACCCAGAGTCAGTTCTCCTTCCATCACAATAATTTGATCCTGAATGATACTTTGATATCTGCAGCAACTGTGATTTGATGCGAAAATGCCTGTAATATCTGTTGGCGACCAAATCATAGAAAATACTGTCGTTTTTTTTGTTTTGCCTACATTCATAATTGAGTGAAATGATAAATTTTTGTTAGGGATTAGTAAAAAGAATGATATAATATTCTTCCCGTCAAAGCATATGATTTTTATTCACAGATCCCTGGGAATCTATGGATTCTAGGTTGAGAACTAGTGAGTGATGGTGAAAAAAAGGGCTTTGAATGGATACACGGTTATATGCTAAGAAAAAGCATACTAGAGGAGGTGACTGTTGATCTGAGTCTTGGAAGAAGAGTAGGGCAGTTAGGCTAGAGGGTAGTTGAAAGGCATTCCAGAGGGGAGAGAAGTTCAAGAAAAGGCAGGGAGGTGTGAGACGATCTGGCATATCATGGAACTTAGATTAACATTGGTGCGGGGAAGTCGGTATTGAGCCAAGGAATAATCCTGCTGACAGGGTTCTTCTGTTCATGAGCATATTGAACAAGTCCTGGTTGCAGAGCCTGTCTAGCCAACCATAGATCTGTGCTCTGATCATCTCTTCTCAGGAGCAGTGAGCAGCCAGCTACAACTTCTTGGATGTCTGCCTATTGGGAGGATTTCCCTCTTCTCCTGTCCTGCAGGGCCACCTCTGTGCAGGGGTAATGCCAGCATATCATGTGGAACCATGTGTAAACCAGGCCAGAGTTTTTATTTTTTTCTTTGATTATAGGGAACTCTACAAGATCATAGATTAATAGAGAGTTGATACTTAGTAGACACATGTGTGATGGGTGTCGGAACCATTTGTTTTTAAGGCTTATTTATGCTTTTAGAGCCTGCTCTAACCTCATTCTGTATATTTAACCATTGTAGTCGGGATTAGCTGCTTATGTAGCGGTAATAATCAACCTTCAAATAATGGCTTAAAATTTAAAAAAAGATTTGTTTATTCTTATGTAAAATCTGCTGCAAGTCTGAGTAACTCCAGGGCAGCTGTTTTCTATATGATGGGTCAGCATTTCATCTCTATATTTATCTCTGCTTCTTTTATCATAGTGGCAAGGGAAGTACAGGCTGGAGAGTGCATACTGGTAATTAAATGCTTCTACAGAAATCATTTCTGTTCATTGCTCAAAGCAAGTCATGAGATCACATCTGACTTAAAGAAGGTAGAGAAGTATAGTTCTCCCATGTGCCCTGAAGGAGAAGAAAAGCTTATATTTTATATACAATATCACTTCCACTTAATGATGGAAAGCTGGTAGCACATTCAGCTTTATGTAAGAGCTTGGTGGGTCAGAACGTCCACTTCTTAAGGGTAGATCAGGTCACATGGTCACTTGGTGTTCCTCCACCAGGGCTCAAAGCCAAGCAAGGGCCTCCTTCTCAAAAGTAGAATAATCATCGCAGTACAGGGTATAGCTTTATTCTAAATCACTTGCCCTTTCCCTGACTATCAAACAGAGGCAATTTTGTTCCCCAGGGGAAGTCGTCTATTATTTCCTGTTTTCTGGAAGACTTTGTACAAGACTGGTGTTTCCTCCTTAATTGTTTGGAAGAATTGACTGATGAAACCATCTGCACTTGAGATTTTTTTTTTTGGAAAGATTTTTAATAACATTTCATTTTTTTAATAGTTTTGGGGCTATTTGGAGATTCTATATCTTTCAGTGTTGGTAATTTGTATTTTTTAAGATGTGTTCATTTCATGCTAATTGTCACATTTATTAGCACAAAGTTTATTACATTATTCTGTTTCTGATATCTAAAAATTCCGTTTTCTGCTTTTCCTTAATCAGTATTATTAGGGGTTTATCAGTTTTATTAATCTTTTCAAGAACCAACTTTTGGCTTTGTTGATTTTTTTCCCCTCTGTTGTGTGCTTGTTTCATTCATTTGCTGTTTTCTCTAGCTTTTTTTTTTGTTTTTTTCTGTTTTTAAAAAAATATTTATTTTTTCAGTTACAGTTGACATTCTATATTATTTTATATTAGTTTCAGGTATACAGCATAGTGGTTAGACATTTATATAATTTATTCAGTAACCCCCTGCCCCACTTGTCTAGTACCCACCTGTTACTATATACCAGGGATGCCAAAAAAATGTATACACATTTTAAGAGATGTTATGTATGTGTTACTTTTTGAAGTTGAATTGAATTATGGTAGCAACATATAGTATGCCATTTGCTCAAAAGATTGTGTTAATCAAATGAATGCTAGCGACATCATGCAACAGGCAGGACAGTCAAAATGCCAGAAGCATGGTTGTCGTTCAAGGAGCGCAAGACCATTTTGAAGTGGTATTTGAAATTCGAGAATGTTGTGGAAGTACAATGACAGTGGCGGTGTGAGCATGTAACAGAACATCAGCACGCCTAACAATAACACGCATCCGTGATACGTTTGAGACGCATGGTATCATGTGTGATGTGCACAAGGGAAGATCCAGGAGACCTCGCACGGCAACAGGTCCTGCGGCTTCTGCTGTGGTGTCGGAACAGTTAACACGCTCGCCACAGAAGTCTACCCAACAGTATTTGCCGTCATCAGACGTGTCTGGACGCTGATGTAACCACTTTGAGCACCTCTTGTAATTGCAGAAGTCAAACGTGATTTGTATTCGTCTCTTGTTATTGGTATATATTGAGTATTACAATTTTAGTACAGTTTTTTTTCTTTCTTAAAATGTGTATACATTTTTTTGTCACCCTCTGTATACCATGTTTCCCTGAAAATAAGACCTAGCCGGACCATCAGCTCTAATGCGTCTTTTGGAGCAAAAATTAATATAAGACCCGGTCTTATTTTAATATAGTATAGTATGCCATTTGGTCTTATATGGTCTTATATTAAAATAAGACCCGGTCTTGTATTATATTATGTAAGACCTGGTCTTATATTATATTAAAATAAGACCGGGTCATATTAATTTTTGCTCCAAAAGATGCAGTAGAGCTGATGGTGTGGCTAGGACTTATTTTCGGGGAAACATGGTAGTTGTTGCAACATTACTGACCATATTCTCTAGAAGCTTGAACCATTGATTTTTTTCAGCTTCTCTGCTAATACAGGAAGTCTTAGCTGAAACTCATGCATATAGGATCTATGTCTTTGCTTTATACATGCAAAGTGCGCACTTCCCTGCATATGCAATTAAATGCTGTAGCTGCTTCTCACAAGTTTTAATGTTATATCTTCCTTGGCATTGAGTTCAATATACAGAGGGTGCCAAAAAAATGTATACACATTTAAGAAAGGAAAAAATTATTAAGGTTGTAATACTCAATATATACTGATAACAAAACATGAATAAAGTCACATTTAACTTCTCCAATTACAAGCGGTGCTCAAAGTGGTTACCATCCCCCAAAAAAGAATAAAGTCCCGTTCCCCATCGCCAATAAAAATCTTAAAAAAACACACAAAAAAAACAGATAGCTTTTAAAAAAAAAAAAAAGTGGTTACCGTCAGTGTCTAGACACTTCTGATGACGGCAAACTACTGCTTGAGCAACGTTGACCAAAGTGTCCACTTGTATACAGTTTTTTGGCACTCCCAGTATTTACTACTTTCAGTTTTGATTTCTCATTTGACCCATAGATTATTTAGAAGTATAATTTCAAATTTCCAGTAGTTGATGTTTTTCTAGTTTTTTATTAATTATTGTTGTTTTTATTAATGATCTCTAGCTTACTTATGTTGTGGTTGGAGAACATACTCTGAATGGCATTATGATTTTTGAACTGTGTTGAGGCTTTTGTGTCCCAGTATGTGGTCAGTTTTGGTAAGTGTTTCATGCACACGTGAAAAGAATGTGAATTTTTTGTTGTTGTTGCTGGGTACGATGTTATGTGTAGGTCCTTTATGTCAGGGTTTAATTGCATTGTTCAGATCTTACTGGTTATTGGTTGCTTTTTCTATTAACTTCAGAGAGAGGTGCACTAAGGTCTCTGACTATGATTAAGGATTTGTCTATTCCTCCTTTTAATTCTGAAAATTTTTGCTTTACATGTTTTGAGATTATTTTGGGGTATATACAAGTTTATGATTATAGTATCTCCCTATTTGATCCGTTTATCACTATGTGATATTCCTTTTATCTATAATAATTTGCCTTAAATTCTACTTTCTCTGATATTAGCAGACTATATCAATTTTCTTTTATGTGTATACTAGTGTTGCGTGGTATATTTTTTCCATCCTCTACTTTCAGTCTTTCTGTGTAGTTAAGTTTAAAGTATATCTCTTAAAGAAGTGTGCTTGTTTGTTTAATCCAGTCTGACAAGCTGTCTTTTACTTGGAATTTTTTGTCCATGTATTATAATACTATTACTGATATAGTTGTGTTTATCTTTGGAGGCTTACTGTTATTTGTTATTTAGCCCACGTTGTTTTGTTTTTTTTCTTTCTTGCCTGCTTTTACATTAGTTAAATATTTTTCTCTAATCATTTTATTGGTGTATGTTACCAGTACTACACTGTTTTTATTACCATAGCTTTGCAGCAAGTTTTGAAATCAGTAAGTCTGAGTCCTTGGTTTGTTCTTCATTTTCAAGATTGTTTTGGCTGTTCAGGGTCCCTTAAGCTTCTGTATGAATTTTAGGATGGATTTTTCTAGCTCTATAAAAAGTCATTGGGGTTTTGATAGGGATTGCATTGAATCTGTTTTATAGATTGCTTTGGGTGGTACTGACATCTTAACAATATTAAATCTTCCAGTCCATGAACATTGGATGAGTTTTCATTTATTTAGTTTCTTTCATCAATGTTTTATAGTTTTTATTGCACTAGTCTTTTGCCTTCTTGGTTAATTTCTAAGTATTTTAAATTGATTTTGTAATTTCTTTTTCATATTGTTGATTTTCAGTGTATAGAAATGCAACTGATTTTTGTGTATTGACTTTGATCCTGCTACTTTTGAATTCACTTTTTAGTTCTAACAGGTTGTGTGTGTGTGTGTGTGTGTGTGTGTGTGTTTGTGTGTGTGTGTGAGATCTGTAATGTGAGGTTTTCTACTTATAAGATCATATAATGTACAAACATGATTTTGTTTTTCTTTTCAATTGGGATGCCTTTTATTCTTTTTCTTGCTCATTTACTTTGGCTACAACTTCCAGTACTATGTTGAATAGAAGTGGTGAAAGCAGGCATGCTTTCCTTGCTCCTGATCTTAGAGAAAAGTCTTTCAGTCTTTCACCATTGTGTATGATGTTTTCTGGGTTTCTCATATGTGGCTTTTATCATGTTGAGATAGTTTCTTTCTAGTCCAAGTTGTTGGGATTTTTTGTTTGTTTGTTTGCTTTTTTACTGTTTTTATCATAAAGAGGTGCTTTTTTTCCTGCGTCATTTGAGATGTTCATGTGTGTTCTCTTTATTCTAGTAATGTGCTATATTACGTTTTTTGTTGTTGAACCATCCTTGCATTCTGTGGGGAATCCCCACTTGGTTATGGTATATAATCCTTTTAATATGCTGCTGAATTCTTTTTGCTAGTATTTTATTGAGGATTTTTATGTCATTGTTCATAAGGGATATTGGTGTGTAGTTTCCTTTCATTTTTTCCTTTTTTAATAGTGTCTTTGTCTTACTTTGGTATCAGGGTAATGCTGGTCTTATAGAATGAGTTAGGAAGTGTTTGTTTGTCTTCAGTTTTTAGGAAAAGTTTGAAAATGATTGGTATTAGTTCTTCTTTAAATGTTTGGTGGTATTCACCAGTGAAGGCATCAGGTTCCGGGCTTTTTTTGTCTGAAGGTTTTTGATTACTGATTCAATCACATTACTAGTTATAGGTCTATTCAGATTTTCTATTTCTTCCTGATTTAGTCTTTGTAAGTTTTGTGTTATCAAATTTGTTGGCATACAATGTTCATAATACACTCTTTATAACCCTTTTTATTTCTGTAGAATCAGTAGTAATGTCCCCATTTCATTTCTGATTTTAGTAATTTCTGTTTTCTCTCTTTTTTTAGTCCATCTAATGTTTTATCAACTTTGTTGACCTTTTCAAAGAATCAGTTCTTGGTTTTGTTTATTTTCTCTATTGTTTTCTAGTCTCTATTTCATTCATCTCTGCTCTAATCTTTATTTCCATCCTTCTGCTAGCTTTGGGTTCAGTTTATTCTTCTTGTTCTAGCTCCTTAAGTTGTGAAGTTAGGTTGTTGATTTGAGAGCTTTCTTGTTTTTTAATGTAAGCATTTATAGTTAAGCATTTTTCCCTGTCACCACTTTCACTGCATCCCATAAGTTTTGGTATATTGTGTTTTTATTTTCATTTGGCTCTAAGTATTTTCTAATTTCCTCTGTGATTTCTTCTTTGACCCATTGGCTGTTTAAAAGTATGTTGTTTAATTTCCACAGTTTTGTGATTTTTCCAGGGTTTTTTCTTTTTGCTGTTGATTTTTAACTTCATCCCATTGTGGTAACAGAAGATACTGTGTATAATATCTATCTTCTTAAATCTATGAGAATTTTTAGCCTAACATGTGGTCTATCCTGAAAAATGGCCCATGTGCACTTCACAGGAATGTATATGCTGTTTTTGTCTTGTTTCCTTATAATTATTGGTCATATTTTTGTCACTTTGCATATTTAGTAATTTTTTATTGTGTGCCAGACTTTGTATATGACAAACCATAGAGGCTCCAGACCGTGTTACTTTCCTGACAGGGTTCCCATTTCTTTCTTTCTGTTCCTCAAATAGGTGAGGGGCTAATTACTTCCAATAAATCGAGGATTGAGCTGTTTAAAGCTGTGTTAAAGTTTAATAAAACTCAATTTTCTTATTATTTGTCCTGTTGGGTTGTTTTATTTTGTTTTGCTTTCTTAAATTGAAAGCCTAGTGAGTATCGGTATCCTTAACCCTGAAAGATTGTTAGAGACCCATCTCTACAGAGCTGCCCAATGTAGCTCTCAAGTCGGCTTGCCTGCACTGCTTCAAAATCTGTCAGTTGCCTTGGGTTCAAAATTCCCAAGGTACAAAAAGATGGCCATTGCACCTTCCTAAAGTGTTACTAGTTTCTTGTATATGTTTCCAGAGATACTATGTTAGTTCTTTTCAAGTTTTTAAGTTTTTTCCCCCACTGCAGAACTTCTCATGAAATAAAAATCTCCCAATATATGATAGCCCCAATATATGAGAGAAAGTCAGCTGCTATGGTTGGAGTAAGAGGTCCTGACATATCTTCAGTTTGGAAAATATTGGAAACTTTGTAATGACAATACAATAATTCCAAGAATGTTTTATTGTAGTATTCTTTGTATTTAAAAAATAAGATTAATGAACATTTTAAAATGGTAATTTTCTTATGGTGTTTTAGATTTAAAGTTGTCATACAGTTTTAAATAAGAGAGAGCATAATGTGGTCAGCAACTACATGAAAAAAGTTAATAATTTGTGAGAAAAGTATACTTTTAGCAATTTGAAAAGGATTCTCTCTGATCAAAACTTTTAACATATTTTTGTGCCAGAAATTTAAGTAATAGCATTTTCTGTGTTCTTTTTAAAAATGAAAAAAAAATTCAGTTCTGTGACACTCATCCAAAATGATTTTATAGTCATTGATACTTATTTAAGTTTGGTTTTATACTGCATATTACAGTTTTAATGAGTGTGTGTGTGTGTGTGTGTGTGAGAGAGAGAGAGAGAGAGAGAGAGAGAGAGAGAGAGAGAGAGAGAGATCATTGTATAGTGTTTCAAAAGTTAGATTCATAGAATTTTTGACTGGAAAGCTTAATTTTATAGATTATCCAAGTGAGGCTCCAGAAAATTTAAGTAACCTGCTCATTGTCTTACAGATAATTAATGGCTAATTTGAAACTGAAAATCAGACTTCCGTTCTCCAAATCTAACGTTTTTTAAATTTGGTGTGATAATGATGCACCAAGTATATACTGGTTATAAAATTTTTGAATCATTAGTTATTTTTTAAGTTAGATAAACTATATTATAAATATCTTGTCAAAGTTGCTCTTTCTCCTTTGTATTACGTTTTTGCAAATGTTATTTCTCAATATTTCAAAGTTTTTTTATTTTCATTTTTTATAGAGTTGGAAAATATTTAAGTCTCAACAAATGAATTCCACACTTGAACTCTGCCGCATTCCTGTGCCACCTCCTCCTTTAGAAAACTGATCTTAGAACAGAGGTAAAAATTATGAATTTAACTTTTTAAAGGCTACAGAATGATTTTCCCATGCAGTTAGACAATCTTTGGTGGGTAGCTTAAAATTAAACACTTTTACCTAGGAGACTTGAAATAATCACATCTTAATTAATGCCTTTAGATTTTACTTTTAAAAGTGTTTCCTTTTCAATAGCTGTGTATTTGAACCTTTTTGTTGCCTAAACTTTAGTTATTGATTTATCAGATTACTCAGCATAACGATATTACTTAGCTACATTGAGGTCAGTGCAAGAGAATTGCTGAGATGGTGTGTAGGTCCTGTATCTGCTGCACAGCAGGGGAGGCGTACTGAGCACTGGAAATGTAGCTCCTGCAACTAAGGAATTGAATCTTTACATTTTACTTTATTTAAATTTAAATTTAAGTAACCACTTGTAGCTAATGGCTACTATATTGGACAGTGTAGCTCTAGATTTTTCCTTAGGGAACTTGGTATTTACAACAACAGACCATTTTAAGTATTTAAGTTTCAGACTTATACCTTGAAATAGCTAAGTAGTTGTTGACCTAGTTTGAAAATTTGCAGTAGTACAATCATTTTTGCTATGTTGTCCTGATACTTATATAGCTTTGTTTTCAATAATGTTGGACCACCAGAAACCCTTAAGAACAGGTATCATAATTAGTTTTGCTTGCTGATGTGTTAACTTATTTAATTGAAAAAAAAACACAAAAAAACTTTGACATAGGTATTTCTATTAGCCCCATTTTATAAATGAGTAATTTGAGACCACAGGTTAGCTAAGTAACTTTCCCAAGGACACATAGCTTGTAGGGTCATAGAGCTGGAATTCGAACTCAGGCAGGCTAGAGCCAGAGCCCATACTCTTAAACAATTTAGCTGTACTGTCTCTTATATTCTAATTCTCTGTAAATTGACAATTCCTGAAAAAGATATATGCTAATTGTCAGCTAAGACACAATGTCTACCCATGTAGGTAATGGAGACTTATTGTACTTGCAGGAAGGCAGCTACCAACGCGTACTGTTTGCTTCCCGGCAAGTAGTTATTGATCTCCTTCAGATCATGTTCCAGCAGTTTATTATTTTGTTCATTATGTTGTATTAGGTCTTGCTAATAAAGGTTGCCATTACCATGGTCACCAAAAGGATAATTTTCTGTGATACCCTCTTCACTTTGTTAAGTACTCTGGAAGTGAGGCAGTACAGGCCTGAATGGAGCTGTATGCTGGAATATCAGCTTGATGTTTGCTCTTAAATATAGTTTTTATATACCAGGTGATGGAATGGGTGTACTATCCAGTAGAAGAAATCATCTTCAGAATTCTATATTGTCTGTTAAATAAAAAGAAAACTTGCAGTATGTCTGTATCTGTATTCGTAGCTACCTCTAGGTACTAAAAGATACTGAGTCCAGTTAGGAAATATGTATTTATAAAGTTTCTCTGTAACCACTACTCTATCAAATAAAGGTACGAAAATATATTTATAGGACTTAGATTTAGAAAGTAACTTATCATTCTAGAAAACTGAAGCCCAAAGAGGTTAAGTGATTTGTCCATGATTATATAAGCAGTGTGGTTCACTGATTGAACAAATATTAAGTATCTGCCATATATCCAGATACCATAGTATGCTTGTTAGCTTTGCGTGCATAGTGAGCACTCAAATGTGAGCAAAACAGAAATGGACCCTGTTCTCATGGAATTTACAATCTGATGGGAAAGATAGACAATAAGTAATAAGGTGTAATAAACAAAGTACAAAATCTAACGCTCTAGGAAGGAAACGAACCGTACTTGTTAGAATGGAAAATACTGGAGAAGGGAGAAAGCACTGCTAAAGTGGTCAAGAAAGGCCTGCTGAGACTAACAGAATTGGAAGGAGCCTATTTATATAGCAGGAATAGGACAGCATTGGAGGCTGGAGCAGCCTACACAGAATCCCTGAGGTGAAGGTATGTATGAAGCTATAGAAAAACTGAAAGGAGAGTAGAGCCAAGACATAGAAGGCTATGGTGGTAGTGGTAGAGGTGGGGGCAGTATCAACTATAAGAAAGGGACCAGGTTACATTTTTCAACCATGGGTTTTAGATTAGGCATTATATTCAAATCTGAGTTCTGCCACTTAAACTGTTACCTTGTGTTGGACATTCAATGTCTTTAAACTTTAATTTTCTTATCTGTTAGATGGAAATAACAAAAGCTATTTTATAGTTCATAGTATCATGAAGATAAATTATACTAGCGTAAGTGACCTGAAACTTAGACAGTCTGGCTCCAGAGTCCATGCTCAAAGTGTGTTCTGGGAATGCTTTCTGTGGGTCTGTAGGATCAAAATTAATTTTCATATTAATACCAGGACAGTATTTGCCTTCTTCACTGTCATTCTCTGATGAATTTACAAAGTCAAGTTTTTCAACAACGGATTGAATGCAAAGGCAATTATGAGATTTGCAAAAAATGTAAAACAATGTTACTCTTCTCACTAAATTTATTTTGGAAAAGTAAAGTTTCAATTTAAAAATGTTATTTATGTTAACATGTGATGGGCTTATTTCTTTTTGAATGAATTAATAAACTTTTT
This sequence comes from Rhinolophus sinicus, assembly GCF_057876585.1. NCBI lineage: Eukaryota > Metazoa > Chordata > Mammalia > Chiroptera > Rhinolophidae > Rhinolophus > Rhinolophus sinicus. The sequence continues at coordinate 183,535,021 of NC_142517.1, read as the reverse complement.
AAAATGTAACAATGAAAGGGAGTTCTGAGACAAAAAGTTGAGAACTGCAGCCCAAAGCTACTAGATTCTATTGCCTCCCATTAAGTCAGATAAAATATAGAAAACAGACGATACAGTGTTTATCCTTGATAGGCTCACTGATAACTTACTTTTGCTTCACTTTTAAGACATGTTTTTTCACTTTGTAACATTTTTTAAATTATGATGTCCAAATAAACGTTTCAGTAATCAGGCAAGTGAACTGTAAAATAGCAGTAGTCATACCCTATTTGGTATTTCAAGAATTTAGCTTTGTGTATTCAGTTATTTCAATTGATATTAGTAGCGCTACATAGGGTTGAATTTTTAATTGAATTTGTGTCTCTAACTGTTGCTTAAGATGTCTACAGAATATTACAGTATAGTGCAGCTTTGCAATGTACAGTTGTCTCAGCACATTACCTGACACATGCCAATTAATTCAAAGACAGTAAAATTGCCCAGTCTCTGTCTCTAATTTCAAACTTGGGCAAGGTTTATATGAATGTTTCATGCCTCTGGGAGACTATCTACCTGTTAAAGTTTCTGGGTGATTTTTAAAGAAGCTATTAACTTCCGTCTATATTTCATTTAGAAAAATAAAATTATTAAGCTTCATCAAGGTGAAAATCCAGGCAGAAATCTCAAGTTTTGTTACAGCCAAAAAACAATTGTCATTGTTAAAGGTGCTAAACAAATTGAGTTCCTGAGTACAAGTAACTAAATCAATAGATGTTTGAGTGCTTGCTGTGTGCCCAGCACTGGGGATGCAGCGCCTGTCCCTGTGAAGTACAGATTCTAGTTGGAAAGACAGACAGTAGTAAGTAAACAAATAAGCAAGATAATTACAGATATAGATAAATGCTATGAAGGAAATGGGAAGAGTGACAAGGGTTTGGGGAGGAGGAACTAGGGGGAGACAATTTAAGTAAACAAGGTGGGCTTCTGTGAGGAGGTGATATTTGAACTGAGTCTAATCCAGCCATATACAGAGAGCTGGAAAAGTGTGCCAGGTGGCTAGTATAAAGACCGAAGGTGGCCAGAAATATAAAGGATAATTTTTTAAAAGTCATATGTGATTGTATGGATAAGCTTATGCTCGTGTCCTTTAGTTAAACATTAAACAGTTTTTTTCATTTTAATAAAGAATCATTTTTTACTTACATTACGGTCTTAAAATTAGTAGTGTCAAGGAGTTGAAGAGATACGGTGTTTTAATTATAATTATTAATACCATATAGTTCTTTATTTAAAGGTATTTAACTTACAGTCATTTTTAAATGGTATTGGTAGAAACTAAAGTGATTTGGTGTGTCAAATTTGTGGTTATAGGAGAGATCAGACAGGAATTTAAAATAAATTTAACCTGGATGTGATCGTTTTAAGTGAAAGGTGGTCATCAGGATTGGGGAACTTTTCCAAAATATTTATTCCAGGACCTGTATCAAATAGAGATTCTGATGCAATATATATCATATTAAAGAGGTTTGTGTTTCTTGTATTGGATTCTTTTTGATTTTGAAAGCAGTTGATGTTCTTTGTAGAGAATTTGAAAAAAATGGCTGATTAATTGTAAGTGAAGACTACTACTAGAAAGTAGTAGTATACTTAAAAAAAAAACACACTAATGCCTTGAAGTTAGCAAAAAGATAACTTACTAGTTTATAAATTATTCCTAAAACATAGAAATCTGGATTTAAACCATTTCAGTGTTTTAAACATTTATCTAAAACTTGTTTATTTTGATTTTTTAAAAAGTGTTTTTTGTGTGTGTAACAATAGCTAGTTAGAAACATAATGAAAAAGAATCACGATCACAGCAAGAAAATACAAACTACTTAGGAATCAGTTTAATTGGAAATGTGTTGACCTGTATGAAGAAAACAAAAAATTTATACTAAGATATATAAAAGAGGATTTTTAATTAAGAGCAATGCCATTCTTCTTTCTGTATGGGATAACTCAATATGGTGAAGATGTCATTTGGAATTAATTTACAAATTTAATTCCCAGGAGGATGGAGTGTGGGAAAGAAACTTACCGGTATAAGTCTAATATTTATCTGGAAGAATGAAATATATTTTTAGGAAAAAAGAATTAAGATACCTTGTTTCCCCGAAAATAAGACCGGGTCGTATATTAATTTTTGCTCCAAAAGACGCATTAGGGCTTATGTTCAGGGGATGTCATCCTGAAAAATCATGCTAGGGCTTATTTTCCGGTTTGGTCTTATTTTTAGGGAAACACGGTAGTGTTTCATATTAAAGTGCAATATAAAACCACAGTAGCTAAAACATTCTAGTCCTGGTGCAAAGTTAACCGGAAAGGTAGTGCAGAAAAAGTTTAAAATATATGTAAGACTTTCAATATATGATAAAAATAGCATTTCAAGTTTGTAAGAAAAAAATGAACATGCAAACAGTGTAGTAGAACAATTGAGAACTAATGGGAGAGAAAACATTGTTAGACCTTAATCTCATGTCACATTCTAAAATAACTTCCTGATTGTTTAAAGAGTAAACTGTAAATGTGGATTTTAACTTTAGAAGATTTAAGGGTGGTTTTTAAGATACAGTAAAATATATTGTGATATCTTTTTGCCATGTGTCTTTCAAATACATTGCAGCATTCTGTGTATTAAATTTTTAATGTTTTGGCAGTAGGTACACTCTAATGTTCTAATACCGATTTTTCTATGCTGAGGTATTAGCTTTATAAATAGAGCAGGAAGAAATTATTCTGTACATGTGACAATCATGCTCTTTTTTTTTTTTTTTTAAAGATTTTATTGGGGAAGGGGAACAGGACTTTATTGGGGAACAGTGTGTACTTCCAGGCCTTTTTTCCAAGTCAAGTTGTTGTCCTTTCAATCTTAGTTGTGGAGGGTGCTGTTCAGCTTCAAGTTGTTGTCCTTTCAGTCTTAGTTGTGGAGGGCGCAGCTCAGCTCCAAGTCCAGTTGCCGGTTGCTAGTTGCGGGAGTTGAGTAGGGAACCTTGTGTTTGAGACCCCGCGCTCCAACCAACTGAGCCATCCGGGAGGCAGCTCAGCTCAAGGTGCCGTGTTCAATCTTAGTTGCAGGGGGCGCTGCCCACCATCCCTTGCGGGACTCGAGGAGTTGAACCGGCAACCTTGTGGTTGAGAGCCCACTGGCCCATGTGGTAATCGAACCGGCAGCCTTCGGAGTTCGAAGCACAGAGCTCCAACCGCCTGAGCCACCAGGCCGGCCCCAATCATGCTCTTTAAAAATATATGATGGATTATGGTTTTTAGATCCTATATTTAGATATGCTATCAATAACATTTATATACTGTGACATTAAAATTTCAAATCCAATTCTTAGAATTTATACAGAAGAGGACACAAGTGCATAAATATGTGTAAGGACATTCACTGCAGCATTTTTTTTTTATATTATAAGAAAGTTGAAAACAATCTGTCCATTAGTAAATTATTAAGTAAGTTATGAGATTAGCTTACGGTTAATTACTCTATGACTGTTCAAAAGAATGAGATAGCTCTATAGGTCTTTCATATATTGTTAACAAAATAGCACATTGTAGAATACTATGTATGATGAACACGTAACTATTTAAATAAATACAGTGAATGTGTAAAAAAATTTACACTAAAAGACACATTGCCATTAATTCCCCCTTGCTTCAAACATACTTATCCCATCGTTCTTACCACTTTCTGAAGCAGTTCTGAAAGTTTTCTTTTGTGAGTGTCTTTAGTTACACTGTCATGGCTGCCTTGATGTCCTGAATCAACTCAAAATGTTTATCTTTCATAGTCGCTTTGACTTTGGGGAAGAGCCAGAAGTTGCATTGTGCCAGATCTGGTGAATAAGGTAGATGAGGACACACTGTAATGTTTTTATTTGACAGAAATTGCCGTACCAGAAGCAGTGTGTGACATGGAGCGCTGTCATGATGGAGGATGAAACCATTTGCCCATCTCATGTTAATGTGTTGTTCATGATCCATGATTTATGGCACACTTTAAAACACCTCTCAACCGTAGCTCATACTCAACTTACGGCAGTGAACATGTTGAAAGTCACACACGGTTACTAGGGTTCAACATGCCGCCTCCTGTGTTGAAGATCCTTGCTGTTCTGTTGGATGGCACTCAGCAGGAGAATTCACTGTATTTTTTGATAATTTATGTATATATATGCACATACATGAATATATATCTGGAAGAAAACTGCATAACAAGTGGTTGACTGTGTTAATCTTTGTCGGTAGTGTAGGTAGTTGAGCTTTCTTGGTTCCTTTTTTTTAATAGGCATACATTATAGTATTTTTAAATTATTTAGTAATTGAATATCAACTATTACTTCATATTTGAAGCTAAAGATATTTGTAAAATTAGAGATCATAGTTGTAGTACAGAACAGGAATGGCTTTGTAATTTTCCAGTAAATAAAAAATAAAAATCACTTAATATCCAGCAATAGAAATATAGTGTTTTTTAAGTTCCTATTTTATTATGGAAAAATAAGTCCTTTCTGTCACCACTACAATGAAATTGTGCTTTTCCTCCTTACGTGGGAATAAATTTATCGGAAGTGTTTACCTCCTTTTCTGAAGTACTTTTCAAAGAGGATATAAAATTAAGTCTATTTTTCCTCTTGTGGTCCACTGAACTCATACCGATAATGTGGTAGAAAGAGATGTTATAAGTGATTATTAACAAAACAGCTCCTTTTGTTTATACCTTCATAAGAGACTTGGTAGGAAAGGGAAATATCAAAGGGAGATCAATATGTTAGAATCTATCCCTAAAAAAATTATTTCCTGAGAAACTAATGTAGGCTTTGCTTTAACTTTTTATGTTTTATTTGAAGCCTAATTAAAATGGAACCTAGCTTACTTATTTTTCAGGTACGTTGTAAATAAAAACTATTTTTATTATTAGTAGTTATTCAGGTTTTTCTAATTTCCAGAGACTTGGTAGGAACTCTCAGAGCAAATGCAGTAAGTAGCAAGCCTGGAATTTTTTTAGTCTTCATACTATTGGGAAGTTTGTAGCTAGCTCCGAAAGGGGTACCAGCCCTTTCTCTGCATTATAGCCAGATAAGCTTTTCAAACCTTGAATCTTATTGTCTATCTCTTAAAATCCTCAGTCACTTTCCATATTTAATGTGCACTGGTATGTTCTGTTGATACTTTGGGTCATGCTTACCTCTCTACCCTCAACTCTTGCCCCTTGTTTTCTGTGCTCCTAGCACTTGGATCTTCCTTCAGATTCTACAACTTCCTGTGTTATTCTCTTGCCACAGGAACTTTATATATGCTTTTTTCTCATTTCAGAATGTTCTTTTCCTACTCCCCTTAACTTCTGATCTTTGATGTCTCAGTTTCAGCACTACCTCTGAGAAGCCTTTTGATTTCTTCAACAGTGTTAGGTTCCTTTGCTTTATGCTTTTGTGTGCCTTTCCTTCCTCATCTCTGCAAAAATATATTTGGTCTCCTCCACTAGACAAATGCTCCATTAGAGTGAGTCTGCATCTGGTTTTGTTTACCATTGTATTTCCAACTGCTAGCATAATGGCTGGCAAATAGTTGGTGCTTGAATATTTATGCAATGGATCAATGAATTTCTGACTGAATCCCTCCTTTGCTTTTTGGTTAATTGTCTCCATGAGTTCTGAGAAGCTTCCGGAGGCAAATACCTCAGGATATTTAGACAGTTGTTCAAACTGAAAATTATAGTGTATGATGGATCCATGCTTATTTTACTTTTTTTTGTAATTCACTTTTTTTTAATGGAGGTGTAAGTTGCATAGAGTAAGATGCACAGTAATCATAGTTATATCCATTTTTAGGTGAAGAACTAGGTTTTAAAGAGCATTTAGTACCACTTACCTAACTGGTATTTGAAAGGAAAAAAAGGGAATTCTGACAATGATTTGAGCAGTCATTGTAATAAATGTAGGAGCCTTATAAAAGTACTTTTCTGAAAGGGGTTATCATTGGGATGTGTAGCTGTGATGTTTTTTGAAGTTATTTTTAAGAGATTCATTTCTTCATCAAGTGGTTTTAACATGGGAGTCGATGTCTACTATGGGTTTTGCTAGATCTATGAACTCCCTAAAATTGTTTGCAAAATAATGTGCATATGGGCATCATATTTATTTTTTTCTGAATTAGGGATCCATAGTTTTGTTCGGATATCAAAGGTGGAGGGGAAGTTTGTGACTTTCTGCTTTTTTCTATACCCTCCTCCAAAAAAGGTTAAGAACTGTTGCTTTATAACTTGTATATCATGATTTGTATGTAGGGTTAGTTCACCAGACCTTTTTCCCCCTATAGTTCATTATGGAACATTTCAAACCTGTAACAAAGTAGACAGAATAGTGTAATGAAATGTGTGTTCGGATAACCAGTTACTAAGCTTAAGTGGTTATCAATTCATGGCCAATCGTATTTCGTCTATACCCAATGTACTTTCCTCCTTTGGCTGCCCCCTAAACCCCCTGATTATTTTCAAGAAAATCCCAGGCATAATTTCACTAATAAATATTTCAGTATGTATCTCTAAGAGATAAGCACTATTTTAAAAACTAACTACAATACCATTATCAAATATAAAAACCTATAATAATTTCTTAATATCATTAAAAAACAAGTCATATTCAACTTCCTTCAGTTGTGTCATGCTCTTTTTAATTGTTTGAAACAGAGTCCAAGTAACATTCATACTTTGGTTATTGGTTTTCTTTTTACATCTTTTTTGATCTGTAGATTTCCCTATCTCTTTTTTCTCTTGCATTTTATTTGAATAAATCCATCAGTCTATTTTAAGAACATTTGCTATTTTAAAATAAAGGGCATGTCTTACTCCTTTTTGTTCTCCTTGCTTACGTAGTACTTGGTAGAGCACATTATATAGGGATATTTTTTTAAATCCTTTTAGAATTGAAGGGGGAAACTATGAAATCTGATTTCCTTTGTTAAAGAAGCAATTTCAGTGTGGAATTTAACACACTCTTAACACGTTGCGTACGGCGGGGTTTAAATCCCTCGTGAAGATTCTCATGATCCGTCCGCAACGTGTTAGGAAATATTATCTTTTTAATAAAGAAACTTTCTTTTCAGTTGCTTTGAAAACGTTTCCTTTTCCCCCCAAGAAGTTCTTTATTTCTAGTTATCTTTTGAGCCTTAAATTAAAAAACCAAAAACCTTTTATTGTTTTTCTCACTTTAAAAATAATACATGCTTCTTTATTTCTTTTTATAATTCAAAATTACATAATTAGAATATCATCAATAATCCTTCCCTCAGAGGCAACCACTTAATAGTTTAGTGTATATGAGCTTCTTTACATTTTATATAATTTTTTTAAAGGAATCATATGTTTTTTCTATTTGGACATTTTTCCATTTTAGAAAGCATAAAAATCTATCTTCTTCGAAGGCCTTATTTCGTGTAGCGTATATACATTTGTAATCAGTTTGCTGAATATATACCCTTGATTTCTAGCTTTTCTAGCTTTGTCATTTATAGCCTGTTACATGGTGTGTTCTGTGATGTATGATATTCTAGTTGTATATTTGGTAAAAGCTCCAGGCATGGACTGTGCATTTGTCTTGGGTAACGTGCAGTTTGATTTCGCTCAATAAACTTGTTTTTGCCACTTTGAAGTATAATTGATGGGGAAAATATAAAAGCATTAGGAAAATAGGTTTCAAATGTATCATTACAGATAGAACTTCTTTCTTTTTTTTTTTTTTTTTTTTTTTTTTTTATTTTTATTTTTTTTATTTTCTTTCTTTTTTTTCATGAATGTCCGTCCCTCGTCTGGCGCGGCTTAGGCCCGGCCCGGGAGAGCGCGACGTCACTACATCGATCAGAACTTCTTTCTTTAAAAAAAATTAGTTTTAATTGAGCTCTAGACTCTAAAGTAAGCCTCCTTATCTAAAATATATACTAGATGAGTTTCTTCTTTAATGAAAGGCACACTTCATTTATCTTTGGTAATTTCTGTATGTAGTCATGCTGTCCTCAATTCAGTGCTTGTTTCTTTCAGAGATAAAAGAATAATCAAAGGTGAAAGAAGATGCTGGGATCTGAACGTGGAGTTGTGGAAGAATGGTTATCAGAATTCAAGGTAAATGAGATTGAGGATAAGAATGTGTCATATGATTCTATATGTCAGTAATTCAAACAGTGAATATGTGATCTGTGGAGAAACTGAAACAAATGTCATGATATGAAGTGGAAATAGCAAAATTTGAAATAACATGTTTATATAATTACAACTCTTTAAAAAGGCACTAATGTGAATAATGGCTAGAAGAGAATATGTAAAAATGAAAGTAGTTGTTAGGATTGATGAGGGGATATATAAATTTAAAAATATATTTAGTAAAAGAGAGGAAGCCTCCAAGTTTTAATAAGGTATAGAAATAGGATTTTGCCTTATATTTTTATTTCCTAATTTAAAATCATTTATTTGATTAAAAACTATATAATTTATGAACACTATAGAAATAAGTGTTTTGTAAACATAAAATGCAATAATTGAAATATGGTCTACACTATTTTTTTTTAGACTAGATTAGTTTAAGGTGACCTATTTAAGCAATCTTGTCATAATGTGTGATCCCTAATCATTTTTCATGGTTGAGTATGGTAGTTTGAATTATATAACATCCTAACTTACTTTGTTTTATTAACTCGCATGGTTCTTTCTCTCTTTCTTTTTTTTCTTTTCTTTTTAAATTTTTGGGCTTTTTTAAATTGGGGAACAGTGTGTATTTCCAGGACTTTATTGGGGAGCAGTGTTTTTCGCGGGACCCATCAGCTCCAAGTCAAGTTGGTGACCTTTCAGTCTTCGTTGTGGAGGGCATAGCTCAGCTCCAAGTCCAGTTGCTGTTGTTCAATCTTAGTTGCAGGGGACGCAGCCCACCATCCCTTGTAGGAGTCGAACCGGCAACCTTGTGGTTGAGAGCCCATGCTCCAACCAACTGAGTCATCTGGCCGCCTGGGAGCTCAGCGGCAGCTCGTTGTCTTCATTCTAGTTGTGGAGAGCATAGCTCGCTAGCCCATGTGGGAATCGAATCGGCAACCCTGTTGCCCAGAGCTCACGCTCTTAACCAACTGAGCCACCCATCTGTCGGTTATTTCTTGTATTAATTATTTTTACTTTTCTTGACTCTTATAAATCTTTTCAAGAGGAACTTATGTAAAATAAAGTTCCTGACTTGCAGAATTTTAAGTTTACTTTTGTTTTCCTTTGATGGTGTTCTTTTATTTTCCATCTTTTTATTTTTTTAATTTCTTTTTTATTTTTAGTTTCAAGTGTACAAAACAATGTAATAGTTAAACATTTATACCCCTGACAAAGTGATAACCCCCCTCCCCCATCTACTACCCCTCTGACATCGTATATAGCTGTTACAATTCCATTGACTCTATTCCCTGTGCTATATTCCACATCCTGTGCCTATGTATGTGTGTGTGTGTGTGTGTGTGTGTGTGTGTATATATATATATATATAATTATAGTTGACATTCATTATTATTCAGCTTCAGGTGTACACTCCAGTGGTCAGGTATCTACATCGTCCATGAAGTGGGCTCCCTAGTAAGACAAGTGTCCATTGGATACCCTACAAAATCTTTACAACGTTATTGATTATATTCCCCAAACTGTCTTTCATATCCCCATGGCAATCTTGTGGTTACCAATTTGTGCTTTCTAAACCCCTCACCTTCTCCCTCGTACCCACTCCCCTCACATCTAGCAACTCTCAGTTTTTCTCTGTATCTCTGAGACTGTTTCTGACTAGTTTGTTCATTTATTCTATTCTTTAGATTCCACATATAAGTGAGGTCATATGGTATTTGTCTTTCTCCGTCTTTCTTATTTCACTTAGCATAATGTTCTCTAAGTCCATCCATATTGTTGCAAATAGTAAGATTTCATTCTTCTTTATGGCCGAATAATACTCCATTAGATAGACATACCACAATTTCTTAATCCAGTCGTCTACTGGTGGGCATTTCAGTTGTTTCCATGTTTTGGCTATTGTGAATAGCACTGCAATAAACACAAGGGTACATAAATTTTTTCACATTAGCATTTTGGATTTCTCTGGATAGATACCTCAGACTGGAATTGCTCGGTCATAAGGTAGTTCCATTTTCAATTTTTTTGAGATACCTCCATACTGATTTCCATAGTGGCTGCATCAGTCTGCGATCTCACCAGAAGTGCACGAGGGTTCCCTTTTCTCCACATCCCTGCCAGCACTTGTTGTTTTGTGATGTATTGATGATAGCCATTCTGACCGGAGTGAGGTGGTATCTCATTATGGTTTTTATTTGCATTTCTCTAATGATCAGTGAGGTTGAGCATTTTTTCTTATGTCTGTTGGCCACCTGTATGTTCTCTTTAGAAAAATGTCTCTTCATGTCCTCTGCCCGTATTTCATTGGGTTGTTTGTTTTTTTGGTGTTGAGTTGAATGAGTTTTTTATAAAATTTGGATGTTAACCCCTTGTCAGATGTATCATTGACAAATATCTTCTCCCCTTCAGTAGGATGCCTTTTTGTTTTATTGATGGTTTCCTTTGCTGTGAAAAAAACTTTTTAGTTTGATATAATCCCATATGTTTATTTTTTGTCTTATTTCCCTTGCCTGAGGGGATATATTAATATCAGTAAAAATATTACTAAGGGTAATGTCTGCAAATTTACTGCCTATATTTTCTTCTAGAAGTTTTATGGTATCAGATCTTACATTTAAGTCTTTAATCCATTTTGAATTTATTCTTGTATATGGCATAAGGAGGTGGTCCAGCTTCATTTTTTTTGCATGTGTCTGTCCAGATTTCCCAGCACCACTTATTGAATAGACTGTCTTTACCCCAGTGTAAATTCTTGCTTCCATTTTCATAGATTAAATGACCATATAGGCATGGATTTATTTCTGGGCTCTCTGTTCTGTTGATCTATGTGTCTGTTTTTATGCCAGTACCATGCTGTTTTGATTACTATAGCCTTATAGTATGATTTGATGTCAGGTGTTGTGGTACTTCCCACTTAGTTCTTATTTCTCAAGATTGCCATAGCTATTTGGGGTCTTTTATGGTTCCATATAAATTTTAGGATTATATGTTCTATTTCTGTGAAAAATGTCCTTGGTCGTTTGATAGGAATTGCATTGACTCTGTATATTGCCTTAGGCAATATGTACATTTTAACTATATCAATTCTTCCTATCCATGAACATGGTATGCGTTTCCATTTATTTGTATTTTCTTTAATTTCTCTCATAATTTTCTGAGTACAGGTCTTTTACTTTGGTTAAATTTATTCCTAAGTATTTTATAGTTTTTGAAGCCATTGTAAATGAGACTATTTTCTTAATTTCTCCTTCTGAGAGGTAATTATTGGTGTATACAAATGCAATTGATTTCTGAATGTTAATTTTGTATCCTGTTACTTTACTAAATTCATTTATCAGTTCTAATAGTTTTTTGCTGGAGTTTTTTGGGTTCTGTCTATATAGTGTCATGTCATCTCCATATAATGACAGTTTTACTTCCTCCTTACCAATTTGGATGCCTTTAATTTCTTTTTTTGATGTTTTTTTTTTAGGCGTTACCTGACACTCAGATCACCAATTATGCTGCAACTTTACACCGGAAGAAAACACTGGTACCAGCCCTCTATAAAGTTATTCAAGATTCAGATAATGAGGTAAGAGAGATTATAAGAAATATAATTTCAACATAGTAAAATGAAACGTGTACTAAAACACATATATTTAAGGTTTGTAGTTTTCTGTTCCCTTTTTTTTGCTTTTTTTTTTAATCCTTCTTAAGGGACTGGAAAACTTTCTTTCTGCTGTTTTTCATTCTGATAGTTGCTTTGGCTTTCCCCATGCCCTCTCTCTCCATATTTTTAAATATTTTGATCAGATTTGTTCCTGTTGAGAACAGTATGTTTTGATTCTTCATTTGAGTGACCGTCGTCTCAGTAGATTATTTATTTAATGTGAAACTTTTCTGTTTCCGATTCTCAATGTTTCCTTTTCTGGAAGCCCAATTTCAACCATATACTGATTTAGATTTATTTATTTTAAGTATTGTTGGCAGTTATTTTATTGACAATATAGAACTATGTATAATTACTTTAATCAGTGAACTCAGACTGGTAACATGAAATGATAGCTAGTAAATTTAGCTTGAAAATGATCAGAGAAAGCACTTTTTAGCCTAAATAATCAAGACTAATAAACTTAAAATAAGAGTTTCCTATTACTCAGTTTTGTGATAGAAGGGGAAAAAATGCATCTATTGAATCTATTTGTTAATTTATGCAAAATACACACATTATCTTTTCATTAACACAATAGTATGACATACAATTTTATCACCACTGGATTCATGTATGCTTTAAAATGATAATGAAAGGAACACACAGGAAAGTAGCTTCTTATCTTCCCAGATACAGCCTCCAAGAGTGCCTCTGCTGTGTACTGGAGTGAGTTTGAAGAAGTTCAGGTAATCATCGCCTAACCAGCAGCTTAACATAAAGTGCATCTTCATTTTTGTCCTATCACTAAAAGCTTGCTTATTGACCTCTTTCTTTCCTATCTTCTAAACTTGGATTGGCTTTCACTTAGGCTTGCATCTGTTGCTATTTGTAGCAGCAATTGCAGGACTCATTTGCTTCTTTTTATGTGTATTTATGAATGTTTTATAACTTTAGGTGTGGTAATGTACATATATGCATATCATTGTTCAGGAGTTTTCAAAATTCTGTTTGAATAATGAATGTGTGTATTTCCCACCCCTTGTTTTGCACTGTCTTAACATTTAAGCTTTGCTTATTAAAATTTGTTTTATGCTTTCTCTTTAGATTGTAAGCTCTTTGTGGGCAGTGGTCATATATTCTATATTTGTTACTTCCCAGAATCTAGTATTTTTTCATGTACCTAATGAATACTTAATAAATGTTGATTAGAAGAATAGTGAAATACAAAATGAGAGTCTAAAATGCTATCATTTTCATTGGGACTCACAGGTGTATAAAAAGTATCAGTTTCCTTTTGTTTTTATACTTTGGAAGCTTTGATAGTTAAAAAAAGTTATTCACATAATTTTATATTGTCATACTTTATAATATTAATGTGTCAGATATGTCATGGCTAGAACTGGAAAAATTGCAACTTGAGAGATTCATGGTCAAGACCCAGCAGTCATTGTAATCAACCATTTGCCAGAACAGGTCTGTCTCCTATTAGGTCATAAGGTTCTAACCATGTGTTTGTACTTCAGAAAAAACAGAATGTGAAGCTCTATAGAGTCTTAAAGCAATTCTGGACTTTAGTCCTAGAAGGGAGGCCATTTAAGTCCTGATCTTGCTGTATTCTGAACATAATCAAATGTATTTAGTTAACAGGAAATTATTTCAGAAAAATGTCATGTGCCATATATAATATTAATTGAAACTTACGACACTCTTACTAATAATTTTGCTTTAAAGACCATAAAAGTTCTTAAGAAAGTATATTTCCTAGAAGTTTAATATTACATAACATGGCCAACCTGTACTATAAGTTTTAATCTCTGGACCAACATATTGTTTTATTGTTCTCCTTTCCCTCACACCAGATCTCTTACTCACTCTATTAGTTCTTTTGTTTCTTCTACTTCAAGGAGACCTTCAAGTTTCTCCATTTTAAATGCAAGACAAAAAAAATCTCAAATGGGCACATAATACTGCATTACAGTCTTGCTTTACTTCTTTGGTACATGTCCCGCTGTTCCTTTTGTACCTTCTCTTTCCTCATAGTCTCACGCTCCTTAGTGCTCATTTTCAGCTTGCTTTCTATGTCATTACAAAATAATAAGAAAATAGTTGGGAATTCTTTTATTTTTCCATTGAAATATACCACTCTACCAGCATCTATACCCATACTCTCATGCCTTTTCTGTAATTCAGTGGATGAAATATCCCAGGTTGTATCAAAGGTCATCTCTTCCACTTAGGCCTGGATCACATCTTCTGCAGCCACCTCAAAGATTGCTCCTGCAATTATTCCCTCTCTTTCTTCCATGATTGAATTTTCCTTCCCTGATAAATGGAAATGGTAAACAACCATATTCTATTTTTTAAAAACCTCTTTGATTTGCCTCCTATATTATTATCTACCCCATTTCTCTGTCCCTCTTTACTGATGAACTTCATAAAGTATTGCTTATTTATAGTTTCTGTCTACTTGACCCCTTTTCTTTACTTCACAGTCTTTCTTTAACCCAAATGGGGCTTTAGTCATCGTTATTCCACCAAACTGCTCTCAGTGTGTTCATCAGATACCGTGTCTCATAGTAATTATCATGTCAAACTGTTTGCTAAATCTGGGGAAGGTATCAGTTATCCATAAGCGTTTTTTTCACCAGGATGATGATTTTTAATACCTTTTGATGTGGGTGATAGCACTATGTAGAGGATCTCAGTCATTTATGATACTGAGAAATTGAGAACATGAGGGCCTGATACATATGCTTAGAATTAAAGATTTTAACAGATAGCATTGGCAAGTTTTGTTTTTTGTGTTTTTTTGGTTTGTTTTTTGCTTTTTTTTTAAATTGGAGAATATTGGGGAACAGTGTGTTTCTCCAGGGCCCATCAGCTCCAAGTCATTGTCCTTCAATCTAGTTGTGGAGGGCGCAGCTCAGCTCCAAGTCCAGTTGCCATTTTCAATCTTTAGTTGCAGGGGCTGCAGCCCACCATCTCATGTGGGAATTGAATTGGCAACCTTGTTGTTGAGAGCTCACGCTCTAACCAACTGAGACATCCGGCTACCCCTCAGCTCATTGGCAGCTGGTTGTCTTCAATCTAGTAGTGGAGGGCGCAGCTCACTGGCCCACGTGGGAATAGAACCTGCAACCCTGTTGTTCAGAGCGCACTCTAACCAATTAAGCTATCCAGCTGCCCCGGCAAGTTTTTAACTATCTTATTTTGCAGTGGCATCTAATCAAAAGTTACTGGACTGACAGCCACTCCTCTTCCTGGTTTTTAAAATAAGCATAGTAATAGTTTTCATAACTCTGTATTCTTTGTTATGTTTAATTAAAATATAGCCTCCTACATGCCAGTGTACTTCTTGCTATTGAGGAAGGGAAGTTATTTATAACATAAACAAATCGTAATTGTTCCATCTCCAGTAAAATTTAGAGAAGGCAATTTTAGTCATTTACTAAAGAGGAAAGTATATTTGATACTTGCATATATTTTTTTAATAAATAAATTTATGACAACAACAATCCTTAATGCCCCAAAAGAGCTGAATGTTATTGTCAGTACTTTAAAAAGATGCCAGCAATGGACTATTTTTAAAAGTTTATTGCTTCATTATTGGGACTGTGTCAAATATACTATTTGTGATTAAACAACTCTCACCTCTTACTCCACTTTCATTCTAATATAAGAAATGTGGTATAATGGGTACATCAACTTGGTGTCAGAAGACTTGAATTCTAGTGTCTTTCTCCACCACTAACTTCTGTGACCTTAGGCAAATTGTCTGACTGATCAAGACTTCAGTGTAACGGGCGAGTTGGAATGTTTTTTAAGACTTCAAATATTATGATAGTGATTTCACATAAAGGGCTTAGTAGTTACTAGACTAGAATGTGTGTGTATAAATTTTTTTTTCTTAAGAGCTAAACTTAACTCATCTGAATATATTAACTGTGCAATCAGCGTAAGATTTGTTTACTTTTAATTTACAATTGTGAAAGTAGTGACTTTATTCTAGAATGTTAGATTATTAACATTCTAGACATGTATAACTAGGTTCAAGCAGATTTCCAAATGTATATGCATTATTTTAATCATTCAGAATAGAGGTAAGCATATAAATTACTGAATAATTCATTTTTAAGCTAGTGTTAAATCTTAAACATTATTTTATAGTTTCCTGTCAGTGTTTTGTCTATATTTTAAAATCATAGTCTTGTGTAGTCTGCAGTTATTCCAACAAAACCATTCTATATTGACAGTGCATGTTAGGGAAAGGGGAGAGATTTATTTAAACTCCGTTTCTTCAGTTTTCAAGGTTGTGAAGTTCCTCATAAGACATATTGTGTGATAGCATATGAAGAATTATACAGTTAAACATTGGGAAAGCTATTTCTGTATACTTTTCTCCTTTTCAAAATCTTTCAAATAAATATAATTAGAACGTATGTCAGTCTTAAAATACAAAACTCATCTGTTTGTTTTACTTATTAGCCAGCATTAATTTAAAATATTAGCATTTTGGATGTCCAAATATTATGTATTGCAAAATCTCTTTCTCTACTGAGTGGTATATAATTTGTTTAAATAATAGTCTTAGGTTGATATTTAAAGTTTATTTTCAACAAGATTGTTTGCAATTATTTTCTTCCAATAGAAATTTTTTAAAATGGAGGATAGTGAAGGTTGGTCAGAATAGAAAAGGAAACTCACTAAATATTAAGTGTAGTGCATTGGTTAAAGAACTAATTAATAAATTTAATAGTACAGTGTGTTAAAAGATATGTTGATATTATAGGGCACAAAATACTTAATTAGTAGATTGGTCCATTTAACATGTCGTCTATATAAATAAGCATTAAGATTTTGGTTGCATTGATTCAAAATATGCAAAAATTAATATTGAGAATTTATTTTGAAAATATGTAAGTATACATGCCTTTAAAAATATATAGTTATAGCCAAAAGAATAGAAATAGCTAATGTACTTTATTTTCCTTTTAGCTCCTGGAGCCTGTCTGCCATCAGCTGTTTGAACTCTATCGTAGCTCTGAAGTTCGACTTAAGAGGTTCACATTGCAATTCTTGCCAGAATTGATATGGGTTTATTTACGGCTTACAGTTAGCCGAGACAGGCAGAGTAATGGTTGCATTGAAGCACTTCTGTTAGGAATTTATAACTTGGTAAGTTGAAAATGATAGTTTGGGAAATTTAAAGTATTTTTTAAAGCCCTCTAAAATAATACTTAAAGAATATTTAAAGAAAAAGAAATTGAAATGTCTACTGAATAATTTATTTGAGCTAATTAAATTGAGTACAGAGGTGCTTAATAAGTAATTGCTGATAATACATTTTATAAAGTAGGTGAAACTTACAATTTACAGCGTTGTTAGTGTTCTATGACTTATTTAAGTTATTTTTATTTGACTAATATTTATAAATACCTTGCATTTAAAATTTTTTAAATTTATTTTTAATATATTATGTATTTGATACTATATTGTTTATGAAACTCTTTCCTTCTGAGGAATTCTTAAGTACCTTCAATATTAGTATTCTTTTTTTTTTCTCATGGTCCTCAGTTTAAGACATTGGTATTGAAATTCCTGCCCTTTGAAGTCTTATATTTTGTGTATTCAGTAGTCATTGTAAACAAACACTCTACATAATAAAATTAAGTTTTATAATTGAGAGGTAATAAAGTACCTCACAAAACATTGAGTCTCGCAGTAAATAATATTCTTCTGTACCGGTGCTCACGTCTGTAAATATTATTCCTAAAAAAATCATTAGAAATCATTTTCATCACTAGAACATATATCTGAAGGAGCATGGCCTTTGGAGTCACTTATATTTTGTTTAAAATCAGGCCCTGCCACTTATTAGTTGTTTTAAATTTGGGCAAGTTTCTTAATATATTGACTTCAGTTGCCTCATCTATAAAACATTGTTATAGAATTAAAAACAATTAGAACGATCAAGCATGTTACTTGAGGGGTTTAATACATGTTTACCATTATTATTATTAGTAGTAATACAATTACTGTGTTTCCCTGAAAATAAGACCTATAAAACCTAGCTAGACAATCAGTTCTAATGCGTCTTTTGGAGCAAAAATTTATATAAGACTAGGTGTTATAGTAAAATAAGACTGGGTCTTATATTATGTTATATAAGACTGGGTCATATAGTAAAATAAGACCAGGTCTTATATTAATTTTTGCTTCAAAAGACGCATTAGAACCGATTGTCCAGCTAGGTTTTATTTTTCGGGGAAACACGGAAAAGGTGAATTTCTTAAGTGAAAGCTGGTATAGATATACAATTCTCTGTTTTGCTAATTTGCCTGATTGTTTTTTTCTTTTAAAGCAGGTAATTTGTTTCATATATAACTGTGTCTGTAGTGCTTACTTAGCACAGGTAGTTAGTAAATGTTGATTGATTTAATAATTGAATTTAGTGTTTTAGATTAGGTTTAGCATTGAGCTATCATTTTCATTAATTTGTGTAGTATAATAAAATTCACTAGTGGGACAAATGAAGCAAAAATATTTTGTGTAGCAGAATGCAATGGTTTAATTATCTTTCGGCATCTCAAAAATAGTATACTGTTTAAAAAATGCTCAATTGTGTGTCAGAAATGTAACCTCGGGCTTCTTTTAATTCCCTAGATATCAGTATTCTTTCTTCTCTGTGGTTCTCAATTTTTCTTACCACCTTGGTTTTCTTTTATATATTAATTTCTCTTTTTTCGTCTTTCCCTCTCTAGTACATCTCCCTTGTTTCAAATAACCTCAGGGAGAGTTTTATATTGCTCTCAGCTAAAACAAATTTCAAAACATCCTTCTCCACAAATACATACAAATGTTAAATCAAAAATATTGGACTTAATTTACGATTTAGGAATAAAAATTTAAATTTTATTGCCTAACTTAAATGGCTTAGATACTGTGGTAACAAGTTTGACTACAGAATAGTTAAATAGTCTCTCTAGGGAATTTTTAAACCCATTTTTCTGCCAAAATCAGAGGTAGGGCCATTGTTCACATATATGTTGTACTCTCCTCTGATATCTTAAACTCAGAAATGAGCCCTATGGGGAAGTTCTTTGGGTTTGTGTATTGGTGATGATAGTTGTTTTTATTATTGCTTCTTCTTTCTGCTGTATAACTAGTCAGTCTCTCTCTGACCACCTTCCTGCTAGGTCTGCTAAGAGTAATCTCTTTGCATTTTATGCCTGTTATGTATACTAATATGAATTGAAAGAAAACCTAGGCTAAAGTAGGGCAGTAGAGAAAAGGTGGTGATGCAGAAGGAACATTTGACCCCTCTAATGCTAGCATATTTTCGTGGAGGTGCTAGAGATTGTGGAAATGAAGGACACTGTTGTCCTTTTCATTGAATGATAAAGTGCTTAAATTTTAATATTCACAACAATTTTCTTGCAGTTTAGTAAAATTTACCTAAATATGAACTTATTTTAATATGTAGCTTATTTCAAATAAGTAGTTTACTGCTAAATAATTTTAAGAGTTTCTTTTAGTCAAGAATTCTGTGTTAGAACTATGTGTTTTTCTTATTTTAATAAGTGTGGCTGTCATGGCTAATACTTTTAATTTTAATCTGTTTAAGTCAGCCACATTTCTACTTAAAGATCTAATTCTTGTTTTCTCCCTGTCCTGTATGTAAATTTAACATGAAAATTGATTTGTGTGTCTGCTTCATGTCTTTGCTGTCATATTGTATTTGATTTAGTGTAGTGTTGCACTCAAATTTCTCAAAGGATAACTCGACTACCAAAGTATACAAATTTGCTAATAGGTTAGAAAAGATACACTAGGGTAGTAATATTTTTTATATATTACTATTTCTAAAAATCTTCCTCAATTACCAATGATGTATTCTGTAAATTAAGAAAGTAATTATTATTTCTTATAATATAGGCCTGTGATTATTTCATTATCTTTGTATATTTTTTTTTAACTATAGGAAATTGCTGATAAAGATGGAAACAATAAAGTTCTATCTTTTACTATCCCTTCCTTATCTAAGCCTTCAATATACCATGAGGTAAGTAAGATTAAAGCTGGAATTATTTAAAATTATATTGAATAGAGATAAAAGTCAGTTTCTTACCAGAGATAAATATTTCTAACACGTTGTTACTGATTTGCTTCTTAAGAGTAGATGTTTGTTAGTGTGACGTAAAGTTGAGCTATTCTCAAGAGAGGCAGAAATTAATGAAAAATTTTCCTTTAGTTCTTGTTTAATTCTTTTGTATTCTTCCACCTATATCAGTCTTTTTAGTCTTTTATGAATTTTCAAAAATATTCTTTAACTTTTTAAGCCTTCCATATTAATTAGAAATCATTTATGTTAGATTGTTTTTCTAAATTATATCTTAGGCAAATGCTACTTAGAAGAATATTAACACTATAATTATTTCCATTTAAAGGAGTCTGATGCATTCTAGCTGTTCAATAAGATTACACTTCTGATTTTCGCTTATATTTATTTGGTTGAAGAATGTGAGAACACTGATAATCATAGGTAGATGCTTCCCATTGAGCTGAACTCCTAACTACTCGTAAGGACATATGTTATGAATCAAGCTTCTGGTCTTTAGTGGCCTTTAGTGTGTGTAAAGTTGTGAGGAAAGCATTTAAAGAAACTTTACCAGTAGTCTAAAATTTATATTCCATTTTCTTATTAATGATCAAAATCCTGTTGTCTCATAGCTCTGTGCAGCAATTTTTTTTAATTTTAATTTCCCTGGGACTTTGTGTTTCGTATTGGAAATAGAATGCCTTCTATTGAGCCAGGACTCATTTTAGCATAGAACATTTCTGACTAACAGATTTTAATTAAGTTTGGTGGGTCATGTTGTAAAATAAAATGGAGGCTAGTAAAACATTTATGAATGGATGGTTCTTCTAACTTAAGAAAACATGAAATCAGTTAGTCACTATTAAAGAGACATTTGATCATAGTCTTCCATATTGTTTGTGTTACATAATTATAATTCTCTTCACCTTGCATTCTTCATTGTAGAATGGGATTAATGAGAGCCCTTACCTACCTGAAATGAGACAAACTTCACAGTTTGAATGCGCAGCCCCCAAGACTTCTCTGTGTTTTAGAATACAAACAAATTAAAATTGATGTATTTGTAACCTTTAGTCTTTTCAGCAACTTTTCTTACCTGTGTCCTAAATATAGATTCATTTCATAATCTTTCAAAAAACAAAGTGGTTGTTTTTAGTTTTATGTATCATGTATCAATTTCCAAAAAGAGCTGTAGAATGTATATAATTGAAAAATGGAAGAGGTTTTGAAAGAGAAGAAGAACTGGTCTGAAACTGCCTTTTGTTGAAACAAAATTAAATATCGTTATATGCTATAGATTTTTACTTTGTTTTAGAGACACAGTCTCATACTTTACCTTATTTTTGTAGCCCTCAACAATTGGATCCATGGCTTTGACAGAAGGGGCACTGTGTCAGCATGATCTCATCAGGGTTGTTTATAGTGATCTTCATCCTCAGAGGGAAACATTCACTGCACAAAACCGGTAATGGTCAAAATTATACACAGGAATAATTGTTAATTTATGCTTAATAGTTAGCTATAGTTACTTTTGGTTCAAGTTTGATGTGAGAAAAGGCAAAAAATTAAATATGTCATACTAGTGAAATACATCATAGAGTAAAATATTTATCCATCTAATGCTTGATACTATGCTGTGGTCATCTTATATAAAGCAGTATAAAAACTAAAAGTATAAGCGCGAAGTCAACCAAACCAGGGTTTGTATTCTAGCACTACAACTTAGAAGGTTGCCCTCTTGGCCAGTTGGTCTACTCTCTGCACCTTGCTTTCTTCATGTAGAATGGGTTAGTGAGAGCACCTACCTACCTGAAGTTGGACAGACTGCAAAGTTTGAGTGCACATTCCCCAAGACTGCCCTCACTTCTGACACCAATTGCAAGTTTGGGGGATCCTCATAAATACTCTTAGGTTTGCTAACTCGCTAGAAGGACTTACACAACTCAGTGAGTGGAAGCTTTATATTCATAGTTATGGTTTATTACAAGGAACGAATACAGATTAAAATCAGCCAAAGAAGAGAAGCATAGGGTCTGGAGGGTTCCAAACACAAAGCTTCTGTTGTTCTTGCCCATGATGTCAGGATGTATTATCCTCCTAGCATCAGTGTGTCACAGTTTGCATAGAGTCAGGCTCAGGTGAGCTTTGGTGTCCAGAAGTTTTTTGTTTTGTTTTTTTAAGATTTTTATGAAAATATAGCTAACATACAATATTAGTTTCACGTGTACACAGTAGTTATTCAGCATTCATTGGGCTCTATTACGTAAGCATGATTGAGTAGATTGATTGCTCACAAGGGTGATCTCAGCCTCTAGGTTGATTGATACTGTATGACGCAAAGCCCCATCCTAAATCACACGGTGGGTCTTTCTAGTGTGGCCAGCCCCCACCTAAGAATCTCAGCTGTGGCCAGCCCCACTCTACAGTCCGTTGTCACCAACCCCCACCCTCAACAAAGCCACTCCTATCAGGTATGACATAGGTTACTTCCTAATGGGGACAACAGACAGACCTCTTTACGCAAGGCCAAATTCTTTACAGTACTACAGAGGCCATTCCCTGGCCTTTGGCCAAGGCTCTTTTAAACCAAAACAATCATATTTATCTGGGCACCTACATTTAATATAGCATATATATAACAGACACAGATAACAATATAATCATTATGAATATGTCTAGGATTTGAGGAGTGTAAGTTAGGGATAGATTTGAAGAAATAACTAATTTGTTCTGTAAAGCCACCATATACATTTTCATTTTTTGGTACCAATTTGATGACTCATTCCCCCCCTACCCATCCCAATCTGCTGCGACTTGTATCTTATGATAAACTTGAGCAGAACTGTTTATCATAGAAATTGATGATTAGCTAGATCCAGTTCTCTCAGGCCAGTCATTTTTTAATTAGTATTCATCTTACAAAGGCTTTAACTCAATGTACCAATACATTTGACCATCAATATCAGTATTATAACCTTACCAACAATTCCAGTGTTACACTATAGCACAGAATGGCAATAGATGTAACCTGAAAAAGAAGAGTTGTAGTTACTGGCATACCAGATCACTACAATGTCTCCCAGAGCAGTGCCTCTCAAGTTTGCAGGTTTCCATTTTACTTTATCAGGTTCTGAAAGGAGGAGTGGTCTCACCAACATATGGCTCCACCCTTTCACAAATCTGATATATTTGAGCCAAGAGACAATAGCATCTCTTGCTCTGAACCTCTCTCAAGGTAGCAGTGTAATACCGAATTTCCCTAATTGCATAATCCATTTATTTATACCTTCCAGCTACCATTCTCCCCTCTTTTCATCTGTACCCAAGCTTTTCTCCCTTCAGAAGCGCCGTTAGGTTCGGCCACTGTGCTGATCTGGATTGCTGGCAGCAATACTAGTCTAGCACGTGCCTCCCCTCAGCCCACTCCCATCCAGATAAGGCTAGATTAACCAAGGTACCGGACTGGTGAGCTATCTGTACCACTAGGTGACACACTGCATTCTATGTCAGCCCCAGTTTTGTCGGAGGAGGTGAAGGCACCCCCCCCCACCCCATTAGGCCCTTAGCAATTCTGACATAAAGGTTTAAAGATATAGTTACAATTTCTTATTTAGTAATCGCCTCTGCTGCTGGCACCTACAGTTGCAGCCCTGGTTCTGAGGGCACTGCTTTAGGTAGGAAAAAAAGTTGAGGTGATGTGGGGAAGAAAAAAAGCATAGTTATATCTGATATACCACCATCTTCCCAGGGAAATAATTGCATAGTTATACAAGCATTGCCTCCACGCCCCCCACTTCTTCCCAAATCCCCCAGCGAAGTGGAGGAAATCTATCTATTGGTGACCCTCCTCCCTTGGTCCTCTTCATGTTGAGTATGGACACACACTCATGAAGGCATGTAAGCCACCCCTCACCCCGTTTTAGATAACAAATGTTTCAGTTGCTTGTTCCACTTCTCTATCAAATTATCACCATGAGACTATCTCCTTACCCATCGTTAGACTTTATGGGTTCCCTGCTCTGAAGAAATATGACTTGCCAATGTAAATTGATGCAATATCTTTGGTTCTGGTCCTTCTATAGTACTCTGAACATTTGATTTACCATCAGGTAAGGAAAGCTCAGTGCAGAGTGAGTGTCTATTCCTGTGAAGACCCATTTGTAGCCTCCAGGGGCTAGTGGTATCAGTCCAGCTGTCAGCTGTGCGCAGGCCTTCACTCAGGGGACTCTGCCCCAGAGCCATATGCAGTCTCTTGTCTCTCTTGATGGCAGACAGAACAGGTCTTATTGGCATTTTGTGGCTCAGAGAGTACAAAAGGAATATGTATAAATTTACGCCATCTCTGATTTGCCATAGTACTGCCATGTCCACTCATTTCATGGACCCATGTGGTCACCTCAGGCAAGCTCACTGGGGTATCTACTCATTTATATCAGGCACCTTCCGATTCTGGAAAGCGCTTCTCCTGATGAGCTTAGATATATTCTACTTTTTAACTCACTTCTCTGATTCCCTTAGTGATTTCCATAGGGCCGTTCCCCATACGAGCACCCCTTTAATAGGCCAGTTGTCCATTGCCTTCCTGCCTGGGTCATTTGCCCTGTCACAGTGAGTTGGTAAAACCTAAACATAGCATGCAGTTAAGTGCAATCACAAAGCTGATTTGTTTTTACTCAATCAGGGTGACGGCTTTCCAAACAGGATGCAGTTTATTCATCTTAGAACTGCCACCTAGACCCCATCCGCCCTGGGCAGCTGGGCTCGGCTCCCGCCAACTTCCCACCACTCTGTACGGCCTGGGCATGTCCACTGTGGCCGCAGCAACCTTGACCCTGGGAGCACCTGCACAGCAGACAGCAGGCCATCAAGCACAGAGGAGCCGAGAGGCTCACAGTGGGCAAGGGGCTGGGCTGAGCCGCAGCCAGGAGGCGAAGCTGTTGGGTCCTTCATGATGAAAGCTTTTAGACACTTCTCTCTCCCCTGTGGAGTTGGTAGTTTGGTTGATGAAGAGATGGCAGACAGTGCCCAAACCTTTTCTCCAGGACCTTGCCAGAGGAATCAAAGACTCCATATGAGGAATATGTACCATCTCAAAGCTAGATGTTCAAATTCAGCAAAAGAGAGGAGCAGCATCGAAGAAGGGCAAGTAGTGTCCTGGGGCAGATGAGAGCCCAGAGCATAGAGAGGAAGCAAGAGAGTGAGCCAGGTGTTGTTACTAGAATTGTCAGGTGCTGCGCTTGGAATGGCAGAGTATTCTTGTTCAGTGTCCACTTGTTTTAGCAGGAGTTTATTCCTGCGCTTCACTTAGTAATTGCCCAAATTATTGGTGATGTGTCACTACATGGAGATGTTTGGTCGTGGCTGGAATTCTTCTTCATGTTAGTTTTCAGTGCACTTTAGGAACTCCCCCTGTTTTTGCTTAGCAAAGTTGTAAATGCCATTTGGTTTCAAGATATAGCTGATCTTGCATTCGGAGTATCAGGGAGGAAGCCTCACGCATTCCCTGGTGTCAGCAAAATCATTGCTGACATGCTCTTCAACCTTCCTCATCTAGGGGATATTTGTGAATCTCTTTCCCATCCATCTTGTGGGTCAGCTAGTTAGTCTCCTGCATATGTCCCTTCCTTACTCACTATACTGCTTTGAATATTGTTGGTTCAGTAAAGGAATTGAAATGCATCAGCGGTTGTCAAACATAAAGAGGAATTGGCCTTACTGCTTCAGATTTGGTTTGCCCTTGGCTTTCCTCACAGCAGTGCAGTCCTCATACATTATCAGTGGCTGCCTCTTCTCTATCCTCTTTCCTTCTTTACTCATTATCAGTGCCAATGAGCCAAGACCCCTGGCAAAACGTACCTTTTCCAGTTGCTCCTCTTCTCCTTGTGGTTTTCTTAAGCAGCAGACTCTTGTACAAGATGGTTCAACCTGTAGTCTGCCCTGAGTAGCTCAACCTCTGCAGAGAAGTTCCCTTCACCGCATCCATCTCTTGTCAAACTGAAGGCTGCTGCAGGCCCCTGAGTCACCTGCCATCCAGAGGGCATGAGTGGGATGGGAAGGAGGCTGTGCAGCTCTCTCCTTGTTCACCTCCCTCACCAGGGAAGGCAGGACCCACTCTGCCAAGGGTCCTCTGCATATCCCCTTCTCTCTGAGGAGCTGGGGTTTTTGTCTCTGGTGCATGTGAGGCACAATCCTCCTGACAGCAGTACATGAGTTTTTAACACCTGTGAGTCTGAAAGGACCACAGATTTTTCTTAGCTCTCTTCTACCATTTACCAGCCCCTGTACCTGGACTGATTTGAATACCTTTTCTCTCTATGCCATTTACCCTCCCACTCTCCTTTTTGCCTTCCACCACCTTTGGCCGAATGCATTTTGTAATTCTAGTTGTTGTTTTGTGGACCTGTTAGTTTGGTGAAGCACACCTATTGGATGTGGGAGACAAAGGAGTATCTCAGTTGCTCCTTGTCACTCCCTTTATAGCCATCACTGTCTTGATTCTTGTAACTCAGGTTAAATTTTAGTCTCTCTTACTCTACTGCAAAAAACAAGCCTGAAGAGATGGAAAGACCTCACATCACAGCCAGATCTGCTGGGTTTTGAGGAATGCTTTTTCTTCCCCTTGAAGGGGAAAAAGCTGTTTTCACAGGTACATTTAAAGTTCCATAGCTATGAGGAGGTACAAGTTTGGGACAAGTGCCACTGCAATAGAGAATGCTCAGAGAACCTAAACTTGTAGACTTGGACGTCTGAAATGTACTGTCGGCCACTGTCAGGTCTGCCTCATGTTTCAGAAGTATATTGGGTGCTGCAAATAGGAACTGAAAGGGTAAAACCAATTAAACCTGTGATTGGTTGGTGTTTTCCTGTCATTTTAAGGAGACTGAATGTGGGGGCAGATGTCAAAACACTTGTACAGTTTTAAAACGTCACAATTAAACGTGAGCTGGTTGCCCCTCCCTCCCCCCAAAGAACTGCCATCCATAAATCAAGCAGCACTTTGCTGGTCAGTAGACAGCTATTCATAGGGTATTGTCTGAGTGATAGAATCTGGCAGCTTGTCAGGTGGTGCCTGAGTTGGCCCTAGGGAAAAAGGAGCTCCCTACTTATGAGTGCTCTGAGTACCTCTTTGCATCTGTGACCTGTTCCTGTACAAACCATTTCCATTTTATTATGAAACTCTTCTGGCACTGCCTGTGTTTTTCTTTAATCACCCAAGATATTATGGGTATTTCGTATTTCAGGATTATGTTATATTTCAGTCATAGGGGCAGTCATTGGTGCCTAATGGCAAGCTAGTTGTTTCTCAAATGGAAATTTCCCAATCCCAAATCCTAGAAGTTGTTGATAGTTGGTATTTACTGGCTTTTGCCATAAACCCGTCTGTACTCCACAGGGCTATTGTGCAGCAAATTAATAACCTTGTGGGCTTGGGTAATCTTACCGGTCCCCATTTAGCATGTCCAATTTATATTACAGGAAGGGTGGACTTACATGCCTTCTGTTTTACAATACCAGATAGGGGAAGTATTCCCAGACACAATATCCATTCCCATAGTGCATTCAGGTAAACGAGACACAATCACGTCACCTAAAGTTCACCCAAACTTTCACCTTATTCCTATCAATCATTGCTTTTCTATATCCTTTCAATCTAGCCGGAGCCTTAGGACTTCACCAATAAGGAGACCCTGTGTCATCATCTCCCACCTTAAATAAACATATCAGTTATGACACACATTTCTTCCCAGAAGGTGAGAGCAAAGGCCAAACCGCTCTTTGAGCAAGGCCAAATTCTTTACCACACATTACTGTGGTACTGGTTACTGTGAAGAGTAAATGAGTGATGACCAGAACATACTTAATTATCACAGTGTCTGGCATACAAATATTAGTGATGTAATATTTTATGTTTGTAGTAAAATAGTACTCTTATTAGTTATAATATTAGATTTATGGAAGGAATATAGTATCAAGCAAATTTCTGTAGGCATTGACTTTTGATCAAGTGCTTCAGTCTGAAATTCTGGTTCTTATGGGTCTTTCTAATATTGCACATATTATAAAAAGTGCATTGGCTTCCCTTGTGTCCTATACATTGTTTTGGAATTCAGCGTAACTGATCGTCCTTTGTTAGCCAGCATGGTGCTGTATAACATGTGGAGAAGGCCTTATCCTGACTTCAAGTAACAGCTTAATTTTTTTCTAGATGTTGATTTACTCAAATCATTTCACAACGTAAAATTTATATTAAAATAGTGGTTCATAAGTATAGTCTGCAGACTGGTTTATAGAAAAATCATCTGGTTACCTAGTTTTTTCTTGTTTTCTAATTTTAAGCTTTTAAAGTATAATATCATATACTTGTGGTAAATTTAAAACAGATCACAGTATAAGGTGAAAATAGATGAGAGTACAGCAAGTATATGTGTCCTCTTCCCTGTAACCACCCATTTCTACTCTCAGTAGTTAAACTGGAGGCAGTTTTTTATGTGTTCCAGAAAATTTTAATGCATGCAAAAGCATATATTCAACCTTAAACACACACACAGGCCCATACACACTGGCTTCAGATGTACACATTGTTCTGCAGCTTGCTTTTTTCATTTTAAGAATAAATCTTGGACACATTTCTCTAGCAGCATATAGAAATTTCCTCATTCTTTATTAATGACTACTTAGTATTCTATATACTTACCATCAATTTTTAACCAGTCTCATACTGACTAAAATTTAGATTTTCAGGTTTTTGCTACTATAAAACAGTATTGCAAGGAACACATTTTTTTTGTATATGTATTTGCATGGAAGTACTAAAATATCTGTAAGATAAATTCCTAGCAGTGAAATTACTGTGCTAAAGAATGTCTGTTATATTAGTTTGAGTAGATATTGCCAAATTACCCTCCCCAAAATAACTGCACCAATTGTATCTGCTACCAGTAGTTTGAGGGTGCCTATTTCCTCATACTAATGTCCAATTCTGGGTATTTTCAAATTTTTGCTGATCTAATGGTTAAAAATTGATGTCACATTGTTTTACTTGGCGTGCCTTTAATTATGACTTGGGCTTGAATGCTTTTAATATGTTAGTTTGTTATTTTTCTTGACATGTGAAATGCATATTTATGTCCTGTGTCCATTTTTCTTACTGAACTGTGTGTTTTTTTTCCTAGTGATTTGCAAGTTTTTTAAATTAAGGAAACTGCACTGTTTTACACTTTGCACATTTTCAATTAATCATTGACTTTATTTTTAGTTTAAATATAATTCACATACTATAAAATTCAATCCTTTGAAGTGTGCTATTCAGTGATTTTTTTTTTTTTTTTTTCAGTTTAGTCACAATATTGTGCAGCCACTGCCACTACCTAATCTAATTACCTACCACTACCTAATTCCAGGACATTTTCATTACACTAAAAAGAAACCCCTTTCTTTCCCCCCAGCCCCTGGTCACCATGCGTTTTACTTTCTTTCTTATGGCTTTGTCTATGTTAAACATTTCATATTAATGAAATCATACAATATGTGGTCGTTTATGTCTGGCTTCTTTTACTTAGCATGTTTTCTAGGTTCATTCATGTGGTAGTGTGTATTTCTTTCTTTGTATGACTGAATAATATTCCATTTATTGATAGACATTTTATTTATACATTCATCAGTTGAGAGACATGGTTTATTTGTACTTTTTTGGCTATGAATGCTACTATGAACATTAGTTTATAAGTCTTTGTGTGAACATATGTTTTAGTTCTTTTGGGTATATATATATACTTAGGAGTAGAATTGCTGGGTCATATGATAATTCAATGCTTAGTTTATTGAGGAACTGTCATACTGTTTTCCAGAGTGAATGTACCATTTTACATTCCCACCAGCAGTGTATGATAGTTCTAGTTTTTCCACATCCTCACCAATACTTATTTTTCATCTTTTTGATTATAGCCATCTTAGTGGAAGTGAAGAGTGGTATATCATTGTGTTACTGAGTTGTTTTTGCTGTATATTTTAGTTTTTTTATACAGTCAACTATAATACATTGATTATCGAGAACACACATGCAAGCACGTATAGTATATTTTTTCAAAGTTAAATATGCTCTAGTTTTACACAGTTTATTAAGGAAAACTGCATTTTCCAGTTCCCCCTCCCCTTTCCTACCATTTCTCCTTTCCCAGGTGTAATACTTTTAACCAGTGGTTCTCAACCAGGGCAATTCTCACCCCCCACATCCCCGGAACATTTGTCAATGTCTGGAGATTTGTTTGATTATCATAACTGGATTGGAGGGAGGGATGCTACAGCTATCTCTTATGTCGAGGTCAGGGATGCTGCCCGACATTTTACAATACCTTGGCCTGCCCCCCACAACAAACGCTGATCCAACCCAAAATGCCAGTAGTGCTGAGGTTGAAAAATCTTGCTTTTAAATGACTCTACATATTTATCTCCATCTCTTTGAGTAACTTGCTGCTGCTTAATTTTTCTGTTTTGGGCCTTATCTAGTACTGTGGATCTATGAAAGATAATGATTTAGCTCATTACCTTTCTCATTTTCCTATCCTTTCAATGTAGTTCTGTTGTAATTGTGGGGAATTTATTATTCAGATTTCTTGTTATTTTGAATGACCATGGTTTATTCAGAGTTAATCAGTGCTGAACTTTGTGATTAACTGATTACTTTTCCTTTCCTTCATACCTCTTTGTTTTCCTTGGAATTTATAATTGGGTTTTTTTTGTTTGTTTATTATGGGCTTTGTAATCGGACCCCTGCAAATTCTTTTATCAGTTGCCTAAATCTCCTTCCAAGTCTTCATTCACATCAATTATTCTCTCAGTTTTATCTTCCTGAAAAAGGGGCTGCCAGAGCCTTTTGACTTACCTCAGTCTGGATTATGTTGCCCTCTTTGCCTGGTGTACACTTATTATCTTGGGAATTTCCCCTCAGTCTTATCCCGGGAATTCCCTTGGTCTTTTTCCTGTGTGGTTCTCCTGTTTCCTGTACCCTATTAATCTCATTCTTTGTTCCTAGTATTCTGAAATTCCACTGGGATATTTCTTGATGTGGGTTTATTTACTCCATTGTGTTGAGCACTACACGGACCCTTTTGATTTGGAAGCTCATGTCCTTCAGGCTGAGAAATATTCTTGAGTTATTTTTGTTAGTTTGGCCTCTCCATGTTATCTGGTCTTTTATTATCTGTCTTCTGGAGCTTTTATTATTTGGATGTTGAAACTCCTGGAGTGGTCCTCTCTTCTCTCCTGTTTGCCATATCTTTTTCCTTTTGCTTTACTTTCTGTGGTATATCCTCAATTTCATCCACCAATTCTTTTTTGAGTTTTTAATTTCTGCAATCATGTTTTGTATCTAAAAGTTTTTCTTTTTTTATGAATGGTCTGTTAAAAGAGACCCGTTTTTGTGTTTTTTTTAAACTTTTATTTATTTTAAGTGTGTTTTTCCAGGACCCATCAGCTCCAAGTCAAGTCGTCGTTTCAGTCTAGTTGTGGAGGGTGCTGCTCACAGTGGCCTATGTGGGGATCGAACCGGCAACCTTGTTGTTAAGAACATCGAACTCTAACCAACTGAACTAACTGACCACCCCAGAGACCCATTTTTTTTTTAAAGAAGCATCTCATATTTTTTGAGAATATTAATGATAATTTGCTTTATTCAAAGTTATACTTTTTCTTTGTATATTCTGTTTCCTCCAAATTCCACTTTTTTCCCCCTATTTCTTTATTTTGCTCTCCTTTTCATGTTCGTAGTGTTCCTCAGATGTCTGGTAATTATTTCCCCTTATATTTAAGAGTAGGGTAATAAAAATGAGAGCTCTGGCCATACTAGTAGGGCTAGTTGACCATGAACTTCACAACTTCTCATTGGGCCATTCATTTGGGGAACTTCCTAATAAGCCATATCTTTAAATCTTTCCCCTTAGGGTGGTCAAATTCCATAGAGAAAACTCTTCTAGTCTGTTAACTAGAGGGCTGGCTGCTACCGTGTTTCCCCGAAAATAAGACCTAACCAGAAAATAAGCCCTAGCATGATTTTTCAGGAGGACATCTCCTGGACATAAGCCCTAATGCGTCTTTTGGAGCAAAACTTAATATAAGACCTGGTCTTATTTTTGGGGAAACACGGTAGCTTTCCAGTGGCCAAGTGGGGATGAAAGCTTATGGTCTCAATTTCCAGTAAAGTATGTTTCACATAATCTTCCTGTTCACAGTATCGTTTCTTTCCCTTCCAACCCCCTGCCCCAAACCACAGTAATGCCTGGTGGTTCCTAGGTAGAAATTTCTCTTTTATCCTTTCATAAAAGAAATCTTCAATTTTAGAAAATAAATCTTTAATAAACCTAGCAACATAGAGAAGGAGAAGGGAATCTGAAGATATAACTGCTTCTGAGTCAGACTTTCAACTCAGTTTTTAGCTTTTCATTTTGAGATAATTTCAGACTTGCAAAAATGGTCCAAAGAGTTTCCATATATTCTTCACCACCCTATGGGAAGCTTTTTGAAAGAACAAATTCCCTGGGTCCTACCCCCAAAACTTTTAACTGGGTCAGTTTAGGTTGAGACACAGGAATATATTTTTCCAAAAGGTCCTTAAATAACTGTAATGTGCATCTAAGTTTAGGAGCCAATTTTTTAGACACTTAGAGCTACACAGATAAGGGAAAATTTCCTTTAACTTGGAAAATTAAGAATAGCTTTATGTCTAAGGTTAAAATTTGAGCCAGGACTTGAAAGCTTAGCAGGAGTTTCCCAAGTGAAAAGGTATGTTTTAGTAAGAAAGAGCAGCATGCATAAAAGGAAGTAATTATGAAAAGTTGTAGTATCTTCATGGAGTGGTAAGAAGATTGACATAGTGTGATGTGTGTGGTAGGTAGTGGAGGGAAGGGAAGGTTGGAGATGTAGGTTGAGGGTGGATTTTAAAGGACCTTGTATATCATGAGTTTGGATTTTATCATGCAGTCAATAGGAACAGTGCACTCATGTAAATAGGGGAGTCATCTGTTCATGCATGATGGTTTCTTTTTTTGAGGAAGAACATATAGATGGAAACAGGGATATGACCTTTAAAAAAGAAAATGGAAATGGGGATCTCATTGAGGAGGATACTACAGTAATCTGATTGAGAAATCATGAAAATCAATATTAAAGCTTTGTTGTTACAACCATACAAGGAAGAAATTATCCTTTCCCTTTGTTTTTGTTTTTTTCTAGGTTTGAAGTACTGAGTTTTCTCATGTTGTGTTACAATTCTGCTATTGTGTATATGCCTGCTTCATCTTACCAGTCTCTTTGTCAGATGGGCTCCAGGTGAGAATAATAATTATCATTAATCTTCATAATTATTTATTTGACAAATATGTATTGAGCATATTCTCTGTAGTAGATACTGTTCTGATTTCTGGTGCTAGAGTAGTAAATAAAACTCATGGGGCTTACATTCCTGTAGGAATTGTTATCATCTTTCATGCATCATGACTTCCTGAAAATATTTCAGCATTAAAAAAGTGTTTTCTAGCTGAACATCAAGTTAAGCCAAGATGTCTTAAGTTTAAGGTAGTTTAGTGATAAACCTAATCACTGCCCTGATGCCAGTTTTTATAAATCATTTTGAGAGCTTTGAATAAATAGTCCTAAATGTGAAGACAGTCTTAAGGAATGTGAACATTTTCCTTTATATATTTCACAAATAACTGTCTCTGTTTTGGATAAGAAAATTAGCAGTAGTACTAATTATCTATATGTCTCATTTTTACTTGTATGTTCTAATCTTTACTTACTAAGTCAGAATTTCTAATAATTTGGACAGACCTGGACTGAAATTTAAACATCTACTATAGAAAGAAAATTTAAGTAATGTAAATATAAATCAGTTTGGAGACAGAGGACATTTAGAGTTACAGAATTTCAATAATAGAAGAAACCCTGAGTTTATCCTGTCCAACTGATTTTTACTTGAGGAAACTGAGCTGCTCAAAAGGGTTAAAAAGGCTTTATTGGTTTTCGGTTGCCACAAACTTAGCAGTTTAAAATAGCACACATTTATTATTTCACAGTGTCTGTGGGTCAGGAGTCTGGGCATTACTTAGCTGGGTTCTTTGCTTAGGGTCTTACAAAGCTGCAGTTAAGATGTCGTCTGGAGTTGCAGTTTTATCTGAGGCTCGATTGAGGAATTAAACACTTTGGTTGGCAGAATTCAGTTTCTGTAGTTTTAAGACTAAGGGCTTTGATTTCTTGTTGGCTGTCTGCTAATAAAGACCTCCCAATAGAGGCAGCCTACAACATGGCCGCTTACTTTTTCAAAGTAGACGAGTGAGAGAGTCCAGGAAGACTTGTACTACATTCTTAAATGACATAATCAGGTACACGTAATCATGGAAA
The DNA here is from genome assembly GCF_057876585.1 of Rhinolophus sinicus. Lineage (NCBI taxonomy): Eukaryota > Metazoa > Chordata > Mammalia > Chiroptera > Rhinolophidae > Rhinolophus > Rhinolophus sinicus. The sequence goes on along the minus strand of NC_142517.1, from coordinate 183,500,734 downwards.
TCCCATCACATTTGCCATATTTTATTGGTTGGAAGCAAATCACAGGCCCTACCCACATTGTAGAAGAGGGAATGACACAGGATGTGAATACCAGGAAGGAGAGTCATAGAGGGCACAGCCTGCAAGGGTGGGTCTGTTCATCACAAATGCTTTGCTCAAGTTCTTGGCTGTTGCATTACTGGGAAGAGAGTGTGTGGTCCTGTTTATAACAAAACTCAATTTTGCTAGTTGGGGGAAGGCCAATCCAAGTTAGCTGTAAGTTTGATTTTATAGACTATCTTAAGTATATTATTTACACTTGCCTGTAATAACATGATTAATGACTAACAAAGTTCTTATCTAGCCTAGATACTGTTCTCAAGAGAATACACTGTTTAAGTACTTACCGCCTATCTACAGATAAATTTATTTATAAGTGACTATTTCTGGTTCATTAAAACCAATCTGAATCTCTAATTGACAACATTATTATAGCATTTAATAAAGTTTCTTAAAACAAAAGGATGGCAGAGTTTAATGGTCCTCAAACTCACATATCCCCTAAATAATTTTGAAAAACTACGTACCCCTTGCACATTTTTAACATTTAAAATTTTTTATTCTATCTTAAATAGTAGCAAATGATATAATTTCTAGTATGTAAATATTGACATAAAAACAAATAGTGGTTGGGTCAATATTTTAAATGTATATGATATAAATACCACAGTGATCTGATACCCACCATCATCCATTTGAGGAATAAATGAACAATTTCTTCTTTAATAATCTGATCATTTTTCTTCTTGAAATTGAATTTCCATTATATTTCACCCACATAGTTTACCCTAATTTAATGCTATTTTATGCTTGTCTTTTATTGGTCACCTAATTATATATCTCTGCTGCAAATACATACACACACACACACACACACACACACAGACACACACACACGTACTGAAATTTTAAAAAATTTCCTGAGACAATGATGCAGTAAAAACTGAAAAATTTCTTCTGGACTCACCATTACAAATATTTTAATAATTTATTAATATAATATAAGTATATTACAACTTTCACATAATTTTTTAAATTATTAAGCAGACTTTTTCTGGAAGCATCTCTTAAGGAAATGGAAGATAGAGGATTGTTTATGGGTACTTTGATTAAAAATGGCCTAACAAAATTCAGTATTTTGAAATGTCCCTTTATTTGCATTGAGATTTCTATATTTCCTACTAATTCTTCCTTATACAATTTGGGATACATGAAAGTTGATGCATTTCTTTTGTGAGGAGGGAGAAGGATGATTTTGAAAGATTCAGTTATTTGAGAAAGGTAGTTTTTATTGATATGGTCCACTAGAATGTATGTTTGATGAGATTTTATTTTTGTTTGTTTTTTTCTTTTTGTTCACAACTGTACGCCTAGGCCCAGGACAGTAACTGACACACAGCAGGCACTCAGTGAATGTTTGAGGAATAAATAATTGAACAAATGAATTTATGAAAGCAAAAATATTTGATTCAATGAAACAGGAAATCACTCATAATAAATACTGTATTTTCCTAGGGTTTGTGTGAGTGGGTTTCCACGGCAACATGAAAAACACTGGAAAGAACTCTGTGGTCGAATTGTATTGGATCCCGAATTTATGGTGCAACTTCTCACAGGAGTTTATTATGCCATGTAAGTAGGTAGACTATGAAATTGGGTGAATTCTTTCTAATTTTTGGAAACTTAATATTTCTCTTTTTTCCTTATCACTTGCACAACACTGAATCTTTTGTCCCATGATGAACCCATTATCTTGTTTTTCTAATATGAACTCCTCTTAGTACTTTTTTAATGAATACACTTCTAAGTTGAAAGCAATATAACTATTGAAGACAATTTGTTTTTTTTGAAGACAATTTTTATTGACCTATAACTGACATATAAGATTGTATTAGTTTTAGGTGTACAACATAATGATTAGTTATATTGTGTATTGTGAAATGATTATCACAATAAGTTTAATTGACATCTATTACCACACATAATTACAACTGGAAGTTTGTACCTTTTGTCCCCCTTCACCCAACCTCTACCTCTGGCAAATACCAATCTAGTTGCTGTATCTATGAATTTGAGGTTTGTTTCGTTTTTTGTTTTAGATTCTACGTATAAGTGAGATCATACAGTATTTGTGTTTCTTGGTCTAATTTGTTTCTCTTAGCATAATGCTCTTAAGGTCCTTCCACGTTGTCACAAATGGCAGGATTTCCTTTTTTTATGGCTGAATAATATTCGCGCGTGTGTGTGTGTGTGTGTGTGTGTGTGTGTGTGTATACGTATACGTATACGTACATATACAACACAGTTAGGTTGTCTCCATGTCTTGGCTATTGTAAATAATGCTGTAATGAACATGGGGTGCAGATATCTTCTTGAGATAATTATTTTGTTTTCTTCGGATATATAGACATTGAATTACTGGATTATATGATAGGTCTACTTTTAATTTTTTGAGGAACCTCCATACTATTTTCTATAGTGGCTGCACCAATTTAAATTCCCACTAATGGTGCAGAGGGGGTTCCTTTTTCTCCACATTCTCATTAATACTTGTTACTGCTTTTCATTTTGATAATAGCCTTTCTAACAGCTGTGAGGTGATACCTAATTATAGTTCTGGTTTGCATTTCCCTGATGATTAGTAATGCAGAGCACCTTTTCATGTACCTGTTGGCCATTTGTATGTCTTTGGGGAAAAGTCTGCATATTTAGATCCTTTGCCCTTTTTTAATTGGATTATTTGGTGTTTTTTTGTATTGAATGTTATGAGTTCTTTATATGTTTTGGATGTTAACCTTTTATCAAATACATGATTTGCAAATATTTTCTCCCATTTCATAGGGTACCTTTTCATTTTGTTGATGGTGTCCTTTGTTGTGCAGAAGCTTTTTAGTTTGATTGCAATCCCGCTTGTTTATTTTTGCTTTCATTGCAGTTGAGTTTGGTGTCAAATCCAAAAAAATCATTGCCAAAACTAGCATCAAAGGAGCTTACCGCCTTTGTTTTCTTCTAGGAGTTTTACGGTTTCAGTTCTCACCTTCAAGTCTTCAATCCATTTTAAGTTGATTTTTTGTGTGTGGCATAAGATAGTGATCCAGTTTCATTCTTTTGCATGTGGCTGTTCAGTTTTCCCAAAACCATTTACTGAAGAGACTGTCCTTTCCCTAGTGTATATTCTTGGATCCTTTATTGTAAATTAGTTGACTATATATGCGTGAGTTTATTTCTGGGTTCTGTATTCTGTTCCATTTATCTATGTGTGTTTTTATGCCAGTACCACACTGTTTTGATTACCATAGCTTCGTAATATACTTTGAAATCAGGAAGCATGATTCTTCCAGCTTTGTTCTTCTTTGTTGAGATTGCTTTGGCTATTCAGGGTCTTTTGTGTTTCCATACAAATTTTTAGGATTGTTTGTTCTATTACTGTGAAAAATGCCATCAGAAATTAGATAGGGGTTACATTGAATCTATACATTGCTTTGTATGGACATTTTAACAATACTAATTCTTCCAATTCATGAGCACAGAATATCTTCACACTTATTTATATTCTTCAATTTCTTTCATCAATTTATAAAAACTAAGTGTGCAGCATACTGGTCTTTTGCCTCCTTGGTTAAATTTATTCCTAGCTTTTTTGTTTTTTTGTTTTTTTGATGTAATCGTAAAGGGGACTATTTTCTTAATTTCTCTTTTGGACAGTTTTGTTATTAGTGCATAGAAATGTAACTGATTTTAGTATATTGATTTTTGTATCCTGCAACTTTACTGGATCCATTTATTAATTCGAACACCTTTTTGGTGGGCTCTTTAGGGTTTTCTGTATGTAATATGTAATTTGCAAATAGAGACAGTTTTACTTCTTTCTTTCAGATTTGGTTGCCTTTTACTTCTTTTTTTTGCCTTTTTGCTCTGACAAGGACTTCCAATACGATGTTGAATAAAAGTGGCAAAAGTGGGCGTCCTTATCTTGTTCCTGATCTTAGAGGAAAAGCTTTCAGTTTTTCACTATTGAGTATGCTGTTAGCTGTGGGCTTGTCATATATATGGCCTTTGTTATGTTGAAGTACATCCCCTCTATACCTACTTTGTTGAGAGTTTTTATCATGAATGGATGTTGAATTTTGTCAAATGCTTATTTTGCATCCATTGAGATAATAATATGATTTTTATCACTCATTTTGTTAATACAGTATATCACATTGATTGAATTGCAGATGTTTAACCATCCTTGCATCCCAGGGATAAATCCCACTTGATCATGCTATATAATGTTTTTAATGTACTGTTGAATTAGGTTTGCTAAAATTGTTTTTGAGGAATTTCGCATCTATGTTCATCAGATATATTGGCCTATAATTTTCTTTTCTTGCAGTCTTGTCTGGTTTTGGTATCAGGGTAATGCTGGCCTTATGAGTTTGGAAGTATTCCCTCTTCTTCTGTTTTTTGGAAGAGTTTGAAAAGGATTGATGCTAATTTTTTAAAAAATGTTTGGTAGAATTCACCCATGAAGCCGTCTGGTCCTGGACTTTTGTTTATTGGGAGGTTTTTGATTGCTGAGTCAATCTCCTTACTAGTAATCAGTCAGTTCAGAGTTTCTGTTTCTTCATGATTCAGTCTTGGTAGGTTGTATGTTTCTAGGAATTTATTTATTTCTTCTAGGTTGTCCAATATGTTGGTGTATAATTGTTCGTAGTCCTTTTAGTACTTTTAAAATAGCCAAAATATAATGAGTTACTAAATTAGAGTGTAGAAATTGTCAGGTTTTCTTTATCAAAAACTGTATATATAGTTTATAATCCTGGTTTTCATGAATACATTAAATAGATTACCATAAATATCAACACATGATAAAAAACAATTTATATGAAGAGATACCTGTAAACTGTTTTAAATGTTAATATCTTGTAACCAAATTAGGATGGGTTAGAAATGACTTGTGTAAAAATTGATATGAAAATCTTGTTTCAGAACCAAAATAGTAGGACTTCGAATAATAAAAAGGTTATTATTAGATATTAGAGATATTTGCTAAAGCTAGTGAACAATCTGCTTCTCCTTAGGTATAATGGGCAGTGGGACCTTGGCCAGGAAGTCCTTGATGACATCATTTATAGAGCTCAGCTAGAACTCTTTTCTCAACCACTATTGGTAAGTGACAATGTTTACTTTTTATTAAACATACCTGTGCCTATAAAGGGCACTAGTGAGTAAAAAAATTTAATATGTAATATATGAGGCAATCCAAATTGTCGAGGGAAAAAGGTTTATTCCACAACAACAGTTAGTAAACTGTAGGAGAGAAAACAAAATAAAATTCAAATAAATTAGAAAATTAAATGTTTTGAAGTCCTTTAGGAAAAGAAAGAAGAAAAGTTTGTATTTACTCAAATTTATAGAGAAGGAAGAACTTTCTAAGCTTAACTGATGAGACAAGTCACTAAAAAAGGTTGATGATTTTGTTTTGACCGCATAAAAACCTAAATTTTAAACCATCATTTCTTTTTAAAAAAAATTAATATGCAGTGCACAAACTGAGAAAAATATTCTCAACAATCATGACACGAAAGCCAATTAATATTTTGTTTATATAAAAAGATTTTATGCTCTTTTAAAATAAATATGTCTCCAAAGGGTAAATGATCAATTTAAAAACAAATGTAAACATCCAATAGTGAAGTAAAGAAGGCATTCTTTATGTTACCAATAGTAGTATAACACAACTCTGAACATCCCTCTGCAGAAGCCACTTGGTAATGTATGTTTGTTTTTTTTGACCCACTATCCCATGTCTAGCAACATATCCCAGAAAACTACTTTAAATTTTTTTAAAAATATGTTGTAAGCATATTAGTGTTATTTATTTATTTTTTTTAATTTGTTTTTTATTGGGGAATGTTGGGGAACAGTGTTTTTCCAGGGTGCAGTTCAGCTCCAAGTCCAGTCGCCGTTTTCAATCTTAGTTGCAATGGGCGCAGTCCACTATCCCATGCAGGAATTGAACCGGCAACCCTGTTGTTAAGAGCTCGAACTCTAACCAACTGAGCCATCGTATTATTTTTAATTGCAAAGGAATCAAAACAATTTAAATGTTCCACAGCAGAGAATGATTAAGTTATATGATATTTACTTGATGAAATTATATATTTGAAAATTTATATTAAAATAAGATGCTAACTTGTGTTAAGTGGTAAAGCATTATACAGCTATTTTTTTTAAATCTAGACAGGACAGAGGAAACATACAAAATAGTTATCTAGGTGATTCAACTGTAGATGATTTTTTATTTCTTTGCAATTTTCTGTGTTTTCTAAGTTCTTTGTAGTATTTTTATAATGGTATTTTAAAAATGTTATTTATGTATTTTTACTTGCAGCACTTTAAGAGTACAATTTTTAAAGCCTTTTTTTCAAATCTTATATTGTAAGCTAAATCGAAATCTATTAAGATAACATTTACAATAATTCTTTAATATTTGAATTTCCATTTTTTTCTAGTATCATCATCCCTAATTTTACTCTAAGGGTTACATTAAAACAAATGGCTAACAAGATTAAAAATTACATCATCATCATAATACCTTGCATTTATGAGACTCTATATTTAAAGATTTTATTGGGGAAGGGGTACAGGACTTTATTGGGGAACAGTGTGTACTTCCAGGATTTTTTCCAAGTCAAGTTGTTGTCCTTTCAGTCTTAGTTGTGGAGGGCGCAGCTCAGTTCCATGCCCAGTTGCCGTTGTTAGTTGCAGGGAGTTGCACCATCCCTTGCAGGAGTCGAGGAGTCAAACCAGCAACCCTGTGGTTGAGAGCCCGCACTGCAACCAACTGAGCCATTCGGGAGCTCAGCTGCAGCTCAGCTCAAGGTGCTGTGTTCAATCTTAGTTGCAGGGGGCGGAGCCCACCATCCCTTGCGGGAGTCGAGGAATTGAACCAGCAACCTTGTGGTTGAGAGCCCACTGACCTATGTGGGAATTGAACCAGCAGCCTTCAGTGTTAGGAACATGGAGCTCCAACCGCCTGAGCTACCGGGCTGGCCCCAGAGACTCTTTAAATTCATACTTTTATCTTTGTAACAGTTTTATGAATTACGTACAGGGGCATTTCCAAGATAATATAGATTAAGAGATTAGTAATCTCTAGTCCTGGACTAGTTCTATATTATTAAGGGTCTCTGAGAGACCCAATAAATAACACTCCTTTTCTCTATTCAAATCTAGAGCCAGCTGATAAATAGATAAAATAGTTGGCAAATATAGAAACAAGCATCGTCTTTACTACTGATAAAAGATGAATGTAAAGACTCAACTCCCCACCCCTCAGTCTAGACCAGGAGTGTCCAAACTTTTTTCAACGTTTTTCACCAAGGGCCATATGCGGTAAAATACACAAACAGCCGGGCCACTCACTCGAGGTGAGGTACATATTGCCTCACCTGGTTTATTTAAGTAAACTAAATACATTTTTGGAATTTGCTGCGGGCCAATTAAAAATGGATTGCGGGCCGCAGTTTGCCCGCGGGCCGCAGTTTGGACACCCCTGGTCTAGACCTTGGTGGAGAGAATGTTTGACTTGGTAGAACAGGCACACTGAACCCAGGTTGCTACATTCCACTTGTCCTTGTCCAAGTGGAGAGGGAGGAGAAAGACAATTCTTTATGCCAAGATCTTTGCCAGATTAGCACTACCCAGTTAAGAAACATGTACTAGTGAATGGCAGTTACTCTCTAACCAGATACTTCACTCTCCTCCATGGAAAGCAGACAGGGATGGGACAAAATGCCAGATGTGTTTGGGGAAAATCTCTTAGGGAAACAAAGAAGTGGAAAAAAGGCTAATTTTTTTATTAAAGATTAAATTTTGCAAGTTATTTATCATCTGAAGAATGAGAAACTCCACTTTTTCTTCTGTTAGGGTTCAAAGTTAAACAATCTTTCCTTCTTTGGAATGCTTTTTCTCTTTGAAAATCAACAACTCCAAGGAATTGGTGGGGTGACTCACATTTTTAAAAATAAATTCTCGTTTAAAAAAGCCTACCTAGAAGAAGACAGAACAATGAAGATACAAATATTTCTGCCACATGGTACTTTTATACTACAAGTCTTAAATACATATTCAAAAAAATTATGGAAACAGGAAGTGTAAAATAAGTATATTGGATGTAAATATGTATAGACTTATATTATCATTTTAGGTTGCCAATGCCATGAAAAACTCATTACCATTTGATGCTCCTGATTCTTCACAAGAAGGCCAGAAAGTTCTTAAAGTGGAAGTCACTCCAACAGTGCCGAGGATTTCTCGGACTGCGATTACAACAGCTTCCATCCGTCGCCACAGATGGAGGCGAGAAGGTGAGTACACCCTATAACCTACTCATGGATTCAAGTAAATTTATCACTGTTTTAATAAGCTATATTAACACATGATATTATAGTAGTCTATATAATTAAAATTGTTTAGTTTATAAAGGTAGCACTAGAAATGTGGTTTAAATGCCTAAATTTATTTTAATACAAATGTTTTAAAACTAAAGTAGAAAGATGTTATTTAGAATGCTCTATGAATGTTATAACAGAAGATAAGATCAACTTAATTTTTGTCTCTTTTTTGAGCTAGTAATAGCAATAGGAAAGAAGTTTCTTTAAGCGTATTACTTTACGGGGAAAAAGGTGCCTGTATGAGCATTGTGGGAGAAAATTATATAATTAGCCAAACTAATGGTATAATAATATAGGCTATCCATAAAAAAATTGATTACAGTTTTCAGATTTTTGTCTTTGCTTTTCTTTTTTCAGTAAGTGCTGAATCCAGCAGTATTTCATAGGTATATGGTACTTGAATGGTCAAGCTGTCTTGCCTAAAAGATATTAATTGCAATTTTAATGATCCCTATTTTTCTGTCCTATTCATTTGCAAACCTCCCATTATTCATCTGCTGCCTTATGTGTGTGTATGCTGTGCACACACATGTAACTATTAAATAGTATTTATGTTTATATCCTATCCATATATACATTCTCTTATCTGCCTGGGTCAGAATGCTCAGAAAAGAATAGAGCAGCACAAAAGCACTAAAATCTTATATGTTGAATCCCAGATGGCTTTGACTTCTCAAACGAGGCTGACTCGAGTATTCCTGGCTCCCCGATCCAACACGGCTCCACTGACCTAGGGATCAAACGTGTGCACGAGGGGGAGGTGCTGGTGCGCAGGACCCCTGAGCACGGCTCACCGGAGCCCAACTCAGCAGCAGCCACAACAGAGGGTAGGACAGAGATGAGGAGACAGAAGTCAGTGAGGCAGTTGCTGGAGAAGGATCCCGGTTCTCTGTCCCCAAGCAGAACAACTTTCCATTCTAGTTTGTTTCCACTACGCCAGAGTGTGTTAGCTCCTCCTTACAAAGCACAACCCCCTATTTCCTAGTGCCAGGTCAAGTACAATCTTTAGTTACCATTTGTGCTGGCCTGGAGTCTGCATTGCTGTGTAATCAAAGAACAGCTTGGCATGGCTACTAACGACAGAGGCCTGTCTCCAACAGGTCTGCAAATGCTTGGAGTTGTTTTCATTACTGAGCATGTTTATTCTAACATTAGGAAAGGAAAAATGCACCCAATGGACATGAGCGTTATTAGTCACTATGAATTGATTTAATTCCTGTAATAATTTATTCTTTAAAAATACATGAGGAGAGTTTTAAAGCATTAATATATTATCTTTGAGAAATTGGACTAAAGTGGAGCCAGAGATTTATCTCTAATCCCAGGGTGGTCAATTAAGAGTTTCTTATGTCTTTGACAGAGTAAACTGGTATTGATTGGATTTTTATAATCTGTGGGTCAAGTTGCCTGAGTCTAGCTAATAAACTATTGACATCTTTCCTCTTTAAATATACTATCCTGGTGCACACTACATTTTATCATTTATTATAAATAATGATTGTCTTATATAGCTCCCAAACAGAATTGAAATGTATTATTTAGAGGTCAGGTATCCTAGTAGATCATTGTTTCTACAATGTAGGTATATCAAAATGAGAATTCTCCCCTCCTCGCCCCCCCAAAACTTCCATTGCCCTCCACCACCACCACCACCCACTCCCCACCCCCGCCCATTACCACCACCGCTATCTATAAAAGAACACTTCTCTCTGGTAGGAAAGTGTTTATTTGCTGCTTTACATGTGATGCCAAAGGAGTTGGCTTTTTAAAAGAGGGGACTGTAGCCTAATTGTTTTTTCATTAGTGAATGTCTTGCTACTGTGGAAATTTTACACTAATTTGTGAAATAAAGCAAGTAGTTTTAAAATAGGTTACATATTTTTACTTATTTCAAAGACCAAACATTCATGAAAGCAGTTACCTTCCATCTTAAGGAAGTCTCTTGCTCTTTGGTGCATTAAAAATTTGAGCATGCTCAGTAAGAATCTAAATCTACCCTCTATTCCCTTGCCCATTTGCCTAGATTGACTTTACTTCATTTAACAGTGTTGCATGTGCATGATCTAGGTGACCCAAAGAGTTGGAGCTGTTTTACAGGGATCCTGTGGAAGATGCAGCCTTCCCTTTTCTTTTTTTTCTGTATCTCTTTGTTATCCATGGGAGTCAGTTTTATCTTGTACAAAGGCATAAAAATAAGTATATGACTAGGTATTGAACCCAGACTTGACCTAAATTGAACAACATCCTATTTTTCAACGTTCCAGATTACTAAATGAGCCATTTGATTGTGTATCTACTACCTTTGTTAGAATGTTGGAGTATTTATGCTAAATGTAGTAGTACTATGTTAATTAACACCTGATGAAATTCTAGAAAGTGTGGGATAAGGTTGAAACATTTCTTCCATTTTATCAAAAGCCATACACTTTGAAAAAGGAACCAAAATAGTTCCTTTAAATATCCAATTAAATAGTAAAATATTCTATTTTAACATATTACTGGTAGAAAATTTCAGTTTGTGAGTGTGGGGTATAGCTACAACGAAAGAGGGATGAGTTCCTTCAGTGTGTTTGAAATTTTTCAAAAATTATTTTTCCTTTTAATCTAGATTAATTATAGCTTTAAATCAGTATTAGTAGAAGCTAAATTTATAAGAAAAGGCAGACATGAATGAAAAGTTCACTAAATATCCTTTTTGGTTGTCTCTTTTTTGGGTCGTGAATAGTATTGTTAACCACCCAGGGAAAAAACTAGAAAGGAAAAAAGTTGTGAGACCCAGTTGCCTTTTTTATTCCTTGAGGTTTTTTAAACAGAAGGAAGGAAATTATTAAAACCTATGTAGAGTTTTGTTAATTCTGGTCTGATGGAGCTTTTGAATAAACATTGATAATTGACCTTTAAAAAAAGAAAACATGTTTTTTAGTATGGTGGTTTTAAATAGTTTTACAATTAATATTGTATTTATTATAAGTTGAAATTGAAGGGAATATGAGCCTATCACCTACCTTTATCCTGATTGTCAAGTAACATTTTATTTGTGATTTTTAAAGCTGGATTTAAAATTGTTAAACTGAGGGTGCCTGTGATTAAAGTTTAGTCCATTTCCACTATATTGAAAAAGTGTTTCTTAGTATATAAAATATCAGTAGATTCTCTTGCATGGTGACTTTTATGTTATCATCATTTCTTCAATGGCCATATTGCTTGGGCATCAGATCTGCATGTGGCAAGATTTAGATGCTAGCACTAAGTCTCTCAGTCTCCTTTCCTAATTATATACATATACAATAATAAATACATTTCTGTTCACTCCCAGTTTTATATTCAGTCCTGAATCAGTTACTATCCTTTTTTGGGCATTTTGAGTTCTTTATACAAATTGTAAGTAAATTGTAAGATGACATCATATGAATATAATTTAAAGTTTTGATTTTGAGATACATTATATACTATTCTTTTAAACAAGGGGTTGAGAGAAATGGTGTCAGCTGCATTTTCATGTGGCTTTGCATGATGATTAAACATTATTAAACTGCTGGATATAATAAACAAGGTGGCTTTTGCTTTAAGGATAGCCTATTTCATTCTTCTTTTGAAAGAAGGAAATAACTAATCCCTATGAGAAAATAGTGCTAAGAAAATATTTTTATTTTTCCAGGTACTGTGTTAAATAGATTATGTTTAAATATGTCACATATATTTTACTTATATAAACCTGTCTCAAAGTATTATTTGTATATATCTCTTTGCTAACATTTTATCTTAACTATAATATTGATATCTGTATGTCGATTCAGATTAAACTGTTTGCAGTCTGGTATACATACTTAATGACAGCAAACTGCTATCAGTTTTTCAAAGAAGCAAATGTATTACTTTCTAAGAGAATGTATTACTTTCATACTTTCAGTAAGAGAATTGGGCTTTCTAGAAACCCAAGCTAAATACATTATATATGCTTCTTCCCTTCTTACAAAATCCCAAGATAAGGATTCTTCATTAACTGCAGTTTCTGCCTGAAGCATAATGAGTCACTGTAGTATTTTGTGGTTATGAAAATAATACATCTCAAACTAAAAATCTAAAATATTACAAAAATACATAGTATAGGAAGTAAAAATTATTTCCTGCTGCTTCACTACTCTAATCAAGTATTTTCTTCACATTAACTGATCAAGAAAATATGGAAACCAGTGACTAGATATGTCCATAAGACAAAATACAATTATGAAGTTACTTGAAGCAATGTAGAATTTTTTAATTTAGAGTTAGAAAATTTACTAGTTCCATGTTAAAGGTATTAAAGCTATTGAAAAGCAGTTAGCTGTTGAATAAATATAAATTTTTATTGTAATTAAAAAGGGTTTGGCTTGTAGGGATTAATGTTTTTGGCATTATTCTGGGTGACTGAAGTTTAGAAGGGAGTCTGTTTTATGGTGGGCTAAGGAAGATACGAGGAAAATTTTATGTTTTTTTAAATAGCTGTAGTCCCCTCAAATTGGCAAGGGTGGATTATAAAGATTTATGACAACAAAATATTGTATTTGTATTTTACCTAAAGTTGTTTTGTATTTCTAAATATTGATAGTATACTGAGTTCATTTGTGGATAGTTTTATAAAAGCTGCACTAATGGAAGCTAAATGAACAGAATGAATACATATTATTCATTGTTGTTGTAGATTAAGGTTTCTTCCCCTAAATTATTTAGGGGAAGTGTTGATAGCAGGGCCATTGCCAACTTTTCCAAGAGATAAGGTCAGTTGAATTGTTATCCCCAGCTACTTATTATTTAACTATTTCTGAGTCTTTTTGATTTTTATTTATTTATTTATTTTTTTTTTTTTAGGTGCTGAGGGTGTAAATGGAGAAGAGTCAGTAAACCTCAATGATGCAGATGAAGGATTTTCATCAGGGGCTTCCCTCAGCAGTCAGCCATTTGGGACCAAACCATCCTCCTCTTCTCAGAGGGGAAGCTTAAGGAAAGTAGCAACTGGGCGTTCAGTCAAGGACAAAGAAACAACCTCTGCCATCAAATCCAGTGAGAGCCCTCGAGATTCAGTAGTTCGCAGGCAGTATGTGCAGCAACCAACGGATCTTAGTGTAGATTCAATTGAGCTGACACCGATGAAGAAACACCTGAGTCTGCCTGCTGGCCAGGTGGTGCCAAAAACCAATAGTTTAAGTCTAATCCGGACAGCCAGTGCTTCCTCAAGTAAATCATTTGACTATGTAAATGGCAGTCAAGCAAGTACCAGCATTGGGGTTGGCATTGAGGGAGTTACTAATTTAGCAGCTAACAATGCTAATCGATACTCAACTATCAGTCTACAGGAAGACCGGCTAGGTCAAGCTGGAGAAGGTAAAGAGCTCCTCAGCCCAGGAGCTCCTTTAACCAAGCAGTCTCGATCCCCAAGTTTCAATATGCAGCTAATATCCCAGGTGTAGTTTTGACATCCTCTCTCAACTTTCTGCTTATCTTTTAAACTGAACATTTCATTGTGTAAGAAGAAACTTCATCCCACATTGTGAAAGTATTGGTCATCGTAATCAGATTTGATTTAGTTTAGGTGTATTCATACTGTATTTTGTATGGAAACAGCAATAAGGTTTTTTTCCCCCCCTCCCGATATTTTCTCTTCACCTATTCCTTGTAAATGTGTTTGTGAAGCAGTATAAAATATGTGCATTTTCCATGCCTTCCTTTCTCTTTGGGTGATGTGCAATCCATCATAGGCTGATCGGTCCCATTTCAACACTGTGAGACTGAGGATACTTTAGAGGAAATGGTGTATGTGATCCCTATGAAATGATTCTTTGGCTTTCGTTACAAAAAAACAAAACAAAAAAACGGGTTTGTTCTCATAATCTATAGAACTATGAAAATTACTGGGTCATTCTTTTTTCTCTCTTAACCAGGAGTGCCTCAGAGATCCTGCTATGACTTTGGACTTCTCTGAGTTTGTGCAATCATTTTCTGGAGAAGCATGGGGAAAGGTGGTAGACTGCTGCACTTTTTCATTAAAATGAGGGTGGCTCTTCCCTCCTCCCCCATCTCTTTTATCTCGAGGACACAAATGTTCAATTACTGAGGCATTTAAATCAAGTTGTGGCCACCTTCATTGGAGGGTAGGGCTCTAAGTTGATTGTGTAATTAATTGATAATGCACTTTCTCAATGGCTCTATAGTCATTATTAACATGCCTTCCCACCTCCCTACAGGGACATAAGGTCATTTCTGTCCTTCAAGTTTGAACAACTAACAAATCAGAGAATCCAAGGGGCATGTTCTATTTCCCAGGAATGACTGACACTTTGGTGCTGGGTTTTTGTGGGGGGAGGGGCCGGTTTTTGTTTAGCTTGTGTGGAATTGTGTGTGTGAGGGGAAATTTTGATTGGTTTTCTTTCTTTTCCTTTGTGAGCTGATGATGACTGAAGTAGAACAAGTACGTCTTCAGGTAAAGAAAGGGATTTCTCAACCTACTTTCTGTGATGTCAGACAATTGAAGAAACCCTTTCAGCTGCTTTCTAGATGTACCTAAATTCAGTCAGATATTTTAGATTAAGAAACCTGAAGTCCTGGTAGATCATATACTCCAAGGAAATACATCAGGGACAGATAATTGGCTGAAAACACTGACGCTTCAATGTGACACATTTTTATAGAACATTTTTACCAGGGGGTACTGACTTGATTTCTCCTACAAGGACCACACTGCCTTTGTGTTTAATGTAATGCAATTTGTGTACCTTCTAATCACATATCTGCAGAACTTTCTCATTTTTATAAAACTTTAAAATCATGCCAGTAAGCTAAATGTTGAATGTATGTAAAGTAGCATTTGGTAACTGTGCTACAAAAATGCATTATTGGTTAAAAAAAAAAAAATTAGTTCAGATTTGGTTGGTTAGATTTCATCATGACCTTTTCTGGGTCTCAGGCTCTAATACTTAACTGAAATAGAAGAGAATATATTTGGTTTTTGAAAATCAGTATGTTGTGACTTGAACTGCGATGTGTTATCCTTCCACAAAATACATCAGAGGTATTAGTGCTTTGTACATTTAGACATTTTTATTTTGTTATTGTGAAAGAAAAATATACTGAATTTATAGAAAGCAAGTATTCTCCTAATAACAAAGTTTAAAACTTTATCTCTACCAATTAAAATTATAGTAGATTTTGATAAAATAACCAGAAAAATGCCCCTTATTTTTTTCACGCCTATAAACCTACCCCCTCCTTTTTTGATTCTAAGAGGTTTTTTTGTTTGTTTTTTAAGGAATTTTCTGTTAGAATCTTTATAAGAACAATGAGATGCTTGTTTGAATTTGGTTGTCTGGAACATTTTTCAGCTCATGTTAAAGTGGAAAACTATAACCTAAACTAGTATCTACAACATTGCCAAAGTCTGGGGTAAAGCTAAAAGTTGACAAATAGAAATTTATTGGGGTGTGTGTGTGTGTGTGTGTGTGTGTGGTGTGTATATGTATATATCACAAAGACATATTTTAGGTATCTTTTACGTTGTCTAATTTAACTACGGAGATACCAGATAAATGAATTAAAAAGTAGCCAAAATAAATGAGGAGTAAAGATCTGTAACATACTAAGGAAAGCAAAGTTTCAGGTATGAAAGGAAAAGAACATTGTACTTACCAGGGAGTAAGAGCTTAGCCATGGCTGAAGGTCAGTTACTTTTATGGCAGAAATGCAGAGTTGATTTCGGAGGCTGAAGGATTGTTTTTAATTCAACAAGTTGTGCATTTATTGGCATCTAAATCTGGCATGATTCTGGTTAAAGCACACACACAAAAATACCAAATAATACCAAATTACAGCAAAAGCTGTAATAAATATTATAAGATCTGGCTGGTTTGTTAAAAATCTTGTATCTGAAAAGTTGGTTTTGAAAACTTTAAATTTAGAGGATTTCATTTATCTGTGTGTGTATACGTATGCATTTTTGTATGTATACATAACCCATTGATATTGAATGACCCTGTAACCTTTGTGTTCCATTCTTTTTAAGTGATGTGATTTGGCCCCAATGGAGAAAAATTTCATTTAGTTCAAACTTTGCATTCAGCATTTTAGAACAGATTTCCTGTGCAAGATATAGTTAAAATGGAATGAGTTAGTTTAACAAACCATAAGTCAAATTTTCTAAGAGAATTTTTATATTCATTTGCATTATTTACTGGCATTTAAAATAGTTGCCAGAGACATAACAGGTGTTACAAATATATGCCAGCAATATTCATACTTTATCTTTTAACAGCCTTTTGGTTTGTATTTCCTAACTTCCATTAAAAAACAAAAAAAAAGTCCTCTCATCTATGGAAAAACTAGATAGGGAGAAAATACTTGTTTTCTATAATAAAATAATTTGATTGATGACATCTATACCAGGTTGGATTAAGAAATACAAAGAAATATCTGAAGGTTTTGGGAACTCGTTTCTCTGACATTTGTTTGAAATCATGTTACTAGAAAGCAAACTAAAATATAAAGTGAAAAGCTAACTTAGAAATAAGATTTTTAAATATAAAAATATTTTAGAAGGTGGAGGGGAAATGGTTCTAATTTGAAATCCTGACCCCTACCCCTCTGGTTATTCTTCTGTGCCTATTTATTATAGAGTCAGAATTTTTGTGCTAGCAGAGACCCTAGAGATAATCTTGCTAGTCTCCTAATACCCCCATCCCCATATCCATCCTCAGGAAACTGAGGCTCAAAAAGTTTGTGACGTGATCAAAGTCACATACCTAAGAAGCAGAGCCAGAATCAAACTCCTATCTCCCATCAAATGCATGTTAACACCCCACTGCCCCCCTTTTCTTGTACTATGGTGAAAGTGTTATGTAACACTTCATTTCAGCAGTTTCTGTACAGTTCTGGTCTAGTAGTTGGTGAATACAGCACATTAAGTATTAAATCCAGAAAAAACTGTAGAGTAATAAACACAGATGGGAAAGTGTTGGAAATGTAGGTACCTATACCACAGATATAAGGATAGATACATTTTTCTTATTCTAATTTATGCCTTACTATTTTCTTCCACATAAGAGTTGTATGCTGCCATTTTATAGTTAATTATATTGCTGGGAATTTATTTAAATGCAAAAATAAACACAATGAAATGGCTTTCATCAGTGTTTCTAGCTCTTTTAAAGTACTTTTTGAATCTGGCAGCTTTCACAGTCACCTAGGTGGCAAGTTAATTATATTGCACAACGGAGTTTTGCACAATGGAGTGCACAGTCTTTGCAAAGATTAAATTTGATTCCATTTGTTTCTAATGTCAAAAGAGATTGAACCTTCCTTGTGCTTAGAGCAGATAGATTAAAAACAACATTTTCTTATGTGATTGAAAAAGGTTTGTAGTGCAAAGCTTATGATTCCGTAATGGAGTGGTGACCATCATGCCATTTAAAGTGTATATACCATGTGAAATGTCTTAAATGTGGTAGTCTCAGCTATATAAACTCAGTATTTCCAACCTGTATTCTCAAATTCCACTTAGTAGCTTTAAATTAATTATAATTATTTATTAGATACTGGAATACTGAGAATAACTCCTGTCAGATTGTTTTGTTTGCACTATATTTGTGAATATTTTGACGAAGTGGGGTGTTTTTCCTACCTCACTTTGTGAGGTTTTTGTGGGTCCGTTTTTGAGTAATTCAGTTGTTGACAATCAGTTGTCTCGTTTAATTCTCTGCATGTTTGTAAGTAAAAAAGATTAGTATGTGTCTTTAGGGTGTAGTACACTATTTATACAAACCCTGGCAAGGAGGATCTCTCCATTTCTGATCTTGGATTACAAAGTAAGTTTTATTTTTTTCAATCAGTATTTCAGTTTAAAAATGTTTAACAGGTCATGCCAGTGGTTGGAAAATCTGTAAGAATTTTAGTGCAACTTTTCTATACTATGGCAATGTTAAACAGTCTGAACATGATAGTTTTTATCTTTCAAGTTGAATGATTATTGTCATGTTTCAAACCACTAAGTCGGTTAAGACACTTATTTGTAATACTTTCATTTTTTAAAAAGTGCTTTTTAGAAACTTGTTTGAAAACCAACTAGATATTATCGATAACTTTAAATATTAACATATTTGCCAGATTATAAAATGGAATGCAGTGTAAAATTGTTAACAGTGCTAATAAAATCATAGTGAGTTACTAGATTGGTACAATTTCCCATTGCCAAGGTGATTATGTTGATTAATGTAAGACATAAATTTTAGTATTACCTGTATTGTATACCTAATGAGTATATCATACTGGAACTGACCATACATAGGAAATACTATTCATAGAGTCAACCAATGTGCACTTAAACTATATTAGATTTTTATTGGTGCCAGAAATTTGTGTGGTGATCCCAAGCCATGAGAATTAGAGGAATCATCATCACCCAAACTTCTTCTGCCCGTGTAGGCACATTCCTTCTAAACCTGACAATAAAAACCACAAAAGTTTGGTAACTTCAGTCTCTTGAGTATTTTTGTATTCTTAGCCATTGGTCACATTAGAAAGCTAGGAATGATTTGAAATGTTAATAACTGGCAGCGTAGTACAGAAATGTAAGTTCTGTGTTTTGCTTCTGAATTTTGAGAAAATGTTTACAAATTAAGGCACATTGAGATGTCTGCTGTTATGCTATTATATTTAATATAGATTTTACCAAAAAAATAGAATTAGGTGTAGCTTAAAGTATAAATGAAATGAGTCTTTTTAAATAATTGTGTATCTGGAAGTAGGTTTAATAAAGAAGTTCTTTTATTTGTATTTTCAAAGAGAAATGAACTAAATTGGGCAGTTCATCCCCAACTATGGTATTGATATCAATCTGGTTTGCTGTGTTTGAGTGTCAACAGCTCTGTTAATTTTACATCAGAAGAAAGTCTTTACATCTTCATTGATTACAAAATTTACCAAAGAAAAGTATTAACCAAATATAATTTTTAAAATACCTAACTGTTAAGGAATGAAGCCCCTTTAACATAAAGGATTGCTTTCTTACCTTGGGGGAAATATATACTAAAATATTCTTTGATCTGGAGCATACATATACATTACCTACAAGATTCCATTTGAGGTTTTCTTATGTCAGTAAAGTGTCAACATTTACACTTCCAACAAAAGGACCAATTAAAGGTCTTAACCTTTAATCTTTAAGTCCAAGTATTATTGCTATGGCACATTTTCATGTCTTGTTAACTCAAATCAAGGACTCTATTTATTAGTAGAATAAAAAAGCGGGGAAGTTCCTAAAATTGGTATGCTGTATGATATTGTGACTTTTTGAAAGTAAAATTGAGGGGGAAGTTATGGAAATGCACCTTTTCACATGGACAATGGTAATTCTAATCAGTATGATATGGGCTAAAATGGTATGTTTGTTACATAATTTATGCACGTGATCACTCTGGGTGTTGTTTTCTTTGCAGAAAAACATAATTGGGTTAAGAAAAGCTAAAATACTCATTTTTAAAAACAGAGGCCAATAAAAACTAAAAAATTTACTTAAACTATTAAATAATGATTGTTTTGGAGAATATTAAACATAATTGTGTATTAACTGATGTTCTAAACAGGTTCTGTGTATTATTTTTTTCATATCAGCAGGTTGTTAAAAAGTAATGAATGTATTGACCTTGGAAAGAGATGATAGGCCTTCTAACAATTAACTAATGTAGGTTTGTGGGTTTTATCATCCTTACTGAATTGAGAGATAATGCTCAATGCTCCATGTGTTTTAAAATATTTGTAATAAGTTCATCAACTACTTTATAGTGAATCTTTTTTATTCTTATTCTAAAAATTATGCTGACTTTACATTCAGTTTAACTAGTTAAGTGAAACAGTATTTATCGTGCAAAGATAATTTTCATTATTTTCCTCTTAATTGGCTCTCTTAAGCTACAGTTTCTGAAAGGTTTTTACTACTTTAGCATTATGTAGTCTGATCTGTCAAAATGGACAAGTAAATAGGAAATATCCCACTTTCACATGTGTACTTCATAAAAGGATATAGAATGTATAGGACAGCTCTTTTTTTTTTTTTTAAATCAGCATCAACCTGTATCTTGATATAAACTTCCAAAGCGTTCAGACAATAGTGCTGGTGAAAATTTAAATAGGATAGGCATGAAGAAAATACACGTATGATCTCTATTGACTGATGTCCTTTCAGCCTAGGACTAGTGAAAACCTTCATATTTTTCAGAGCTGAAGAAAAACAAACACACATTTAAGATCATATTTATTGGTGCATGTAAGCCATTATCTTAACTGTCTTTCTGAACTGGTTAATGCTGTTGATTGTTGAAATGTGAAATGTAGAGTCACTGTTGACCTGTAAATATCTGCCAGAGATGAAACAATATTTTAAGGTATTGTAAATAAAGATGTATAAAATTCATTACCAGTCTGCAATGCAGAAACATATCTAAGATGTTAAATATTGTGTTTCTTGAGAGATGTGTAATTTTCCCCTAGATGTATCTAATTACATTAAGAATGTAAATTTTATTTTGTACAGTATAAAAATACAGCTTTATTTGGCTTTTGACTGGATTTCCCTGAGTTAATTTTATCTTTCCTAAATTTCATACCTTAAAATGGTCCTTCATTGCATTTTTTTCAAAGCCTGCCATTTTATTTATGTATGTCTGAACCTTTTATTTATATGGCACCCTATTAAATGAAGGCAGTTTATAAAATTAATTAAGGCAATCTATAAAACTACATATAGTACCATAAAATAAGTAAGAAATAACATGAAGGTAGAAGTGAAATTAATACATAAAATATGTGCCATATATTTCTGTATGTTAAGACACAAATTTATCTCCGAACTGTGAAGCACCTAAATGCAGATAAGTAAGATTGATCATTTGATTTTCAGATATCCTTAAGATAAAACAAATCAATTTCTCAGGGGTAATAGTGAGATGTTAGAAAATTTTCTTTCCTGGGTCCTGTATAAAGAGGAGCCATTATTATTAGCAGTACTACCTACACACGCTCCAGCAGTGTATTTTGAAAGTGCCTGTTTCCTCACACTTACCAGCTAGTTTTCTCTAATCATTAAGTGTTTTCAGCTTTCACACACTGTGTTTTCTAAAGTAAACTTTAGCCTTCCCCTGGAACATGGGTTTGATGAAGGGCTAAACCCGGGCCCTTCTCCTTTCCCTTTTCAGGAGCTTCCTAGAAAAATTTCTCTTTTACTTTTTTCCAATGGCTATTATTCCTTATTTATGGACCAAGGCTTCTTCCTTTTATTCAGATTCAAGCAATACAAAGGACATTAGGTTTCTTTATATCTTGTTTATTATGACTTAATCCAAAATCACTGTTAGGGATTAGCAGCAGTTCCTGAAGAGAATGGTTTAAGTCAACTCATCAAGCCTGTTTTTTCCTACTTGGCTCTGGATCCGCATTAGTTAGGAAAGATGAGATTCACCAGTTGACAGTTCCAATTTTTTCCTTTTATTAAAAATGTAACGTTGCTTGTTTTGAAAACCTTAGAAAAATACAGAGAAAGTACAAAAGGAAAAGTCATTAAGATATACTAAAATAGTGAATATTAATAAGATAGTGGAGACACTATCCCTCTACACACATACAATTCTGGTCCAGATCACAATATGTTATGGTCCAAAGATTCTTCCTACATGAATTAGCCAATAGCTAACATTTATTGGGTGCTAGGATGTGCCAGGCACTGTTCTAAACACTTTAGGAAGAAAATGTATTAATTCAATATTCAATTAATACAACAGTGTCCGGTAAGTGCTATTACTCTCCTTTTATGAGAAAAGGAAATTTCGTCTGTCCAGGGTCACAGAGCTAGTAAGTAGTAGAGCTGGAATGGAACCCACTCAGGCTCATGGACTTGTACACTTAACCATCATAAGATACTGTTTCACAGTGTTTGTTGACTGTTCTCACTTATTAGTACATGTGCCCTATCCCAAGGCCAAGGCCCCTGTGGGGGATGGGAAAGAAGGGGGATTGGATCTCAGTAGAGCTAGATTACTAATAGGCAAACTAAATCCATGAATGAATCGAGCCCTAATACCCTAAGCATCTATAGTTATAAATCAACTTTTCTCCTATATGTATACAATGGTTCTTGTTGTGTGCTATCCTTAATTATGTACCATTCTCAGGAAAAGTGAGAAAATAGTCATTCTGTGGTTCATAGGAGGAACCTCAGTTGAGAAAAGCTGGTTTAGACCATAATAAAGCAGAGGAGCCTGCCAAATATAAAACTATAAAATATTTTATAGGATCTTGCCCCCAACACCCCGGAAAAAAGCTGCCAGGTAGTTTGGGATGAAGTCAGAATTTTGCTGGATTTATTTGCAATTATTTTAGGATTTAATGTTATTTTTAAACTACATGGGAGAGGGTAAAAAGTCAAGTTTAGGGCCTTGAAATATTTATATTTGGCTCTGGGCCATAATTCAAATAGGCTGGATATAATCCACAGAAACAGCCATCATTTTGTTCAAGATGATAACATTAGAAAGGTGGGACTGACTGCTCCTGAGACTCACTTGATGGGCCAATCACTTTTGACACTTTATCTTAGGGAACAATGTTTAATATTTTTGGAATGAAAACTTTTATTTATGGCCAGGTTATGCTGACCAGTACAGCCTTAAGTTCTGAATCGTATAATTTAACTAAAAACACTATTACATTCAAACATATTCTTCATTGTCTACAATATTCAGTAGGGATTTCTCCAAACATAGCCTTTCCCCATTTCCTCAAAATAAAATAATCACAGGAGTTTAAGAGATCTATAGACATTTAGTTTATTTACAACTGTTATAAATCATGGGTTTATGCACATTGTATTACTTTCTGTATTACAGATTATATTTTAAAGCTAGGTTCCCAGAATTTGAATTATTATGTGTACATTTTTTAAGGCTTACTCTGCCAAATCTTCCACTACTAATTAGGGTGAGCTTTCTAAGGGCCTCATCATCCCTGGTACAAAAAAATCCTGGAGATAAAGTAGGTTCTGGCTACCGTATTCTCTTTTATTCCGAGATGTTCAGAAATAGTCACTTCTTCTCTCCTGAGCATGACTGAAATCAAATTGATATCTTAAAATCTTTGGGTAGAAATTGTTTGCTGAGGTATCTGCTACTGACACTGTAGAGAGAGAACGCGAATTCATGCCCATTATCTTTTTCTAGAGAAACCAATGAACACTTAAAATTGCCTCAAGATAGACCGCTCAGCCCGCTACACCACCGCAAACTTCCTCGGATCTATCCAATATTTCCTTCTCCCTTCCCCGGAAACGGAAAGAGGAAAGGAAAGGCCCAAACCCCAGCGCTTTGGGATTAGTTTTCCTCAGGTTTCTTGGTGGGCGGTGCTAGAAGGCTAGCACTGGCTGGCCAGCAGAGCCATCGCTCTCGCCCGACCTCACTTCCTATTGGTTTCCTGGGGCTCCGCCCTCTGAGCAGGGCGGGAGATTCGGTGTGCAGCAAACGCCTCCCGTCCCCCGCCGGCTTCCGTGGCACCCCTGGTCGACCCTGCGGTTCAGCGACCCTGCTCTGGCACCGCTCCCAAGAATTTGGCCTCCCCCGGGGCCGAAGCCGCCTTCCCTGCCGCGACCATTCAGCGGGGTAGCGTCGGGCAGGCGCCAAGCTGCTGGAGCCGCACCAGGTGGAAACCTAGTGCTGCGTGGTGGAGCACCGGGGCAGCCTGCCTCCCTTTCCTGCTTAGCTCGAAGCTTGTGAGGTGAGTCCTGATGCACACAGCTCCGCGGGCGAGCTGGGGCGCTCGTATCCCCGGGATTCCCGTCGGCGCTCGGGGCAAGGTCTCTGCGCCTCCCTCTTTTACCACCCCAGGCTGTCCCCAACCGCCGAGGGCACTAGGACCCCTGGCTGGCGGAGCGCAGCTAATTGGTCAGCGGCGTGAGGCCCGGGCTGAAGTCTGTAAATACTTGTTGGGGTGAGAGGCTCCCTTTGGAAAGACCACCTGTCTGTCCAGCTGTGATAGGCCTCAGTGCAAGGGACTCCTGTTACCAATATAGTTGTTTCCCGGCGTAAAGAACCTTGTGATTATAAAGAGACAAATGCAAAAATCCATAACGAACGAAGTCAAGTGTCCTGGGAGAGGAGCAGGTACAATGAGGGCTGAGGAGGAGATCTCCCAGAACTACCACTGGAGCGAAACCCTTTGATGTGATCCCAGCCTGGGAGCTCCAAATGAACCCTGATAACTGAACAGTCACCC
Organism: Rhinolophus sinicus; assembly: GCF_057876585.1. Lineage (NCBI taxonomy): Eukaryota > Metazoa > Chordata > Mammalia > Chiroptera > Rhinolophidae > Rhinolophus > Rhinolophus sinicus. The sequence goes on along the minus strand of NC_142517.1, from coordinate 183,475,973 downwards.
TGGGACAATGGTTATAAAATGTTGATAAACCAAGCTGTTTTGGTGGAGCTTTTTGAATTAAAAGGATGTTGATGCATTACTTGTCGTTTTACCATTAAAATCCTAAAAGAACTATCACACCTTCCCCTAGTTAAATTGCAATCTGAAGAAAGATAACATGGCCCTACAACTTTGTATAATGCCACTGCATAATAAACCGATATCATTCATTCATCATTTATTCAGTTTTTCTGTTAAATGTTAGATGAGATAAAGAGACATACAAGAGATCTGTATGGTTAAGCTGAAGTTTAAAGTAAAAATATCCATACTAGGAAACATTTCATTAGCATTTTCATATGCCAAGTACATGATTTTATTTAATCGTCGCAACTTTGTCCAAAGTCACACAGTTATTAAGATCAGAACCCAGGTTTATCTAATATTAAAATCGGTGCTTAACTTTTACTAACCTATACCCCCTTTTTAAAAGGATTGTTTTTAAAATTTGCAGTAAATCTTTTATTTGCTTTCAAAGGATGTATTGCTGTTAACACTCATTTAGTGCTGCTCTATTGCTTTAACTCCTTGAAAGGAGTCCACTTAAAAGTAAGCACCCAAAACAGTGCCTTGAAGAGTAAATGGTCACTAAATATTTGCATTTTATTGTATGATTGCTGGATAGTGTTTTTGCAGAAATTCATGGAGAAAATGGAAAGTCCTCCCCTGCCCCCCCCAGGCCTTTGCATAAATTTCTTCACTTTGGAGATTCTCTGCTATATAATAGATGCCTTAACATCTGGAAAAGGAAATGACATATAAATGCCTTGGACAACAAACAATATTTAAATCAGGCTGCCTCTGTCTGGTCAATTCTTATGTAAAATACATAGGGAAATTGCCTAGGACAAAACTCAGTTGTCTAGAATGTTTGTTTTTAAGTTTTCCTTGAAATCTTTTTTCCCCCCCTGAAGAAACTACTGAACTTTTGCTAATGAGAATTATGTAACTGACCATTACTTCTTGTTCACTTTGATTGCCAGGAAGCTTAAAGCCAGAATTCTTTCTATGATTTTATTTTCTGCTTTTCTTTATATTTTCCCTGATTCAGACTCCTTCTTGGTGTTAATAGTTTATCACTTGTTTTATTGTATTTGCTTATTGTCATGGCTTCAAATCCTTTGTAGAACACAGCAGTGTATAATTTAAAATAATGTAGATTATGCTGCATCTGGCCATGCTCTTAACAGTATGTTTAGTAGATCTAGTGATGTTTAACCTAATGAACTGGAAACCTAGAGGAACTACAGAAGTCTTTGGATAGTTAAACTGCCATGTGGGAAAATGATTAAGCATGTTATAGTTTCCAGAGGTCAAAACAAGCATTTAAGATAAAAGATTTGTATTAAGTGGCAGGAGAAGTGTGTAGTGTGATAGAATCATTGGGGACTTTGTAATTAGTTAAACTGGGATTTCGGCCCTAATACTCCCTCTAATTGTGTAAATTTGGGTGAGTAATTTAATATTTAACTTAGTTTACTCATCTATAAGTAGGGAGAATTATATATACAGAGGGTGCCAAAAAATGTATACACATTTTAAGAAAGGAAAACTGTATTAAAATTGTAATGCTCAGTATATACCGATAACAAAAGATGAATACAAGTCACGTTTGACTTCTGCAATTACTAGAGGTGCTCAAAGTGGTTACCATCACCGTCCAGACACTTCTGATTACAGCAAACTACTGCCTGAGCAACATTGACCAAGTGCCCACTTGTATACATTTTTTTTAGTACCCCCGACGTATACTCTGTGTGTGTGTGTGTGTGTGTGTGTGTGTGTGTGTGTATGTGTATAATTACCTCAAAGAATCTGAGGGTTTAATAATCTGGTATACATAAAAGTGCCTAAAACAGTGCCTGACAAACAGCCCCTCAAAAAGCTTTATTTTATATAGATATAAAGAAATTGTAAGTTTATTTTATACATATGTCATGTAGATGCATTAAACTTTTCCCCTAATATACCTAAATTCCCATAATAAAAAGTAGTATCATGACTAGAAAGATGACCCAAAAGGATATGTTCTCCTGACAATGGTCATATAAATTAGAGATGAAGTGTTATCTTTATACACAAAGTATAAACCTAATAGAATGATTGTGAGGATTAAATGAGAATACACATAGAATTTTCAAAACTGTGTCTAGCACATAGTAAGTGCTCAAATTTTGGCTTCCTCCCTCTACCCATTTTCCCCTCCCCCATCCAGATCTTCTTAGTCTCTAAGGTTTCCTGCCCAAAATGGCAGTGGTCATTTTGCCCTTTACTATGCCATCATACCTTTGGCTTTGTAAGAACTGCATTTATCTCTTCATCTTGTTTGTTAATGAACTTCCTTGGTTGTTTTTGTTTTCCTATTAGCTGACACTGAGTTCTTATTCCAATTACAGGCGACTCTACCTGAATTTTCCAGCTGCAGAATGTGTAGTACCTTTAAAGGTAAATGGAAACTAAGACAAATAATTTAAGTGCTAGTTACAAAAGAAAACTTGGCAACACTTAGTATGTTATCTGCATGAAATAACTGACTCATGAGGGACACAGTCCGTAGTTCTTGTCAAGAGAAAAGGCAAAACTAGGATTTTGAAAGAGAAAATAATTTTTTGGGTAAACTGATTAGCTGGCACCTAGTCGGACTCATCATTAATTAATTTGAGGCTATTAGTATTATTAGTTCCGCAGCTAAATTTTGTCAGAGTAGCCAGGGTTGATTAAGCTTTTGCCTGCCAAACTCAAGTTTGTTCAGTGAAGAACTGACTCTGAAGTACTGGACAAATTTGTGCTTACTATTTAGTTACCAAGAACGCCATATTCATATTTGTAAAGTTGTTTGGTAAGCATGCAATAATAGTAAAGGGAGGTGCTTGAGGATTATTGGATCCATACTTGGTACACCATTTGCAATACACATACTTGCAAATGGGCTGTATCTTTCTAGTGAGCAGATATTTAAAACCACCAAACCATCATTCTTTGTTTGGTTTCCCATTTTCTAAACTCATGCATTAACCATTCCTTTTCTAGTACTGTTGTTACTCTGTAGATTGGTTAGAGCTTTCTTTATGGGCAGAATTGTTTTCTTATTACATTTTAGTTGTCTTGATTGGATTTGGCTTTTTCCAAATCTCAGACACCTCTTTCATTTTTCAGATAAAGAATTGTTACCTATTATTAAAAACATGATATTAATACAATTATGTATATTTTTCATACTTAAAAAAGACTTTTTAAAATGTTATACAAATATATGTATTCATTATGTGAATGTTTACTTTATTTGGCTGTTGAGAAGAATTTTTCATTACTTTTGAGTGTTTTATTGCTCTGTTTAGGTTGGCAATGACGAATAAACTGGAAGTAATGGAAAACAAGATGCTGGAGGTTCAGTTTGTTGGAGATGATGATGTTCTTAATCACATTCTTGATAGAGAAGGAGGTACTCAGTGATTACACAATTGAAGAGATACCTTTGTAATGATTATGTCACTTTTTAAAATATTCTAATCTTTTATTTTGAACATATAGCATAAAGTATTTGATCTAGTAGGACTGTAAATAAAAACTGCTTTAATTTTTAATTTATTCCTTTCAAACTTTGTTGAAAATTAAAAATAATAAAGCCCAATCTAAAATGAAATGCTCAGTAGTAGTGGTAAATAACTAACCATTGTAATTAAAATGTGTAATTATTTTGATCTCCAAAAATATATACTTTCAAATGTTTTGTTTTTAGTTTTTAACTTAGTTGTATAAACTATGGAAGAGTGGTCTGTACATGAATCAAAGAGAAAACTGGATTTTTTTCCATCTTTGAAGTAATGACAATATAAGTAGTACAGTTTGTCTATTTATTTAAATGTAATGTTTAGAAAGAATTTATACCTGTCATATTCTAATTCTTTGAATGTTCCTATAGGAGTTAAATTAAAAAAGGAGCGACCTCAACTTTTGGTCAACACAAAAAAAATAATAAAGAAGCCAGAATATGACTTGGAGGATGATGACCAGGAAGTCTTAAAAGATCAGAACTGCGTGCAAGTTTTAGGACAAAATGTTCAAGGTATTTGGGGAGGGAAGGGGAATGTACACTCATATTTCTGCTAATAGCCCAAATTACTTAGCAGGATATCTAATAAAAGTAGTCTCATAGGTGCTATAGTATTTTTTTCTAATTTTTTTTTATTGTAAATACACATAACATGAAATTTACCATTTTTTTCTCATTACCATTTTTTTTTTTTTTTAAGATTTTATTGGGAAAGGGGAACAGGACTTTATTGGGGAACAGTGTGTACTTCCAGGACTTTTTTCCAAGTCAAGTTGTTGTCCTTTCAATCTTAGTTGTGGAGAGTGCCGTTCAGCTTCAAGTTGTTGTCCTTTCAGTCTTAGTTGTGGAGGGTGCAGCTCAGCTCCAGGTCCAGTTGCCATTGCTAGTTGCAGGGGGCGCAGCCCACCATCCCTTGTGGGACTCGAGGAGTTGAACCGGCAACCCTGTGGTTGAGAGCCCACTGGCCCGTGTGGGACTCGAACCGGCAGCCTTCGGAGTTAGGAGCACGGAGCTCCAACCACCTGAGCCACCAGGCCGGCCCCATTTTTTACCATTTTTAAGTGTACAGTTCAGTTGTATTAAATACATTCATAATATTGTGCTACCATCACCAACATCCATCTCCTACAGGATTTTTCTTTGCAGTTCTTTTTTTTTTTTTTTTTTTACAACCAGTCCTGCACTTAATTATTTTTAGAAAGATTCTGCAGACTAGCCACTCTAAAGTCATTTCTAAGATATTTATATTTTTAACTAATTTGGAATACTTTCTTAAAGTAAGTAATTTCATTAATACCTTTATCTTCTTTACAGAAATAGTTAAAAGGAACATTCTAAGAAATAATGTTGTTCCAACCTAGGTATGCCAGATTCCTGCCAAATTATACTCAAAATTTCGTAGGGTTGAATTATATTTTAGTTGGGACTTAAGGAGCACAAATTATATTAGGGTGCAAGGAGCACAGTTCTACTCAAGTTGGTTTAAAAATAAAGGTCAAGGAACGAAATCACTATTGTTGGGCACTAGGAATATTGGAGCTGGGACCACATTAAAAACTGAGAGACTTGGCTTTCACGGATCTCCTAGTTCCCCTCATGTCGTCTCTTGAATCTGTTCTGTTCTCTCTTTGCCACCTAGCTCCCTCATGTACATATTTTTCACTCTCTCAGACTTAGCTTATAAATGGCCATCATGACTACTCCTGACCTTTCTGTCACTTCTTGAATCATAATGCTTTTGGTTTTGTTCCAGTGTTAAATGACATGATACGAAAAGTGACCACTGTCTCTCAATAGGCTTAGTGGGCAGGGTAGATTCTCTGAAAAAGTTCCCAACCAGAATGTTGACATTTTTAGGGCATACTCTAAATAGAGCTTTGGATTCTTGACGACCTGTTATGCTAGACCTAAGAAGAGGTTGAAAGCAATAGTTAAGAAAAAAATAATATTTTCTTAAAAATTGTTTCTTATTGTAAAAGTAATACATATTTGTAGTAGAAACTCAGTGCTTTCTACCTTTTTCACCTAATAGCACCCACAGCAAATAATATTTGGAGGCACACTGGAATCAATGGAGGAGAATGCTCCAAACTAGGGGCAAATGAAACTCTAGGGCTTCTGAACCCTATTCCCACCCTCTCTGCAGGCCCTGACTGGCATCCTCAAAGGCCTAATAGGATCAGTATTCAGCACATCTCTTAACCCATACCTTTAATTTCTGTATACTGGTTGGGAAGTTTTGCCTTAGAGCAGTGTTTCTCGACCGTTTTTTTTTTTTAATCATCCCCTGAAGGAGCCTTTTTAGACATTTTCTCTTAATCACCCCCATCCATGAAATTTTAATACTACATATATGTTATATATCTGTTTATGTACTATGACCCTTTGGAGCACCATAGACCATTGTAATATCTAAGATGTTTTTCACACGCCCCCTCCCACCAAGAGCCAATTTTCATTCCATGAGGAGCAATATTGTTCCTGTTGAGAATGCATGCTTTAAAGAACATGGAACTATTAACAATTTGGTGTGTATCTTCTATCTCTCTGTATATGCATTCATACACGAGCTGTATCAACAGTCTGTTGAGTCTGGGAAGTGGAGCTGTTCATTTGGCTATAAGCATGTACAACAGAGGAGCTTGTCACTTATAGTTAAGTCTTGCAGATGTGACTCTTGTTTTGATTTGTTTTTTGTCTTGTTTGCCAAAATATGTTTGGGGGTAGAGAGTGGTATTCCAGATATGGTGTAAAAAAGAGAGTTTTCTTTTTAACTTTTTTTTCCAGAGAAGAAATAGTGATGTCTATCGCAGTCTTTAATCTTGATTAATTTAGATATTGAATAATAGGCTTCTGTCTAGTCTTTTATTATAAACAGAAAACAAGTATTGTTTTTAAAACAGAGGGCCATTTGACAAAAAATCTTTAGGAATCGTTAAAAAAGAAAATAACTTTTCAACAAGGACCTTTAAATACTTTACTAATTAATCCCTTTACTTACTGTTGAAGTGTAAGCTGTTTCTTATAAGCAACACATCTTGACATGTCTGGCATAATTCTCATCATCTAAAATGCATCCTATCTAGAGAAAAATCATTGCATGGATATGCTACGTGCTCTCAGGCATTAAATATAAGAACAGTTTGTCTTATCAGTGCTTCTTTTGAACACTTGCTTTGTTTATTAATCTATTTTTAAAAATTGTAAAATGTGCATAACAAAATTTATCATCTTAACCATTTTTAACTGTATAGTTCAATATTAAGTACATTCACATTATTTTGCATCCAATCTCCAGAACTCTTTTCATCTTACAAAACCGAAATTCTGTACCCATTAAATAACTCCCCAGTCCCCCTAGAGTCTGGCAACTACCATTCTACTTTATTTCTCTATGAATTTGACTACTGTAGGTACCTCATATAAGTGCAATCATACAATATTTGTCTTTCTGTGACTGGCTTATTTCACTTAGCATATCTTCAAGATTCATCCATATTGTAGCATGTGTCAGACTTTCCAGTTTGAGGAATAAATTATATTGCATTGTATGTATATACCACATTTTGTTTATCCATTTATCTGTCAATCGACATTTGGGTTGCTTTGACCTTTTGACTATTGTGAATAATGCTGCTATAAACATGCATGTACAAGTATCTCTTTGAGACCCTGATGTGAATTCTTTTGGATGTATTCCCAGAAATGGAATTACTGGATCACATGGTGATTCTATTTTTTAATTTTTTGAGGATCTGCCATACAATTCTCCACAGTGACTATAGCAATTTACATTTGTACCAACAGTGCACAGGGTTTCAATTTCTCTATAGCCTCACCAACACTTGTTGTTGTTTTTTTGTTTTTCATAATAGCTAGCATAATGGGTATGCAGTGGTAGTATTACTTCCTTTTAAATTTAACATTCTGTTTAATTCTTAGAGATTATAGTCTGGACAGAAAGAACTTTACTGAGTAATACTGCATTCTAATCTATAAATAATGTATTTTCCTCTATTAGACTTTCAGGTTGTTTCTAACTTTTTATTGTAACTAATGCAGTAGTGATTATTACCCTTGGACATAAATCTTTGTGTAGATCTCTTATTTCTTTATTAGAAACTCCTAGAAGTGGAATTACTGGTGAAAGTGCATGAACTTTATAGCGCATACATATTGCCAAATTGCTTTCTAAGAAGATAATATTAACTAGTATTTAGGTCCCTTATCAGCATTAAACATTTTTTCTTATGTGTATTAGCCACTTTAATTTCTTCTGTGAATTATGTATTCATAGCTTTTTTGTATTGTGTATTTTAAGTAATTTAAAAATTATTTAAAAGTTTTATATATAATGTAAAGCTCTCTTGGCCAGTGTGATTAGAACCATTGTTAATTGGTCAATCAAAATATCAGAATCAGGAAATCATAAAAATATATACTCTCAACATTTTGTTTTACTTATAAACATGTGTATATGTGTGTGGGTACACACGCACCGGAGTCTTTCCTTTGAATATGTTTGCCAGAAGTCAGCAGCTGGTTGAAAAACTTCTTGGTTTGTTTTGGTGTATATTTAAAGACCAGAAGTCCATAATGCATCATCTAGGATTTCAGGTTTCATGTCTTTCCATTAGGGTAATCATTTAAAGACTTTTTTTATTTTTATTTTTATTTAAAGACTTTTGATGCAATCTGAGCCATTGTGCTTTTCTGCTTTTTTCAAATTATTTCTTAAATATTTTATGGTTTCTCATCAATACCTAATTTGAAACCAATTGTTCTAGTTAATAGCTTTTATCAAGTCTTTCTAACATATTAAATTCAGTTTACATAGAAACTACTTTAAATTTATATTTTGTCTGTGTGCCAGACAGTTAATTGGGTTGCATAATTGCAGTAACAAGTTAACCCATAAACACACTCACACATATGTGGAAACTGGATATATGACAGAGGTAGCATTGGAGATCATTTGTTCCTGTAGGAAATTTTTGTACCTTTCACTCAAGTTGACTGTAAACCTAAAACTGCTCTAAAACATAAAGTCTTAAAAATTCAGTACTTCTGTTTATCAGATGACACCATAAAGAACTGAGAGACAAGTCACAGGATAGAGAAGAAGATGTTCGACTTTCTTAGTGATTAAGGAAAGGCAAATTAAAATACCTCTCCCCATGAGGCTCATTTTACAACCACTAGATTGGTAAAAATTAAGGATTTTGGATAATACCAAGTTCGTGCATATACAGATCAATGGGAACTCTCAATAAGGAGCACAAATACTGACTTTGGAAAAGTTTGGCACTTTTGTAATAATTAAAAACACATTACCTGTTAAATTAAATCTCCTATTTAGCTGAAAAACAACTATTTCAAAAAAAAATTAGTGAAGAGGGCATTGTTTTACATTTTTACAAATCTCTTTAATGTCTGGTGTAATAGAAGACAGCTGGAGTTTCATCTCTGCTTCCATACATTCCAGTAGCCAACAAGGTGGTGATGTCATCACACATTTTGTAGTCTCTGGAATACTTCATTATACACTCTTGATTGAGAGTCAGAAAGTCAAATGTGAGTGTGTTGTTATGAAATAGTTTTGGCCTGATGGACCTTGGAGACCTCCCAGACCACTTTGAGAATTGCTGTGTTAGAGAGTAGGCTACTAGCCATGAGTGTCCAGTATGTTAAGTAGCAGTTGTTATTTAAAGGGAAGATTAAAGAATAGAATTAAGTCAAGGTCTTAATGGAGAGTTAGAGAGCTTCTACCATGTAACAGCTGTTTAAATCTCAACCTTAATTAGCAATTGTACTTTGCATGTTTGCTAGAAGAAGGAAACAACTAATAAAGTCGCTCTGTTTTTCCTCCTCAGTGGCAACATCTATACATATCCCTCTAGTCTGGAGGGGTTTTTTTAGTGGGCTTTAAAAATAATGTATGTGTATATCTGTGAATAATATGTTTTTTGTATTTTATAAGTTATATATTCTCTTTCAGAATCTTTGAAAAATGGCTCTGCTACAGATGGTGGGAATAAAGTTTATTCTTTTCAGAACAGGAAACACTCTGAAAAGATGGCTAAATTAGGTATGTTGCTTTTCTGATTTCTTTAAACACTATTCAACTTTTCTAAGAAGGTATATTTAACCACATTCCCCACAGTTATCATCCCATTGCATTCCCTAAAAGAATGACGAGGGACATCATTTTATATTAAATTATCAAGCATACTTAAAGGCATTTTTTTTTTTTTTTTCATGCTCAGCTGTCTTCTTTTCTCAGGTAGGTTAAAAGCCTCTCTTAGAGGGATAGTAGACTAGGGGTCAGGAGGTTATCACTTTGTGAGGGATGTAAATATCTTAACTGTACATTCTTTTGTATACCTGAAACTAATTTAAAAAAAAAGCTTCTCGTAGTAGAAACCCTGTCTTCCTTTCTTCCCACATCTAGCATAGGTTCTCACCAGTCATTTGTTAAGTAAATGAGGGACTTAAGTCACACAGACATTCTGAATTTATTGAATAAGAATTTTACACTGTATGTAGAAAAATGTTTGTATTATAGAAAACTATTTATAAAAAATTGTTAAGAATGGGTTGTTCTAACATTTCTCTTACCCAAGTTACCACTTATACCAATTACACATGAATTCCAGATTTTCAGAAAACTTAATTATAATAAATTACATATAACATTAAAATTAAAGTATCGATTCTTTTAAAAAATTCAGATGGCACTGTATTTGGATCCTGTGGTATTAAGGGGTCATCATTTTTGAAATCCTTGAGGAAAGGAAAGAACATGTGAAAGCACTTTGAAAAGTAAGGGCATCCATCAGCATATGAAGGTTTGGGAGTACCAAAAGTCAAGAGCAATGGAAATAATAATTAGCTACCTAAAATGTAATGGTTGTATAAGAGGGCTTATAATCTACAGTTGTAAAGCACCTACGTATATTTCTTAAGTGGTATATTTTTATGCACTTATTCTAGCCAATGACCATGTAAATGTTCAAGGTCAAGTGAAAATCATTCTTGTTAAGTGTTGACACTGATGAAGTACATATAAGAAGTAATTATAAGACCTGCGTTTCTGAACATAATATGATTCAGTCATTTGCAGAATTCAGTTTTTCTGAAAGGTGTAATATTAAATACATCATTAATTTTGAATCTAACATGGTACATACAATCATTTACATTAATTAATGTGTTTCTTATCTACATCAAGAAATTAAAAGTTTTTCAATCGGTAAAAATGACTGAGTTCTATGTAGGATCTCTGGGAAACCGGAGACGAAATGCTAATTGTAATTAATTATTAGAGGAAAGATCAGATAGACTCCAAGACCAAAATGAAGCCCTAGGACAATGAAGCAGGACAGAGAATGCTGGAGAAGAAGGAGAACTAATAGTGAAAAGAAGAGTGGAACCCCAGAGAAATAATCAAGTAGTTCTCCAAGTAGATCATGAACCATGCACATAACTATGATGATATGTGTCTTATATCTGTATGTGCTGTAAGACCCTTAAATGGTGTGCATTTCTTTCCTCGCGTCTGAAAGAAATATACAATCATGAAAAGATAATTATCTGGATAACTTTAGACTGATTATATTTTCCAAAATCTGTGTTTAGTTAGGACCTCTGTTTAGTTATGATGCATAAGTATTACTGCTAATTATAATCTAAATGCTAATTACTAATTTACATCTAAATATGTCAATAAAATAGAATGCCTTAATATTTTTAAATAACTTAAGGTCTGCCAGAAAATCATACATTACTGCATATAAATGATGATTAAATGTAATTGGACTAACTATGATATAGGGCTAGAAATAGACTAGGGGTTAGATTGGAAAGGCTTTGTAAAATACAGAAAACATGTCCAGGATGAGTAAGTAAATGCAAACACAGAGCAAAGGCGGAATTACCAAGTAGAAAGGAGGGTGAGAATTTCAATCAACTTGGAGAAAGATGACTTTAGGGAAATTGAAAATATATTGGTTAAATAGTATCAGATCATAACCTAATGAGAAGCTATCATTGGGCAAAGAGGTATTTTATTTTAAAATTTCCAATATGTTGCAGATCAGTTTTGTAAAATACAATACAAATGAATTACTAGAAAAATGAAAATGACAAATATATGCCCCAATTTTTTATTATTAGAGTATCAATAACCATATGTGGGTTATACTATCTTGTTCTTTTTCCTCGTCACCTCTTCCTTTTTCTTCCTTTCGCCTTTTGTAGTTTAATAGTTATTTAAAAGCAGATAATTTTTATGTTTTAATATAAAACCAAAATGATCTCAGCTAAGTTACTTTGTTCTTATGTGACTTTTTGTTGATGTGAAATTTTTTCCCTATGTTGTGGACCAGCAGCCTTTCATCTAAAAACGGTATATTGTTCTCGTGAAAAGAGAAGACCAAGACATGAACTTTAGTCATACCTACAGGGGTAGACTTTTGGGAAAGATGAGGACTGTGAAAAAGAGATGGAGTGACTACCAACAGTAGCCAGGGCACCAGGATAATGTCATAGAACCAAATGGAAGAGTAGTTTCAAAGAAAGATTAAAAAATCTCTAGTGAATGGTACAGAGGACCACGGAGGTTAAGAAAAAAGAAGGCAGTGCACTTGTTGGTACTCTTCATGAGTCGCTTGAGTCAGCTTCAAGATCGGAGAATAAAGCTGGGAAATAGATTAGAAAGAGTTTGAGTCGGTAAGGTGGCTTTAACTTACACAAATTCAACTATATTTTCTCTTATTTTTTGTTTTTAAAGAGGGAGATAACTTAAATAATGTGTACCTTTCTTCTCAATGAACAGTGTTCCAGTGTCTGTTAACTTGGCAAATGTAAATCTATTCCTTCATGAGGCTCATTTGCCACATGCCTCTCACAGTGTGAGAATGTGAACATCTTTAAAGATAAAGGTTTTATTTTTCATTTAAAATGGCCCCTTCTGTTTAGCAGCCAACTATTTTATCGGATGCTCAATTGAAGAAACAGCCATCTTTTCAGTACTATATTTATTTTATACGTTATTCATATGTATAGAAATGAAATAAAGTCTGCGTTTAAGGGGAGATACAATTTAAAAAATACACAATTTTCACTGACTTTAGATCTCACTTTCTCACTATTCTTTCTAACAAAGATGTGCCTCAAGTTAATATGGTAAAGAAATGGAATAAGCTTGCCAGTGGAGAAGAGACAGAGTATATGATAATTAGAGAAAGCAGTAAGGTCAAAGTTAGTTCTTTATTGTATTTTTTTTGAGAGTAGTGTGGATAATTGCAGGAAGACTAGAAGATGCTTGTAACAGAGAATAAAGGTGAAAGTAGTAGTACTCTTAATATGGGTAGGTTTGTTTATCTTTCTGATAATAGTAGTAGGCAGGTTTTGTTTGTTTTTTAAGAATTTAAGTAAAATAAGTCTTTTTCCCCTCTTAATCTACTGTTGTCCATTAAAAGGTCTTTTATATATTTCTTTTTTTGTTTATAGCTTCAGAACTAGCAAAAACCCCAAGAAAAAATGTATCATTCAATTTGAAGAATAATCCTGAAATTATGACTAACATTCCTCAATGTAGCAAGGGTAAGAATTTACATCAGTTCTTTGAAGAGAGTTTTCATAGTTGCTTCAAGTTATAGTATTGTAACTTCAAAAAAGTTAAAAAGTTTACTTTTTTTTCCTTCTCATAAGTGAATTTTTATATATTCTTTTCTGTTCTGAAAATTCCTTCAACAAAATGTAGTTAATACCCTAACCAGTGTGCCTTTGTATACCTATATTTACCTATCAATAAAGGGAAAAGATCTGTGCTAGTTGAAGTCGTGCAAATTGACAGGGCCAACTAGAAGCAATCTTAAAATACTGTTGTCATTTGCTTGAGTTAGCCAAATGTTCATAGAAGATTTGCTTTGGCAAATATTTGAAATAGGGCTTTGGGGGTTTGAAAGTCTTATCTTATAGTTTGTTGAAAACTGTGGAGCAGTTGTTTTTGAATGACTCATTCCAATTAGGTTAAACAGTGTACTTTTTAAATAATGAACAGTGGGAAGGGCTCCATTTTTTCTTGTTATATCAATGCTACAGAAATGCAGGACATAGCTGTCACTAATCATATTAAATAATTAATAGTGACAATTAAGCCTCTTTTGGAGATGCAGTTAACTGAGAATTCAATAATATATTGTGGCTTCTGAGTAGAAACTGCAACTTTGCTTTTAATGAAACTAGACTGACAAAAAGTGAAGTACTCATAGTAAGTAATGGGTTTTGTTTCATTCTTTAGGACATTCGACTTCAGACAAGATTCAGTTGAAGGTAAGCAATTGACTAAAAACAAGTAAAAACCTTAGTGTTAACTTTAGTGTTACTTTAGTGTAAGACGTCACGAAAAATATCAATTTTGTCTCATATAGTGCTTTATAATTTACAGGTATTTGCCAATTTAATACCTAACTTATAGATGAAGAATCTGAGGTTCAGAGAGGTGAAGTGACTTGCCTTACTTCACCTAATTAGGAAGGAGAAAATGAAGTTGGGTCTTTTGGACCCAACTGTCATGCCTTTTCTGTGTCAGAACTATCCGTGGGTATTTTCATCTTAGTGGAATTGGCCTGGAAATTTTATGGTTTTATTTTGCCCTTTTTTTCCCCCCTTCTTCTGCCCCCATTCAAGCCGTTGTTTCTTAGTCTAGCTGTGTGGGACACAACTCCCTGGCTCATGCTGGTATTAGCCTTGCGCTCCATCCGGCTTGAGGTAGTCAGGTCGCTGGTTGGCCACTCACAGCAGCCTGCAATGGCTGCCGGCCAGTGTAGCCACTGGCTGCTCCTGGCAGCACATGGTAGCCCACAGCAGGTCACAGCAGCCCAGCTCCAGGGAGAGCTGTTGTTCACAATCTTAGCTGTAGAGGGCACAGCTCACTAGCCCATGTGGGAATCGAACCGGTGACCTCAGCGGTTAGGGGCGGTTGGTTAGGAGCGCGGCGCTCCAACCACCTGAGCCACCTGGCTAGCCCTTGTTTTGCTTTTGTATATAATGTTCTGTTGTTTCTTGGTGGATTGTTCCCAAGATCCGTTAACTCTATTAGTCTATCCTTTTATGATTTACATTTGAAAACTAAGCTTTGGTAAATTCATTCCAGGGTAGCTCAAAGGAATTGACAGTTTTTATCCTTTCCTTTGTGTTTTGTGGTTTTGTTTTTCCATTATGCCTTGTCAAGTGGCCCTGCCTGGATGAGGGCAAGCCCAGAGGGGCAAAGATGAATCCAGGACTATGAGTATGTAAGTGGTGAGTGTGTCCAGGTCTGGGTGGCTATGGATTTAGACATGCCTGGACTTGTATACAGGCTAAGTTCAGGGAACCCTTTATAAGAATGTGAATATAGACATTCAGGGACATGGTTACAGCCTCTGCAGGAATGTTCTATTTAGGTTATCTAGATGTGGGGTTAGACATGTCAGAGCCTCCTTTATCTTTAATAATGCTCCTTTCCTGTATTATATCTTGTATATGGTATCACAATAAAAGAATAAAACTCATTCCCATAATCCAGTCAATAATTTAGGTATATTATTAGTAAGTTCTTTTTCAAGTTGTGGATCACAGTACGTTAGTAGATCATCTCAATTCCCAAAGGGACCATCAGAAAACCTGTTAATCCAAGCTATTATACCTACCACAATAAGGAAGCATCCTTATGACAGCCTTAAAGCACTATCTTAGATGGGGAAGTTCAGGAACCAATATGTATAGGGCTTGGGGATCTGGACTGAAGAGGTTTAAGTCATGTCTATCAAGATGGGGAACTGATGTGTATTAGACAAAATTCATGATATAACATTTTAGGATTGGTGGACAGTGAGAAGGTCTTGAACTAAGTCTTAGTAAGTAAACTGTTGTTTGATACGCAAACTGTTTTGCCCTGGTGAGTAATCTGTTGTCCTGGTCAGAGAACAGGGTTGCCCAAATGAGCAAACTGTTGGGATAAATTACTTTGCAATTTTTTCTGTAACAAACAGTGAAGTTATTTATTAGTTTATAGCCTTATCTTTTTAAGAAAGAATTTTCTGAAACGGTTATTTTGACACAAGTGTTCTCAGACCTGATAATTAATCTATATGGACGCAGGTTGTCACATCTGTCAATCTTAAAAGCAATTTAGTAGCACATGACCTGCAGTTTAAAAAATGAAATGGAATAAAATAGAAAATTTCTGTTTTGTAAGTATTATTTTATTATAATTTGTTTCAGTTATATATACACATGTACTGAATCATGACGGCAAAATGTAAAAAAAAGTTTTTGTGGATCTAGATCAAAAAAGTTTGAAACATAATGTAATATACTTCATATACCCATTGGGATAGCTCAATTATTATAGTACTATTCTTAATATCCCAAATTGAAATTTATTAACATTTGTAACTAGCACCAACAACCTGTCACAAGACAGCAGACTTAAATATTTTGTCATATTTTCATATTGCCCCAAAACAAAGATATTTTCTTTTTATTGGTGCCATTAAAAATTAATATGTAAACAACAGTGGACATTTTAATGTACTAGAAATGTCATGGTGTTGAAGTATTATATTCAGTGAAAAAAATACATAACTTACACTTTTTAAAAATGTTTAAAAATTTTAAAATACAGAAACAGCAAGTATAAATCTGTCTCTTCTCCTCTCAGAATACTTTAACACCAACAAATTTCCAGCACGTTAAAAAGGCCTATTGCCATATGCATAAGAGTGCCCATTTCCTTGCTTACTCATCATCACCTTTAAAAAATACATATTCTGCTAATCTGATGGGTGAAAAGCGGTTCAAAAGGCTGATTTTTTTTTGGTACAGAATAATAAGAGTACATACATACTTTACAGATGTCTGGAATATGACTTCTAAAGTCACTGTAGAAATCCTTTAGATTTTGTTATATTGTTTTTGTTGTTTTTGTCCAACAAATTCATTTGTCATTGTTTTCTAGTTCTAGGAACAAGGCTCATCTATTTCTAATGTAGTCTACTGAAAACAAAATATTTTTCTTCTTTTCTAGCCTCTTTCACTTAGATCCATCATTAATTTCTATGTCCTCATTATTATTTGACTAAACTATATTGCTTTTTTATTTTTAAACAGAACAATGATAAAAGTGAATTTCTGTCAACAGCACCTAGTGGTCTAAAGAAAAGATTAATAGGTATGTATTTTTTTTTAACGCTTAGTTTTTATAAAAAGAAGCATGTTAAGAAGAGAAATAACAGTTAAAGTATATAGGTTCTAGTCTTAAGACTACTTGCTTTTTATCTTTGGCCAGCCACGTATAGGGCCCTCTCTATGCCTCCATGTTTTGTTTGCAAAATAGGGATAATAATGGTACCAGCCCCAGAGTTATTTTCAGATTAATTGAAATAAAGGATGTCAAAAGTTTTAGTATAGCCTTGATATGTGCTTAACAGGTTTTAGCTATTGTTATCCTTTAGTCTTACAACTACTTATTGTTATTTCTTTTAATGAAAGACAAGATGTGTTCATTTTCTCAAACTGTAGGTTCCTTAAGGGCAAGGACTATATCTTACATTTTTAACTCCAACACTTAGCACTATGCCTTTTACTTTATAGTCAGTGGATACTGAGTAGTGTTTCCAATAAATGTCTCTCCAATAAAAAAAATAAGCCTTTTAATTTGCTTTGAGACAGTTTTGGAATTGGTTCTATTGATTTATTTAGAAATTTTATAATGGTTTTAAATATTCGTCGCTCTACTTAACGCTGTACAAAGCCAAGTAAACAGACATGGGTCCTGCCTTCTGGAAAATTTTAAATGGTTTTAGATTTTTAAATATTTAATTTTGGGGCAAATAACTTGTTGATCTTTATATTTCACAAAGGTGTCAACTTCTTTCTTGAGGTTGACCCCTCGACAATAATATTAGCTAACATTGTCAAATCCATGCTGTAGTCCTTGTTTTTCAAGGTATAGATGTCATAGCGCTGTTAATACTACATAAAAATGGTTGGATATCTGAAGCAATAAAAAATGATATGTGCAATTATGATTATTATTATTTCATGTCAAATACATCCCAGGCCCTATGTTTCCTCCTTACTCCAAAGAAGAATACTTTCTAGAGCGAAAATAACTTCCTCTTCCTTCTCAGTCATCACCAAACATGTATACCTACATGTATGATGTATACATGTAAGTAAGGTGGAGACATTTTATGGTACCTCCTACCACTTGTAACCCATCCATCTGCATGGGCAGCAGTCAGTGCAGATCTGAATCCGCTAAGCAGTATATGCCCACAAAAATCAAGCCTTTTTTTTTTTTTTTCAGTATCTTACATTTTTTATATGCTGACTCTGGATATTCTGAATTATTGTTCAAAATAAATATACTGATTTGCTTCAAGTTATTTCACCATCTTTTAGAAGTTAACTTTTTATAATAGTTTTATACTTATTTTGTTGAATGTAAAACTAGTTTTGCCTTTCCTTTATGAGTGTAAAACTAGCTTTATTAGTCTTGGGGAGTGATGGAGGTAGCTATGGTTTGTTTAAAAATGTAATTTTTTAATCAATTCTGGGATGGAGTGTGCTGTGTATCAGTAGTGGCTGCATTAATTGAGTGTTATATCAGTTTGGAGGGCATTTTCGTAGGCAGCAATAGAAAATTCCAGAATAGTGGCTTAAGCCGTAGACATTTAAGTATCACATCATAAGTCAGCAGTTCTATGGTTGATGTGACTCAACAGTGTCATGAAAGACTCAGGTTCTTCCTATCTTTTTGCTTTGCCATCATCGTTTTTCATCTTCATGTTGATACTTCATATTGCAAAATGGCTTCCATAGCTTTAAGCTATGGGTGTAAATAAGGGGCTTTCATTCCATATGGGAGGAAAATCTTCCCCAGAAATTCCAGCAAATTTTCCTTCAAGTTTCATTGATCAAATTTCCCCTGAAGTTACATAGCCAACTCTAGTTGCAAAGGAGGCTGGGAAAGCAAGTATTTGGCAAAGGAAAAGACGGTCACCATGATTATTTCTCCTTTCAGTGGAGCACCTGGCTACATTTTACAAAACTGGAGTTGGGTTAGCAAGGAAGAAGGAAAGAGAATGGTATTAGGTGTGACTGACAGTTTCTACAGCTCAGGCATTGTTAGTTGCTCTACGTGGATTTCAATGTAGTCTTCACAATGATATATTAAGTTAGGCACTGCTACCCCTCATTTGATAAGTAAGGAAACTGGTGCTCAGAAGATGTATATAACTAGCTCTGGTGAAATCATCAGCAAGTAATCACAAAACGAGAAGTCAGACTCTTACTTCAAAGCCCACATTCTTCCTATTTCCCCACAATGCCTCTTGTCAAACTGTCAAATTTTCCCAATTACTTTTCCCCCCACAGTTCCAAGGTCTCATTCTGACAGTGAAAGTGAGTATTCTGCTTCCAACTCAGAGGATGATGAAGGGGCTGCACAAGAATATGAAGAGGACACTAATGAAGTCACACTGAGCCAAAAGATTCAAGCTCAGAATAGAGTAGTTTCAACTCCTGTTTGCAAAGAAATACCTTCTAAGAAAATGAAAAGAGACAAAACAGTAAGTGAAGAGAGAGACTTAAACCTTCGAGAAAATTTGTGTAATGTCTCAAAGATAAGCTACCCTAAGAGAAGAGATCCAAACGGGGCAATCAGTATAATTTTTCTTCACTTTTCTGTATTTTCTCCGCCTTACACGTAAATTCCCATATATATTTCTGTCTATTTTGTACTCTCTATCTTGGCCTGTCTGCAGCATCCCTATTTAACAATACCACAGAATATGCTAAAGGTGACATCTCAACTCAATTGTATAAAATGATCTTTTAATAAAAAATTTTTGATAGGATAATTGGAGGCAAGACTTCTCAGTGTATATCTTCTTATATAGTTTTATTTTTATAATGTTGATGTAGTCAAGTCAATTTAAGTTATCAATGACATGGCTTATGGATCCATGCTGAGCTATTGGGAAGAACACTGCAGACACCATGGCTTGAGAAAAGGCAACTTATCCTGGTGTTCTGTGTAAAGATTCAGAACAGTCTAGGAAGCCTACTGCTTGAATGGCTTCCCATCTCTTCCTTACCACCGTGGAGTTTAGTCCTGCCCCATGTCAGCAGAAAAAGTGTGAGCCATTTTACTGGAAGAGTAGGCAAGTCTTTTTTTTTTTTTTTTTTTTAACTTGCTGTGTATGTCTTCATTTTCACAGTACTTCAACTATACTGATATTAAAGGATTTGCTAGGACTGTGTGAGGCAAAACAAAGTTTCTAATGTGTAAACCTCCCGTTTTTTTTGTTTTTTTTTAATGTGTCTAAATAGAAATTATATATTGCAACTTAGGAATTGTTTTGGGGAACAGACTACTTCACTCTAGTCATTTCTGTAACTGTTATGATCCTAAGAGTTACCCAGTTTCATCACTAGCATTAAATTCTCTTGGTCCAAAATCTGTATTGTTGCTTCAAATAGAAAATACTGAATGCCAAATAAAGAATTTCACCCTATTTGATGCTATTACTGTCTAGTTTTGATATAAAACAAATACCTGAAACTAAGAACTGACTTTGCTCTGTTCACTTTCAGAATGACTTAGTGGAAGAGTATTTTGAAGCTCACAGCAGTTCAAAAGTTTTAACCTCTGATAGAACACTGCAGAAGCTAAGGAGAACTAAACTGGATCAGGTATGTTGCAAGGAATGTTACTTCAAGGAATGTTACTTGTAAGTTTTTCTTACTGTGAGCTGAAAAATACATAAGCAGGAAATTTGAAGAGTAAGTGTACACATGCAGAATTATTATTCCTGATCAAATGAAACACAAATTAATGTGACATAACTGTTAACATATTTTATTATATAAATGCTAAATGGTGCACTGGATTAGAATTCTATTTGACATACTGTAATTATGCATTTTTTTCTCTTATTCGTCATTTCTTCATGATCTATAATAATTATGAGTGTCATAGTTTATTTGATATCCATGTACCATTAATCTCTCTTAGTCATTTAACCCACATATTCATTGAACCTCACACTGGTCATAAAACAAAGATTGACTTTACTCTCTCAGTTACAAACCTTGCAAAAAGCAGAGGATATTCTGCTTCTTGATAGTATGGAAAACCTGCTCAATGCAGTAACAAGTTAATATATACTGTGATTGTGGTATCTCATTTTATAAGAAATATCATATAGTTATACTTGTTGGGCTTTTGGTACTTCCCTAAAGAGAGGAGACAGAACCATCTGAGTGAGAAAATCTTTCAGTAGAAAGTGGGCTTAATAATCTAACTCAAGAGATTGTTATTGGTAGAGGGTGGCCAGTTAGCTCAGTTGGTTAGAGCGCAGCGCTCTTAACAAAAACATTGCCAGTTCGATCCCCACATGGGCCAATGTGAGCTGGGCCCTCCACCACTAGGTTGAAACAACTACTTAACTTGGAGCTGATGGTCCTGGAAAAACTCAAATAAAAGTTAAAAAAAAAAGATTGTTATTGGCTCAAAGAGTATCAAGATGCAAGCTAGATTTTAGTGCAGTTTTCTAAGGTGTACAGAGCTTTTGACAGAGTTTTCAAACTATAGAAAAGAGAGGAAAATACAGGCTAAGTCTCTGTCTCCTGAATGGCATAATGCTGTGTGGTTGTTTTTGTTTTTGTTTTGCCACCTGGCTTATTGGTATTGAGACGCAGCTTGGAGACTAGTTGAAAACATTATCAAGGAGCCAGAGTTGTTCCAACGAAGAGATGGTGCTAATATCTACTTAGTGAATATATTTTTATATAAGTAACATGGGAGAAGGATAAACGGACCTAGGGTCAAGGTAGGACTACGTAGGACCTAGAAGCAAAACGAGCTTTAGGAGGATGAGAGAAACACCTGTTACCGATAATGAGGGAAGGGAAGTCCTTTCAGTACAATCTCAGCGCATGTGTCAATTTATTAATCATGTCAGCGGGTGAGTGGGGGGTTGGCTGACCTAGGACTTGCTCCATATGTCTCTCCCTCCTTGGACCAGCAGGCTAGCTGAGGCATGTTCTTTTCATGACAATGTCATGGAGGTAAGAGAAGTGGAAAACACAAGACCTAAAAGCCTGGGTGCCAGACTGCCTCAGTATCACTTGTGTCTCATCCTAATGGCCATAGCAAATCACATAATCACATGGCTGAAAGCAGAGTCAGAGGGCAGGGAACCAGGCTCCACATCTTTAGTGGGAAGAACTGCAGAGTTACATGGCAAAGGGTGTGGATATGGAGAGGGGGAAGTGAGAGGCCAATAGTACAATTCTCCACAGATACTAAAATTGGAAATGAAAGTTCATAGAGGTTCACACTCAAGTGTGAGTATATACTCTGATAATCCAGTATAAATGACTACTGGAAATGATACTAGTGCTTTATCTGCTTTTTCAGGGCTGGCTCAAAACTTCAGAAGGAATGAGAGAAATTTTTTAAACTACTTACTTAACAGTTTTACTTAAATTTAAAACTTGTCCTATTTCTCTTTACATATGTGGATAAATAAAAACTGTATAGGCCAGAGTGCCTGGAATGTTGATTGCAATTTTAGCTGTAAAAAAAACTAATATTTTGCTTAAAGGATAAAATCATGAAAACATGGTAGTGCTAGGATAAAAATGCACATACAGCCTTTTGCTAGAGTTTTCATTTTAAAAAATAAGCTATAATATATTTGATTCACCAGCATGAATTTTCAAGTTTTGGGTGCAGGGCCATGTACATTCCTCAGTTTATGTACGTTATTGTTTTAAAAACTTTGCAGTACTTATCAGAGTTACAGGATTTTTTAGTAATAGCTTTTGGAAGAGGAGCAGTGGTAGAAATTTATTTTATTAATGATAGTGGTAAATTATAAAGAACCTTTCATGTTTTCTGAGAATTAATGTTGAACTGTTGTTACCTTAAGCTTTTACATTTTTTTCAAATCCATAGGTTTTTAAAACTGTCTGGATTTGTTGTCAAAGTTTGGAGGCAGGTTTAATCATCATCTTTTTATGGTAACGATCTTTTTAGAAATTAAAGCCTTATATTTGGAATTTTTAATTATGTAAATGATTCTAGAAAAAACAGCAAAATCTTTACTTTTATCATATATTTGTACTAAAAAGAATGATAAAAAATTTTAAGAAAACAAATATTTCAGTCAGGTTTAAAAGATGATATGTATTCAATTGATGCACACATTACCAAACCTGATTAATATTTCCACTAATGGCCTCTTCTAATCTCTACATCTAAGGAAATATTTTTAGTTTAGATTAATTTGATGTATGTTGTTTGAGAGTGACTTTCTTCCCTCACTCTTCCTTTTTTTTTTTTAAGCAAACTTTGCGTAATTTATTGAGCAAGGTTTCTCCTTCCTTTTCTGCTGAACTTAAACAACTAAATCAACAATATGAACAATTATTTCATAAATGGATGTTGCAGTTACAGTAAGTACTATCATCATTGCAAACCCTTATC
The DNA here is from genome assembly GCF_057876585.1 of Rhinolophus sinicus. Taxonomy (NCBI): domain Eukaryota; kingdom Metazoa; phylum Chordata; class Mammalia; order Chiroptera; family Rhinolophidae; genus Rhinolophus; species Rhinolophus sinicus. The sequence continues at coordinate 183,452,832 of NC_142517.1, read as the reverse complement.
AAATGTTGATGTGAGTCTATTTTAAAATCAAAGCAGTTTAACATTTTTTCTTTTTGCAGTGAACTTTTCTATTTGTGAAATTTTTATTTACATATAAAAATTTTTAAAAATAGGTTTTTATTTTTTTACAATTTTATGACCCAAGTGTAAAAATGTCATTGTGTGGCTTTTCTCAGAAATTCTACAGTTTTCAAGAAATTTGTCTTTTCTAAGATTATTAGGTGTAAAAGCCATTAGTAAGATAAATAGCCTTTCTTTGAATTTCAAGTTATTACTCATAAAAGTATTTGAAAGTCTAATTTGTCAATAAATATATCAATTAGGTTTTAATCGTTTTCCATAATAAAGTTCCTAAAATGAAAATATGTATTTCTTTTAATGTCATCCTGTATACATGTACTATAGACCTTTAGGATTTTGTGAGATCTGTCCCATGAACATTATTTTACTATTTCAAAATTATTTCTTAGAATGTTTTTTCATTTTTATCGTTTTTCAGATACCGCAGATTAAATTTTAAATTTCCATTAAAATACCTAGAAGAATGATTAAAATAAAATAAAAAAAGTAAAATTAAGACAAAGTAATTTTTAAACTATAATTACTTTTATATTTGTATTTAAAAGAACCTTAGTATAAAGAAATGCTTAAAATGAATGGTAATGTAAACATACGTACACACTCAAAATTATATACATATTCATTGGGGTAAATAAGAAGGCAGGTCCAATAAGCAGTAGGAACATAGAAATTGCCACATTTTTCCCCAGTTGATCCTGGTTTTCTTTTGCCAATAATAGGTTGAAGGGTTATGCTAGTAAGAGAATGATTATCTTCCTTGCTAGGACCTCGGCTTCTCTCGATAACTATTTATGGATTTGTTCATTATAAACTTATAAAGCAGCTCTTTCCTCTAATCCCACTCCCCTTTCCACCAATTCTTCTTTCTTCCAGTATGTCAACTCCAATAATTTGGTTTGCTTTGCTTCCTAGCCTAGACCTCAGTCAACTATTTTAACAGAATTGCTAGCTCTCTGAATTCCCTTGCTTGTTTTCTGCTCTTCTACCTTATTAATCTCTCTACCTTTGGGGTTCTCTCTCTTCCATTTCTAGGCTATCCTGCATTGCTAGAGCATCACATAAATACTGTTTCTCATCGACCTCTGTAAACAATCTTAGAGTTGAACTTTAGCTTGACCCCTAGTGCTTGGTGTTCTGTTTCATCCCATTCACTCTCAGCTTCATTTGCTTTTGTATGTGAATAACTCCCATAATTATCTCCAGCCCAACCCAGCCTGGATCTCACTCCTTAACAGCATACATGGATATCTGAATGTATATTGGAAGTTTCCATGTGCATGTCATAAAAATATTCAATGTACATAAAATTTAACTCATCTGAAACTCATCATTCCCACCTGCCCCTGCGACCTAGCACAGTGAATGTCACCCCATTCACGTAGTTGCCTATGCCCAAAATCGAGTTATTCTTCAATATTCCCTTTCCCTCACCTTCCACATCTAATCACTCTCCAAATTCTATTGATTTGACCTATACAGCTCTTGACACATTTTTCCATGACACCTAATTCAAGTCAGTTTTGTCCCTATTCCTTATCCATTCCTCCCACTCAGCCAGTGTGCTCTTTCTAAGAAGACCATGTTATTTCCTACTTAAAACCTTTCAATTAACGCCTGACTACTTATAAATGCTCATAGTCCTTGGAATAAAATCTAATTAATGTCTTAGTTGACTTAACAAAGCCTTTGTGACCTGGTCCCTGGTTACCTTTCCAGTTTAATCTACCAATTAAAACTCTGGTTCAGCCTGTAAAACTTTTTAATGCCTTGTACCTATCATGTTCTCCCTTTACTCTGGGCGTCTGTGGCTTGAAAGTAACATGACCTGGAGAGAGAGCTACTAAAATTACAACTATAAACTTAGTGTACAGATAATAAAATTGGGCTTTTACCTTGTATGAGTTGGGAATCAGTATAGGTATTTAGACATCCAAGTCCTTCCTATATTCTTTATAAGCTTAAATTAAGGAAACTGGTTGATTATAAACTTGTTGGCAAGAAGAGGTACTGAACTTGAATTTCACAAATGCTATCTTTCCTAACAGCCTGGGGTTCAACATTGTGCTTTATGGTTTGGGTTCTAAGAGAGATTTACTAGAAAAGTTTCGATCCACCATGCTGCGAGATTCCATTCATGTTGTCATCAATGGCTTCTTTCCTGGAATAAATGTGAAATCAGTAAGTTTCAGAAATGTTAAAAGGAACATTGTATCTCCTGCCAATCTACCACATGTTAATGAGGATGCTACTTCTCATTCTGGATCATTCAGTTTGTTTTTAGCCTTCACACTAGTAGGCTTACATAGTGCTTAAGAGCATGTGTTTGGCCTCAGAGGTTCCAGTTTTGAATCCCCATCTTTGAATTTCCTACTTTGTAACTGACACTGTATTAGATCTCAGGGAAAGGTTAGTTAGCTTTGTGTACTGCACCAAATATTAACAGTACTTGTCTGAAGGACAGGATTATGGGGGATTTCAATTTTATTATGCTTTTATGTCACTTTGGTACTCAAAAAATAATAAAAATGTGATACTTTGTAGTTTTATAATATATTTATAGATCATTTTTACTCCAAATGCTCATCTCCATCATTTGAAAATTAAGTTAAACCTTGCGGGTGCTAGATATTAACCGATGTAGTACTCCTTTCTAAAAGTGTCCTTAATGTTTATGTCCTGTTTCCTTTGATAAATTTAGTTTTCTAATGTTTCTTGTATTGTTGGTTTTTTTGTTTTTTGTTTTTGCTGCCCTCTTATCTTTACTTCAGTGCAGTTCTTCCCTGTTTCCTTTCTTTTAGCCATAAATTATGCAAAAAATATAGGTATACCTAAGTACCAGCAGAATTTTTTAAAGTGATTTTTCATAGTTGGTGGGAAATCCAAATTCATTTTTAACTTATAAAAAAGAATTGCTTTGCTAGCTGTATTTATCATATATGACAGAATAAGTTGTAATTGATGTACCTCTTGCACTTTTGTGATATAGATCCTGAATTCTATAACAGAAGAAGTCCTTGATCATATGGGTACTTTCCGCAGTGTCCTGGATCAGCTAGACTGGATAATAAACAAATTTAAAGAAGGTAACATGAAGTAGATGCTCTAGTTTTAGGGTGAAGCTAAGCACACTTCGACTTATTTGTGTCTTAGTACACAAAAATGATGGTTATTTCAATAATGATTCTTCTCTCAGTGCTGATTTTGATTTCTCTAAAATAATTTCTTTTTTCATTATCTGTGCGATTTTTCTGTGAACTTCACTAGTTACCTTACACTTATTCCTACTAGCTGGAATTTGTATAACCCAAAGCCTCTTATTTCAGAATAATTTTCAGGTTTCTCCATGAGTGTTAAGTGCCTCCAATTGATTAGTACACCTTTGTCTGATAGTTTTATATTGTTCAATATTTTCATGAAATATTCGTATTTATTCTGAGTAAATGTCACTGCATTTCAATAATTTTATATACTAAAATCTGGAATGGAAAAACTTTTTATTCTTTTGGTGTGAATGTTTTGGTTATGTGAGCATTTCAAAAAATTAGAAATAAAATTATTTAGGCTCTAACAATTGTCATTTAATTATTGCTTAAGAATTGAAAGGAGTAACTGGTTATGCTTAACTGATTTGATGGATAATTTTGGTATTGTTTGTATGCTTATTAAAATAGGTGCCTAAGTCATTTCATATATATGTACATATTTACTATATATGTAGTATATATAATACATATTATATACGATATATAATGTCATAAATGTACATATAAAAATAATTTATGTAAATATATGTTTTATGTACAGGTATGTAAAATATGTGTTTATATAATTATATAATTATAATTTAAATAATATATTCATAATTTTAATTATATCTAGTATAGTATATAGACTATATTTTTATATGTAAAATCTATTTTCTATTTATATATAATTTATATGTTTATATATATAATTGAAATACTGTTAAATACTGTTAACTGTGTCTCCTAGAATTCAAGGAACTTGGACTTTCAAAATGTATCACCTCAGAATATTTCTCATTATATCGTCTCTCTTATCCTCCTACCCTCCCAGTGCAAGAGAAATTTACTTATTCTGTCTAAAGGCTCACCCTCCTTCATAAAGGCAAAATTTCCCATTTCTTACCAACTTCTGAGAGACTTAACAGTGGATTTTAAACACGTATAGACTTAATTTGATCTTAGGAAAAGAATTTACCTGATTCTACTGCCCTTCCACACTATTTTATTTCCCTATTTCAGTGATTTTAGAGTTTTTGAAGACATGTCCTGCCTTCTACTTTTTACCTATTTCTTTCTTAATTTCTTGCTTCTGTGCTACCTGAACTGTATGCTTGAAGATCATCTATAATTTCCTTCTTGCTGAACACCTTGACCTTGGTTCGTTTTTGTTTCTCTTAATTGCTATAGTATTTGATGGTGTTGACAGCTCCATCTTCCAAAATTCTTCCTTCATTGACTTATGACATTTTGCTTCTCTCACTTTCCTTATTCCTTGAGCAATATTCTAAGCCTCTTCCCCCTCCTTTTTGTTTTGGTCTCCTTTGGCTTTTGTCATAATCAGGGTTTTCTGTATTAACACTTAATGCATAGTGAGAACTCTCTTTTTGTTTTTTTGGCGTTTCTCTTCCACTTCCACCTTGCAATTCAACATGCACAAATTCACTTCCAATCCAGTTATGCATCTTGCCATATTTCCTCTCCCTTATTAAAACTGCTTTATGGTCTGATTCAAGTGCTAACCATTATAGTTAAAACTGTAACCACTCCAGTCCCTATTGATTTCCAATGAATAGGGAAATCATTGGAGTGACTGACATACCTTCTCAAATACATTGCATTTTACTAAGCAATAGTTATTTTGTCCTATAGTACTTTGATATATTCTTTAATCCATAGGCATTGTGTGTAGTAAGGATTTCAAAAATATTCATTGAAAATAACTGAATTCTTGTTACTTTTAGATTCTTCTTTACAACTCTTCCTTCTCATCCACAATTTGGATAGCCAAATGTTGAGAGGTGACAAAAGTCAGCAGATTATTGGACAGTTGTCATCTTTACGTAACATATACCTTATAGCATCTATTGATCACATCAATGCTCCTCTCAGTAAGTTAAATATTACTGTTTTTCTTTCTTGAGATATCAGTCTTATAAAATTAATTTTCTTAATGGTGAAAGTCACATTTTTATTGTTTTTCAGTAGTTTTCCTTTGTTGCATGTTTAAAAACACAGGTTGTCAAAAAATATAGGTGTCCTCAATCTGATTTAGAACATAATTCTTGAAAATAAAAATTCAGATTCTAAAGGAGGTGTTTAACCTAAAGCTTCATGAAGGAGAGGAGACCCAACTATTATTTTGGTCTTTTTTTACTCTTCATGGTATTGCAACATTTATTTTTTGCAATTTAACTCAGAGACTAATAATCCTACAGAACAAAATATTAAACTGTTACATTTTTAAGAGAATGCCTTGGTAGTGCTAATATACTTTAACTTTTTAACTTGTATTTAATATACCAGTAAAGATTGAAATGTTGATTGACAGCGAACTTAGATTGTTACGTACTGATTTTCAATGAGGAAATGGCAAAAAAGAAAATTTTCAGGATTAATTTATTTACTGCTTTCTCATTCTTTCCTAGACTCTAGTAACATGACAATACGAAAATAATTAGTAATTTTTGTTTCTTTGATCATGTGCTCTAGTGTGGGATCATGTAAAGCAGAGTCTTTATAACTGGCTCTGGTATGAAACTACTACATATAGTCCTTATACTGAAGAAACCTCCTATGAGAATTCTCTTCTGGTTAAACAATCTGGATCACTACCACTTAGTTCCCTAACTCATGTCTTACGAAGCCTTACCCCTAACGCAAGGTAAGAATGAAAACTATAGTTTCTTTTTTTTTTTTTTAACTCTATACATTTTAAGACATGCACTACTAGGTTTTAATGGCAATACTAAAGTTCCTACTTAGTCTGAAGGATTAAGAGAAATAGTAGTAATAATAGTTGCCAATACTGGGTTATGCAGTAATCAGTAGTAATTTACCAAATTGCCTAATAACAAAGCAGAATACCAACATTTTTTATTTCCTAATAGATTTTTGTATTTCTGAATAAGATTATCTCAGTAATCAGTGTGGAAGAAAAAGCAGAATTTTGATGGACTTTACTTAATTTTGATGGTTCTTTTAATTACATATGACCATTATGATTCAAACACGGGTCCCTTTACATAAAATACCTCATTTAATCCTCATAACCACTCTCAGGTAGATAGTAAAGGGCACTGAAGTTTTGATGCAAATCTACTGGGTTCCAAAGCTCATGCTTTTAAACACATTTCTATTAATGTTTCCAGTGGAGCAGCCTAACCAAGAGCCATATCTGAATTAATAAAAGCTAAGAAAAGTTGGATATTGGGGCGGCCGGCTAGCTCAGTTGGTTAGAGTGTGGTGCTCTTAACAACAGGCTGCTGGTTCAATCTCCACATGGGCCACTGTGAGCTGCGCCCTCCACAACTAGATTGAGACAACTGCTTGCCTTGGAGCTGATGGGTCCTGGAAAAACATACTTTAGTATATGTGCTGCCAAAGCGAGCATGGAAAAACATACTTAAATAAATGTTTAAAAAAAAAAGGAAAGCTGGCTATAGCATAAGCCAGCAAAAAAATAAATTATATGAAAATTAACCTGTTGAAAGAGGGTTTTAGTAGCAAACTCCCCCTAAAGTATAGAATTCTAGAACTATATTTAACAAGGAAGTGTTGAAACACAAAAAACCTGTTGAGAACAGATAATTGAGATTTGAATAGATGAAAAGAAATATTGCGTTTTTGGATGAGTGGACTAAATATAGATGTAGCAATTCCTCTCAAGTTAGAAATGTATTAGATTTACAAGTTAATCAAAATGTAATTGATTTTTTTTGTTCTTTAAATTTGACAAAATTTCAAAATTTCTTAAAGTACAAGCAGGTAAAACTAGCAAAGACTATTTTTTTAAGAGCAATGAAAGGATACTTCTGGTCCAGATGGCAAAACACTTTCATACTTTAATTCATCTCCTTTTGTGCCTCACTGCATAATAGACAAAAACCAACAAAAAATAAAAAGATATAGCCTGGTTCAAAGTATGAACAACTCAATGAAACAGAATCATAAAGCAGTGAGAGAGTTGAAGCCACAGTCCAGTTGTGTTCTGGATCTAGAAGCAGCATTGGCAACCAGGAGTTTGACTTATGTGGGGTAACAGTAGTGTGACACACACACACACACACACACACATTTGTATGAATAAAAGTTTGAAATGTGTGGATATGAAAAATTCCCAATTTAGGATAGTACTGACCCTGAAAAAGAAGAGAGGTGAATAGATAGGAGGCAGGATACATAGGAACTTAACAAATAGATCTTGGGTTTTTTTGTTAGCAATTTCTTTTCTGTTTATTTATTTCTCTTTGGTTTTTTTTTTAAAGCTTTTTGTTTTGTAATAATGGCAGATTCACAGGCTACAAAGAAATGTATAGGGAAGCCTCAGAACCTCTTTCCCAACTACCCCTCACACCACAGTGCAGTATTAAAACCAAGAAACTGACACTGGCATGATCCATAGTTCATTTAGATTTCACCAGCGATAACATGCACTCATTTGTGTGTGCGCACTGCAGTTTTGTCACATGTGTGCCTTTGTGTGACTGTTAATACCACCATAATGAAGATATTCAGCTGTTAACCACCACAAGACTCCCTCTTGTTAACTCTCAAATGCTAATGAATGTTGTTACTTTATAAAGCTGTTTTTGTACACTTGAAAATAAGATTAGGGTTGCATTAATATTGAAAAATGTACTAAATGGGTATCTAATCAAAATTTTTGATGGAATTGTGAACAGAAAGTCTCCATTCAATTTTACTGCTACGCTTACTGCTAATGGACTGTTGCAAATTACTACATATGAAGTTGGGGATCCATGTAATATAAGTACTCCCAACATTAAATATGACACTGACTGTTCTAATGCAAATATTTTTTAGTTTGGCATACCTAAATGTTTGGGTGCTACCCTTCAACACTTTTTAAAAAATTTATTTAAACTACTTTGAAATTTTGGATCATTCTGCAAACTCCAATATCATTTAGTTTTTACTTAGTATGAATGTCACTGATCAAAAATCTTAACCAAAATTAAGTTGTGGAGAAAATTAATGGCAATTTTCTTTAATATGACCATATTTTTAATAATTAAAATTGGAAGTAAACATCCAAAACAGGGAAATGGTAAGTTTGTGGTACATGATGTCATAGGTGAACAGCCATTAAAAATTGTTTAGGAAGAGTTTTTAAAGTCTTGGAAGAATCAGCTAAGTGAAATGATGAGGTATAAAATGGTGTATACCATATATAAATGCATGAATGTATGTTTCCACGTTGCCTTTTCTACAAAGATTTGAGAAAGCAGCATACACAAATATGATCTCTGCATCAGAGGTTAGTGGTTGTTATTTTAGGGCTGTGGCATGGCTATTTTCCTCATTAGATTTTATTATATATTCCAAGTTTTCTATAGTGAACTAACCTATGGTCTAAAAAGAAAATACTCCTAGAGTTTCCTTTAAAGGAAGTAAAAGAGCTTCTCCTTTTTAAGCAGGCCAGGATATGATGTTCCTTAGAAAAAGGAACAGGAGCTAATACAGACAGACCAAGTATTTCACATTCTCTTCTTGTATTTTACTACTAGCTGTTATCTTTTGATGTGAATTTAACATTCTGGATTTGAATTCCTGTTTGTTTTTTTCCTTAGGGGGATTTTCAGGCTGCTAATAAAGTATCAGCTGGATAACCAGGATAACCCTTCTTACATTGGTATCCAATATTTATGATATTAAATTGTGTGACTTTTTCTTTCACCCCTTAAATTCCTTTTTCTGGAATCTAATAATAATAGCACTGCAGTTTTTCCACAGCAGTGAATAAATGGTTTGCTCTGTGATCAATGTGTCTGCCACATGCCAAATTTTCAAGTGGCCCTACAGATGCACTGCTGAACAGGCTGTTTGCCAATGCAAATTGAAAGACAAACCTAGCTTGTTTTTTAAATTGCTTGTGCTAACTATGGATGTGTATCTACCAATTACATATATTTCACACACTGGGCATCTTAGGAGATGGTCTTCCCTTTGAGTAAAAACAATGTGTTAATTTAAACAAACATTTTAATAATCATTCAGTTCTCATAACTTACTGATTCCCTCTTTAAAAGTCAACTTTATTCACGCTGTTTAAAACTGCCCACAGGATTACGTTATACTTTGTCATACTTGAATATTTTCAACCAATCGGTTCTCTTTTAAAAATACAAGCCACAGTGTATAATACCTAAGTATTCTCTAGTTTTGCTTCTTCCAGAGGCACTTACTTTTTAAAATCAATACTTACTGCTTTGGCATACTGTGACCATAGCACATTGTTTCTGTGTTCTTTGGTGTGGGTATCCACATATGGGGTCATGTCTTAAACGCTGACTTATATCCACATCTCCTTTTGAACTCTCCAGGACTTTCTTTTCAAGATTTTTATCAGCAGTGTCGAGAGGCATTCCTCGTCAATAGTGATCTGACACTTCGGGCCCAGTTAACTGAATTTAGGGACCACAAGCTTATAAGAACAAAAAAGGTAAGACTTTGCTGTTGTAGCACGATACACAAGTAATAGCTGTCTTGTTTACTTAAGGCCAAGTATCCCTTTGACTCAGATATGATTATGAAAGTGAGGTTCCATGATGGATCGATCACAAGGATCCATTAGGCAACGTGCCATTTGAGTTCTATAGAAAGAGACAGACAGAATTACTCTTTCAGAGTAGAGCAGAAAACCTAACAGTTCTAGTCCAAAGTAATAGGCCATTCGAAATGTATTAGGAATCCAATAGTTCTACTCCTTTCTCCCGCTTTTCCTCTACCCCATTCGTTAATCTGGTCTGTGTTTATTGTGTGCTAACTATATATCAGATATTGCACTAGGTATTAGGATACAGTAATAAACAAAATCTTTTTCTCATAGAGCTTAAAGTCTAACGGAGGACATGTACATTTGTTGAATAATCACACACATGTAAAATTTTACCTGTGATTAAGTCCTGTGATCACAAGGTACATGGTTCTCAAAGAGCATATTAAAATAGTTGGATTGACCTAATTATGGATATCAGAAGAAACCACTTGAACTGAGAGCTAAAGGAAGACCTAGTCAGATAGGAAGGGAAGAGCATTCTAGGCAGGAACTGCATGTAAAGACACCCTGAAACAAAAAGGAAGCCAGCATGGCACAAGATGAGCCTGAAAAGACAGTGATGTAAGGGCTAGACCATGCACAACTTTAGGTCAATGAAAAGATTTTTATCCTTATTTAAAACTAATGTGAAGGCATTGAAAAAATTGTGACTCTGGTATCAGAGTGCAGTGGGACAGAGTGGGATGGGAACCTACCACAAGTTAAGGCACAGGGACCAGCAAGGAAGGTGTTAATAGCCCAGATGAGATGACAGTAACTTGGTCTAGGGTGAAGAGAGAAAAATTGCTGGGTTCAAGGTGTACTTAGGAGGCAAAATTGACAAGAATTGATGATAGATTGGATATGGGAGCCAAGGGAAAGGAAAGTGTCAAGAGTAATTCCTGGTTTCTGGCTTGCATAACCAGATATATAGTTCTGAGAAGCCAAAAGAGGGAGACTGACAGTATCTGTTGGATTTAGGAAATGGAATTCCTTGGTGGTCTAAGCAAAAACTCTTTTAGGATCGTTGGGTGAGAAACTGGAAGAGCAAACTTTTGGGGAAGAATAGATCATGAGTTGTGACCTTGTATGTTTGGACTTAACTCTGTTGAGGTCCCTTTGAGATTTCCAAGTGGAGGTGTCACCTAGGGAGCTGGATTCCTGCAACAAGAATGAGAGGGAAAGATCTGGGCTAGAGATACAAAGTTATGTATGAGTCCTGTGTATTTTGGTTGTAAATGAAACCAGGCATTGGTGGGACTACATATAGAGAGATTATATACAGTGAGATTAGAGAGCCAGGGGTTAAGACTAGAAGTGTGACATTTAATGGCCAAGTAAAAGAAAAATCTTTTACTTGGTGAGAGAAACAGCCAGAGAGCCAGCAAGAAAACCAGGATATGACATCACAGAACCAAGAGAAGCATGTTTAAGAAAGAATAGTCAGCAGTGTCAGGTGCTTCTGAGAGGCCAAAAGAGGAAGATTGACAATATCTGTTGGATTTAGGAAATGGAATTCCTTGGTGGTCTAAGCAAAAACTCTTTTAATGACAGGATAATGGTGGCAGTAGCCAGGTTGTACTGGGTTGAGTGAAAAGTGAGGAAATGGAGACCACTATAGGCAACGCTTCTGGAAAGGAGCAGAGGTTTGGTGATAGTTGAAGAATGAGGAATCTAGTGAGTTATTTAAAAATCAATGGAAAGGATCCAGTTGAAATGGGAATTAAAGAACAGAGAAATCAATAGTGTACAATTTTAGAAAGAGCAGGAGGGTGAAAAAAACAAATACCCACCTACTCACTTTCTAGTCTTTTCTCCACTATAAAGTGGTTTAACTATAAACTGTATTTAAATAGATACACATGCCTGTGTGTCCTTTTCCCTTTTTATACTTCTGTATTTATATAAAATATTAAGTCCTTTTTGTTTAACCTACAATAGGATTCAAATATGTCTCTTATGAATGACTAATGTCCAGGGTATTCTTACATCTCGTAGGGAACTGATGGAGTGGAATATTTATTAATTCCTATTGACAATGGAACATTGACTGATTTCCTGGAAAAGGAAGAAGAGGAGTCTTGAAGCTATCCTTTACTCCTGAATCTCCTGTGGAAGGTTGTTATAATCCAGCTGCCACGCCTCTAAAGTGTTGTGTTCACATCCAACATTAGACTTTTTCCAGCGTATAAGAGTTAAAATTGGGAGGGGGAATGTCATCATTTTAGAACCTTGATTAGCCTGGCTGGTGTACCATCTCTAGTACTATGCTATGCAGTGATCCTCAAGTTGGAGAAAATGTGCCTTTCATTCTTTACCTCTCTGGAGACTTCTTGTTGGAATGAACAGTGTGCTCAGGGACTATCTGGAACTGGATGTTTGTGAATTCTTTTATACTAGAGATGATATGACTCCTAAGTTTTTGAGGGCCTTTTAACACTCCCAGAGCTGTTTGCAAATGTGCTTGTTCCAGAGTGTGGAAGTACAAAGACACTGGCATCACGTAAATCTGCTTTCTTAGGTTCTGCGTGTCAGACAGAAAGGCAGATCAGCTCTTACTGTTTCTGAAATGGCTTAACAAAAGGTGTAAGACGGGAAAAGTAGGTGATCCCACACTCTGCTTTGGGATTTAGGCTCCATATTGGTAGGTGGGAGGGGATATGATACTATTCAGTTAGGATAATGGGAAAAGCCTGACAAGTATATAGTGTGTATACCCACCCTAGAAAGCACATGAACAATAAATAGAACATGATATTCAGAACAGTTAATGTCTGTGCCATCACCTTCATGATACAAGTGAAAAGCCAGGCTAGAGAAATACACTCCTGAATTACATTTTAGTCATTATTTTCAAGACTACAGAAAATAAAAATTTAATTATTCTTGTATATCAACATATTTTTCTTGTCTTGAATAACATGCAGATAAGTAGCATGTTAATGACTGGCTTTAAAATTAATCTTGATTTATCAAGTACACCTAAAACTCACTATAAAACATTTCATTTTTTTCTTCAAGTGACAATTTCAAGCCTCCTAAATATTTTTCTTAGGAAAAAGGCTAACCTTGGCCACTGTAGTCAGCTTATCGTCTTCACATACTCCCTGAAATACTATATACTTGGAAGTGAAATTCTTCATGAAAATATCACTGTAATAAAGTATGTACGGCATCAGCATTTTTTCACTCATTTCTTACCTTGTAAACCCCTTTTATGAAAATATTTCCCAAAATGCTGAGTTTTTAAATCATTTCATTGTGGCGTATAATTTGTTAAATCCATGTGTTAAGGGTTAGTCTTACATATTAATCAAAATATTTAAAGAAATTGTACATGATTATGATTCTAAAAAATTTTAATTGTACCAAATGCTATTCAGTGAAAAGTCAGTTTCCTTCCAATTCCCTGATCCAATCTCTTAGGCAACCACTGACAGCAGTTTGTTCTTCCAGAGGTATTCTGCGTACATGTTAGGGTTTTTGGTCTCTGTTTCTCCTTTTAAAAATACAAATGATGGCATATGATATTTGCTGGTTTGCACCTTGCTTTTTTTGGCTTAAGATAATCTAGTTTATAATTATAGTATAAAAAAGTATACAAAATAATCTAATGTGCAAACTTTACATTTGCCCTTAAAAATATCTACTGGTTTATTTTTATAATTTTTTGTCTATCCTATTTGCAAGCAGTATATGTCAGTAGTCTTTATTATTAATAAATAAAAAGCCAATTTGGATAGAATCACTCTTTTCATTTATAGTAGTTCTTTTGTGTGTGTGTTTTTTTTTAACTAAAATCATCTTGAAGTGCCTCAAAAATTTTGGGTGCATCTTACAGATCTGATGAAGATTGTAGCAGAATTATGTGCTGTTCTTTAACTTGTTTCAGTATCAATGTCGTTAAGCTCTAACTAGAGTTTGACTGATAAGACTCCAATTTTTGCTGTTACTTGCTTCTGGCAAGACTGAACAGACCTGAAACCTTGAAAGATTCTTCTGGCTGCTCTTAATAAAATTGCTAAATAAACGGGCCAAAAAAGGCATAAGGGATGTGTAAAACAGGTATTTATACTCCACAAACTTAGCGTAAGACTGAATTCCTTATGAAGGAGTGCTAGTTCTTGTGCTACTCCTCCAGAAACTGGACTTTCTTAGCCTCATGTTTGTCATTTTAACACATGAACATTTCATTTGTATACAAGATCAGTGAGTTCTGGAGATGGTTAAGAGGTTTTGCTTAACTTTTAAAAAAATTACTGAGAAAACTAAACAAATTACCAAGAAAACTTGTAGAAGTCTACTCCCCCACCCCCGCCCCCACCCCAGCTATTCAAATGTGGAGCCAGTAGCATTGTTCAGAATGTATTTTCCTACATTCTAGGAGGTGAGACAGCTCTGTTTCAGTTTGCTCATCTGTAAAAATGGGACTAAAACCTATATGCTTCTTTCTATAAGGGATTGAAAATGTTTATAAAGCACCTAGAGTGCCTGACACAAAATTAATATTGCATAAGTAACCACTAGTAGTATTTGAAAGCCAATCATCTTTATAACTAATAAAATTATAGGTAAGTTACCTAAAAAGCAATAAAATAAGTTATATGTATGTTAAGGGGGAAAAAAAAACCCAAAAACACCTCATTCCAATAAATCTTTTCCTGATTCTGAAATTTAAGGGGGAAGATTATGATCTGGAAACGGGAATATATAGACAGACCGTATCATCTCCTATAGGCTACTATCTAGAAATAAAGTGTTTCAATCCCCCGTTTTTAAAGTATATTTTAAAATTAACCAAGGGCAGAAAGATCTAGAATGACACATCCCATCTATAATTAAGCTAAGGAGATTACTTGGAACTACTTCCCACGACAGATTTTAGTTGATTTTGCCTAAAGCTTATATAATTTATTCTTTATAATGAATATTTGTTCTTTAATGATTGATACACATTACAGTTTTGACCACATAAACTACAAAACATTTGGTGAAGCAGATTAACAAACCATAATGTACATTCTAAGACATTCTTTCGGAAGGATACCAACTTCACTGATTTCATGTTACGCATTTGAGTTAGGAGTGAGTTTGTAGACTGATGTTCTTGTATGCATTATACCACATGAAGAGGGTCCCTGTCTGTTTCTGACAGGATAATATTAATCTTATTCTCCAAGTGAGCACCCAGCATATCTCGAAGATCAGAAAGAAAGCCTCGTTCAGTATTGCTGTGCTCACAAAGGATGACATTTATTCCTTGGGAAGCAGCATCCAGAATATCATGATGGGACATCTCACCTACCAACAAAGAGCAAATACTTAAGTACTAAACAGAGTCAATGGAATGCTGACTCATAACCACACAAAGACTAAGTTTACATTCTGTATGAAACAAGTGCAATGCAGCAGAACTTTATATACACATCTAGCAAGTGGTGTACAGGTTTCTTACATGTCCTCCATTTTAAAAAGAGACAGACCATCACACTGAAAATTCCAAATTCTTGGCAGATTCAAGACAAGTATCCAAACTTGCATATCCAACAGTATCTAATACTTCCAGAACCTGACCTGTAAGAACCCATTCAAAATGTTTCCGCTATAAAATAAATGACCACTGCTAAGTATTAATAAAATGGGGCTTTCAGGAAGTTTCTTATGTATTACATAACAAAAACGTCGAGAAAATTCTTGAGGTATACTTCCCAGAAGACTCCTTTATGCTTTGTGAGCACCAAAATTTTCGATATCAATCCTAGTACAATGCATATGAATGAAATGAACATAAGGTTATTTCTTAATTAAAAACAAGGTATTTTCCTTTGACTTAGGCAAAATTCCTGGAAATTCTGTTACTAGTGGGAGAGGATCACATCTTCTGTGAAAAGATTTTGGGAAAACGCAAATGTTTTGAATTTTAAAAAACACCATCTGTGACTCTGATGACTTCTAATTTAAGAGCAAAAATATATTGTACATAATTTGGCTTGTTCACAAAAATAATTTTGAAATATATTTAGAAACATAAAGGCATAAAAAAATTAGGAAAAAGTGTTCTTAAGAAAAAGGGCTTTTCTCCCCCAGAAATTTTCAGTTCCCTACATTCCTACCCACCCCATATATGTTATTTCATTATAAGGGATAGCTTTTCATTCAAGCACCTTTTAAAACATCTTAATATCAAGGTAAAATAAAAGGAGAAAAGACACTCAGGTGGCCCAGTTAGAAGCCATGCTTTAGGAAAGAAAAGTCTGGCTGCCTGGACTATTATAAATGCACGGGCTGAAGAAAGCATGAAAGTGGGGAAATCCATGAAGACCCTGTATTAATAGCTGAAGGCAAAGGAAAGAAAAGCCTGGGTCAGGAATGCAATTGTGGGAAAGAAAAAGCAAATGAGAGAATTTATATAATATTTGCAAGGAGCAAGCTCCCCATCTGCTGGTCTTTCTGGGACGTTACCCTTAACAGCCAAATACCATGTCACACTCAAAGGAAGGGTGATGAACGTCGGCAGAGGCCTAGATAGTCCTTTGGCTGGTGCTTCCCAACGTTGAGGTCATGTTCAGAGTGATGCCTCACAGATCCTAGACATCTAAAGTCAGCCAGATAAGATATTTTCTATTTCCCCAACAGGAAGGACAGCTTAATATTTTGGAACTCTTGTGAATTTGCCTTATGTACATACTGCTTTACAATAAAAAAACTAGTTTTAGAAAAGTCATTATTTATGAAGAAATAATCAGACATCCCAAATTGAGAGATATACCAAAGCAAATGGCCTATACTCTTCAAAAATGTCAATGCTCTGAAGACAAAGCTAGGAACTAGACTGTATATTAATAAGTTTTAACGACATTAAATTCCTGAATGTGATCACTGTTCCATGGTCATATAAGAGAATGTCCTTGTTCTTAGGAGATATATGCTGGTGTATTAGGGGTAAAAGGTCATGTCTGCAATTTATTACAAAATGGTTTTGGGGGGAAAACACAAATATATATTTATACACATATATACACACACTTACATAAAAAGTACACAGAGAATGTACAAGTGTGGCAAAATATAATCATTAGTAATATAAGTGAAGGGCATACAGGAATTCATTGTACTATTCCTGCACCTTTTCTGTAGATCTGAATTTCCTTCAAAGTAAAATGTTAAATTTAGTCACACACTATTCTGTAAGATACCCCGTCAAATTGCCTACGTATACAGTAGGTTTATTTCAAGCGGGTACAAGACTGAGGGCTTAGAAAAATCTTCCCTCTTCAGAAGGACAGGAAACAGATAATGGTTATGTACATTTTCAGTTGGTTCAGAGTAACTGCCTCAGGCCTGCTTAGATGCTGCACCTCTATGTTGCTGGATGTGACCATGTTTCCAGTGCAGCAGCCTTTGTAAGGGTGTGCTAGGTAATAAGGCACACGTGTGGGTGCTGGACAGGCACAAAAGTAGCCAAGGGAACGACCAGAGGCTTAAGGCCTAGAGTCTGGTCCTAGAAATGGGAAAAGTAACCTTGAAAACTCCCTCTTGCTGGCACTGAGGTGCAGCAGAGGTGGAAATGCAGCCGGTAGCAGCAAGTGTGCAAAGGGCCTCCAACTCCTTTGGAGGAATGACGAGCCATGTTACCTATTAGCTGTTATCCTCAAGGACAGTATCAAGCTGGGAGCCAAACCATTACCAATACAAATGCCTACAGGAGGTTAAGGACAAAGTGACAGGGATCAAAGAGGAAGGCATGACCATCAGGGACAGAAGCTGGAGTGACAGGAAAAGCTTCTCAAAGGAGGTGTCTTTGAGTTTATCTGTAGAAGTACAAAGAAAGGGGCAACGAAAAGGATTTCTAACCAGAGAAAAACAGCATCAGCAAAGGCTGCATGGAAAAGGATGAAATGTTCAGGCTTCACCGGGACAGATAAAGGAAATCACTGCACGTTTTCAGCCAGGATATTACGCACCATCAAATTCGTACTTCTGAAAGTTAATTTTGAGGGAGTTTGTGGAAGGTTAAGATCAGAGACTTGATGAAGTACTTCAGGTAGGAGATGATGCCTGGATAGAGATGAAGGGAAAGGTTCTAGAAAGATTTTGGAGCTAGAACTGATAGGAACTGGTGACTGACTTTAGGGCAGAGTAAGAGGAACCATTTTCTAGCTAAGGCGACAAGGTAGATAGAAAGTGTCCCATTAACTGACATGAAATCTGAGAGAAACCACATTTAGGAAGAATAATGGTTAAATGTTGAACATCAGGTTGTATTTTAGATAATAAACTGTTAAATGATTGTTTTCCCTCCACAAAGAATATTTTGGGGTAGTTCCTATTTAGTTCGGGTTCAAAAGACATTAGATCCATCTATATGCCAGGTGCTACCCTAAAAGCTGGTATCTTTTAACTTGTAAAATATAAACCAAGGTTGCGAAAGGATACACAAAAAGGGGTAAAAGGGGGTAAAAGAGGCCAAGGCGGGCTTACCTGTGAGGTAAAGGTCGGCCTCTGTGCCCCGCAATACACTGCTCCCAGAACCAGCGCACAGGGCCACAGCTTTGACTTGGGACTCTTCAAGAAAAAGGAGACGAGATACCAACACTTTAATTCCCTTCATTTTAATATTATAATTTGCACAAGAATTCTAAATGTAATGCAGACTTCACTGCTGGTTTCATCACCAATATAGGAATTTGCTTACTGAATTTTTAAAAATACCAAATACCAAAACTTGTCTTGACACAGGCAAACAAATTACCTTTGGTATGGCACAGCTAAACCAAGGCAGGGTTGTTACTCCCTTAGACATACATGGCGCCACAAGCACACAGAAGGCACCACTGAGCAATGTTAACAATACAGCTCTAGGCTTTATTGCAATGCTACTGGGTAAAGTAACCACCGGGCTGTCCAGGCAACAGTGAGAGGTAGGCAGTTAGTAGATGTTCTCAGATGAGGACGCAGAGGAACTAAAAGGGCTAGTTAGAAGACGGCTACGAATGGATTTGATACATTTTGAAATATGGTATTTATCTTAAAAGAGCATCCTCTGAATTGTGAAATAACAGAAAGTTTCAAGCAAAAATCCAACAACTATTTAGTACTTAGATTTCTAGGTGGATACTTCATTAGTTGCCACGCAACAGTGGTTTGTTTCAAAAGAGAGGCTTTGGAGTTGGATCTGAAGTCAAATCCCACTTCTGCCATCCATTTTCTTTGGAAATTAACTCCCAGGAATTATTTCATCCAACTGTGGACTTTTGGGTAACTTAGTTATCTCTGAACCTCAATGTTTTCACCTATACAATGGGAACTCTAACACCTACCACAGAGCTAACAAGAGCTAGCATTTACTGTACTTAATATGTGCTAGTTACTGTGCTCTGTCATGTGGAGTATAGATCTACCTTGATGAGTTAGTTTTTATTATTATTGCAGTTTTTTCAGAAGTGACTACCAGGATACAAAGGGGTTAAATAACTTGTCAAAGTCATGCAGCAAATAGGACAGATAAATTTGAGCACAAGACATTCAGAATCCACACCCACAACCTCTGTGTTCCTTTGCAGTGGGAATTCACATACTTAGGATACTCAGTACAGTGCTAGGCTCACTGCAGGGCTCCAATAAATGGTCTGTTCGTTCCTTTTGTTCCCCAAAGTACTGGGAAAAGCCAAAAGAAAAGACAGCGACTACGAGACTCAGAAACCGCAGTGGATCACTTCACTTAGTAGCATCTCACTGTAAAGTACCACCAGTATTGTAAAGTGCAAGATTTGTGTAGTAAGTGGAGCAGTTATAATTTCCAGCTCTTCCTGCCATATGGTAGGATTGCACTGCATGTCCACCCTGGGTTAGATTGGGCAACGTGACCAATGTGACCAATTCCGGACAATGAGTTGAACAGAAGTTCATTTCCAGGCGAGAATGTTTAACTGATGGTTCAAGATTCTACAAAACTCTTGCTCTGCAACAGCAACCAACTTCCCCTGCTGACTCGAGATGAGCAGAGTGTGACAGAGAAATAAATCTTGTTGAAGCCAATGAGATGTTTACAACAGCAGAACCTAGCCCACCCTGACAACGTAAACCACTCATCTCCCATGAGCTAACACGTTTTCTTTCACTTATATTAATACAGTCAAGAGTTTCAACTTTTGCCCAATGTTATCAGTATATCTACTGGACAAATAAAGAAGACATATTTACCTAAGGTCCTCCCTGCCCCAAGAGCAAGGCGAACATGAGATAGTTTTAGGTGCCTTTTGATTCGCTCAATCATGGTTGCCAAAGAGACAGATTCATCCAGTATGCATAACCGTCCCATTCCAGTATGTAGAAGCAGAGGCTGAAAAGAAACAGAAGTTAGAAAAACTGGGCATCATCAGTCCTAGGAAACAAACCTGTAGAATAAAACAGCAAATGCCGACATCAATACAACATGCACACTGAGCTTACGACAGCCAGCTCCAGGCTAAAGTTTGGGGATACAAACCTGACAAAAACATTCTCTGACTTCTAGTCACATTGTCCAGCTTTCCCACTCTCCTGAGAAGGCAGATGTTTAAATAATCACAATAAAAGTGTTTAAATACAAGGTAGATGGTATTTTTTAGTGGGAGCACAAAGGAATGACAAAATGAGCCGCGTCTTGGGGATGGGGGTACTTGGAGGAAGCAGATTCAAAGGTTTTACAAAGACTTGCGTCTCAAAGACAGACTAGAAAGGAGTTAAAAGAGTGATGTCAAGTGCAGTGTGGCAGGATAGCCTGAGATGTGGAAAGGCATCCCAAACCAAGAGAATACGTTCAAAGGTGCCAAGGTGTGGCAGCACGCTGAAGGCAAGTCCAAACGCAGGCAGTATAGCTGGTGTGCAGGGCAGTGGACAGGACTGGGAAGAGGCTGGAGACAGGGGCCATGGCCAGTCATGAAAGGCTGTGTACACTGTGTCTGGATTGTCTCCTGTGGCTGCACACTTAGGGAACCACTCATAATCCCAAGTGAGGGAAGAGTACAGTTTCAACTACTGTGCTGGCAAAGTAAGTAGAGAGGAGAAACATTTTATAGATTTGGGGACAGAATCAGTATGGCTTGGATTTACAGGGTCCAGGGAGAGTTGTAGAAATTTGGAAAATAGGTAGTTGATGCCAAAAATGAAAAAGAAAAAAGAATAGTATTTAAAGGTGTCAAAAAGAAAAAATAAATGGAGCCACTTTAAAACTGAGCTGGAGCTGCCATGCTAGAGGAACTGCCTTGCACCTCTTATGCCTAAAACCTTTGGAATGTTAAAACATTCCACTGGCTGTTTTAACCATTGGACTGGCCTAAAGCAACCTTGTGTATCCAAAAAAACTGTTTGCAAGAATAACAAGAAAGTTGATACTATGGTTACCACACTGATGGCTACCAATCTGGTAGTCATAGTATTATTAAGTCTTTAGAATTAGTGTCATTATGTTATTTGAGAACTGGGAGAAATTTTTTTGTTTATAAGCTATCCAGTCTGTGGTATTTTGTTATAAGAGTCCAAACGTGTTATAGCAGCACAAATGGACTAAAACAAGTACCAACATTTTTCTATTCCTGGAATGGCTCCCTTTCTCAATATAATTCCCAGGGAATATTATGCCCTCATCACCACTTTGTGCTTCTTTAGGTAATAGTTAATAGCCTGATGATCTAACAATTAACAAATGAATTTCCCAAACAAAAATGTACAGCAATGTAAGATATTTTTATTACCTTCTCCAGTGACAGAATTTCGGTCTTCTGATAAAGTTGTCTGTTCTGGGAAAGAAAAGCCACCACCTGCATCAAAGCTTGCTGACTACAATTCAGACTGATCCGTGTTTGTTCTTCATCATCAGTCCTAGAAAAAAAGTCACTCACTGGTTTAAGATAAATACAAACAAAAAGTATTTTAAATAATCCATAGTTTACAACTTCCTATAATAGATTACATTTATGTGGAATTTAGGACTTAATCCCAAACCATTTTCCAGAATACTGTTTCTCAAATTTTTGAATGTATCAAAATCACCTTGTGGAAGTATTAAAATACAGACTACTGGGTCACAGCCTGAGTTCCTGATTCTGTAGATCTAGGTGGGGTCTGGGAATCTACTTTTCTAACAAGTTCCCGGTGACGCTGAGGTTGCTGGGCCAGGGACCTCACTTTGAAACCACTGTTGTAACTGTTCTTAATCCCGGTCTTGCATCAGAGATTGTCTGCCAGCTTCTTAAAATGACAGCTGCTGGACCCTTCTACACATCCAGCAAAATGCCTATGAATGGGATAGTACAGACTGAATTTTTTTAAAGCCCTAAAGAAATTAATTTTCAAACATCACTGAATAGAAGAATTTCCTGGACAGATTCTCAGGAGAACCCCATTCTAATCACACAGCTCTAGGATGAAGCCAAAAATCTGCATTTTTCATAAGTACCCCATTAACAATGAAGCTGGGGGTCCTTGAATCACCCTTTAAGAAGCAATGCCCTAGAGCCTCTCCAAAATAATTGGCATCAAGAACGTTTTGTATTTAACCATAACTTCTATTAAATATAGAGTTTGAAAATATAGGTTTTAGAAAGTTGGAAAATAAGATAGATAAACTAAAAGACACCTTAAAATATAACCTGGAAGTCTAGTTGTCAACATTGGAATAACCTGCAGAGCTTTGAAAAGGAACAGCAAAAACAATGCCTGAGCCTCAACTAATGGTAAAACCCAGATATTATCTGTAATATGGAAAAACTAGAACCAAACTAAATGCATTAGTTAAAAAGAAAAAAGTCCATCAGGAAGAGGAATGCTTAAAGAAACTATAGTATATCCATAAGAGACACTACTCAATGGTTAAAAAGAAAGAGATCTTATAGACCTCATGGAAATATCTCTAAGACCTCATTAGTAAAAAACACAAATACAGCATACCATTTAATTGAACAATAAAACAGAACTATACATTTCTTCATGTTTCTATATGTGTTTAGAAAGATACCCACTTCTCTGAAAGCAAGGAAAAAGACTGAAAGATTCTGGGATTAAGTAGAAGGGACCAGGAAGACTTGTATTGTTTGAATTTTTCATGCTTTACTTGTGTAATTTCCTTTTAATTTCAGTATTTACACAGTATTTCAGTATGGTAAAAGACATCGATGATGGACTCTATGCAGTCCTATAAAGAATTTTTCTCGAGGTTCTTGAAATTCCCCAATCCTATTAGACGACATTTGCAATGATTTTACTATAAGGTATCTATACTTAAAAACTACTCATTAAAGGAGTCATTTTATTTTCAAAGGAGTCACGTTTTGGTGTAGCCTGATATAGATTTTCATTTTATTAAGGTCATTTATTTATCTTTTTTTTTGAACAATTATTAAATCCTGGCTTTGTAAAACTTGTCTTTTATGATGCTTCAATAGTTGTTAGGGTAGATTAACCTAAAAGAAAATCTATGAGGCAACATTTTGGTATCTCTACCCTAAATAAATAAATAATTACGCCTATAGGAGGCACTGTAATGTATATTTCCTTTACAGAGCTTGCAAATCATTGATGTGCTGGGCACTTAAAGTAAAACTACGTTACATATCAGTATACCACTATGGTTTATATATACAGACACACCTCGTTTTATTGAACTTCACAGGTGTTTTTTTTTCACAAACTGAATGCAAGACCTTCCACTAGCGAAAAAAGATTACAACTGGTATTACTGTGATACTTGCTTTATTACAGTGGTCTGGAACCAAACCTGTAATATCTCCGAGGTATGCCTATACCCTACAGTAAAAACAACTACCTTTCACCATAACCAGGAGGATGAGAAATAATGTACATAAAATGTGTAGTATAGGCCCTCCTACATAAAAAATAGTTGAGTGTTACTTAGCATTTTTATTGTTTTGAAAAACTCCCATAGTTCTCTTCCTCCAAGACCACATACAAGTGAGAAGCATGCTGCTTTTAAACCAATCCCAGGGAAAACGATTTGTGTCAAACCTAAATATCAGAGTTATAGAATTTGTAAGGAAGATCCTTACAAATAAATACACACAGAAAAAGAGAAAAATATATCATACCTAGCAGAAAAAGAAGTGACAGAAACATCTGAAATTCCTTTCACTGTAGAAATGACTTCGTCCACATCTTGGGTGTGGTCAACATTAAATTCTACTCTGTGGGTTCCCTCCGTGGGATAGTTGGGCGCTTTGGAAGGATGTATGGGCCTGGAGGTGCAAACTCCTAAAAAAAAATGAATAAATAAAATTGTGGGGCAATGGAGTTTTTTTTTTTTAATTAAAAAGATAAACTATTATGGGTAACACTTAAATAAGGATTTTTTTTTAAAGATTCATTCTCAGATGCTTATACCATGTTTCCCCAAAAATAAGACCTAGTTGGACAATCAGCTCTAATGCGTCTTTTGGAGCAAAAATTAATATAAGACCCGGACTTATGCTATATAAGACTGGGTCTTATATTACAGTAAAATAAGACCAGGTCTTACATTAATTTTTGCTCCAAAAGATGCATTAGAGCTGATTGTCCGGCTAGGTCTTATTTTCGGGGAAACACGGTATAATATATACACATATACGAATGAATCCCTTACATACACATCCAACAGTCTCCATAAACTAGAGATTTAATACAGACATACAAAATCAAATTTGTTTTCAGAATTATTTCCCAGAAGACTTAAGTATCACAAAAATGTGGACAAGGCTGATTTATGAATTTTTAGATGATATATAGAATTGTGACTGCTTATGAAATTTACTCGTGTGAACAATGACTCAGGTCGCAAATGCTCATAATATACCTGACCACATCAATCCAGATTATATCATCATAAAAGCTTCAGCCCAAAATAAATGAGTAAAAGACTTATTAAACATAAATCTAAAATGCATATACTGAATTCCTTACTTATACTGGGCATAAGAAAGCATTCAACAAAACTCTGATGTCTATTTGACTGACATACTAAGTATATTCTGGAAAGGCCTGAGCTTTCAACTCAATTTAACAAGCATTTCAAGAGTGGCTGGGCGCTAGGCACTATGCCACGTGACTGAGGAATCAATCACAAAGCTCAGTCCAGCAATGAAGATTCCCTATGCTTTCCTTACTCATTAATCATAAAAATTTTATTTTTCAAATACAATTTAATTGCTAGACTTTAGCAACATTATTTTTAAATATATTATGTAAAAACAGAATAATGGTCTCACCCCTAAAGCAGTTAAAACTCTATTAGAAAGACATTCTAAAATTTCAAAGCATTTATAAGGAAAATATTAAACATAAAAGAAGAGGCTTCTGACCAAGCCCTTTAGCCAACCAGCTGTTGACTCCCTGGGGTGCAGCATCATAGGCCGTGTGAGGTGAGTAAATAGCGACTCTGTTCTCCAGAGCCCGAATCACCAGGCGCTCCTTCCAGGTTTTCCAGGTTATGCGCTTCATAGGTTGGAAAATAGGTGGATGGTAGGACAGAATGAGATCAGCCTTCTTTTGCAGAGCCTCCTTCATCACTTCCTCGGTCAAGTCATTGGTCAGAAAGAGTATGTTTACCGTATGTGGTGGGCTTGGTTCCACCAGTAATCCAACATTGTCCCAACTCTCAGCAAATGACAAGGATGCAAAATCATTCAAGGAGGAAAGGAGAGCCTTCAAATCCATGAAGGAACAGGAAGAATTGCAGATCAGGGAATGAACAAGCCGGACTGTCGTGCGGGCCAGGCGTACATGAGATGACAACATACAGAAATCAGGTAAAACTGAGTATCTGAAGTCAGAACAGAAAATGATACACATGTACACTTTAGGCCCAGACTTTCGAGGCAATAAAGCATATGAGCAAAAGAGCTATAGTCATACATACCTAGGTTCAAATACTGGCTCTGCCACTTACATGTTACCTTAGTTAAATCATGTAACCT